>NW_027118802.1:0-310543 GCF_036417845.1 Apteryx mantelli
TACAAATAATCCAGGCGCCACAACAGGAAACACAAGAAAATCTAATGCAAAAGAAAGTTAGCTGAAAAACACCCAGTCTAGAACTGTACAAAAGTATACACTTGTGACACCCCGAAAGTGAAGTTACCTTTCCACCTGTGGTCCTTGCATTAAGGACAGGTTGTGCCTGTAGAGGAATTAAATACTCCATGAGTGAACCTGTAATACAATTCGGAGTGGGAATAGATTGTAGAACTACGATCAGGAGCACAGGAAATTTAGTTTGGGTTACAAGTGATGGACAATGGACGACTCACCTCCCCTTGGATGGGTTGGTGACTGAAATAACTTTAGGGTTACCAACTCTCTGCCCAATTTGGAAGAAAGCGCCATTTAAGGGTAGATTAGAAAATTTATGGATAATGAAGAGAGAAATAAAGGATGATGATGATTGGCAAGAACCATCATCCGGTGTGAAGTTAGGTTGGGCTTTAGAATCATTGTTTGCTCCAATTAGTGCTTATCGGAATAGAGAAATGTTGTACCGGTTGTTAGGACAAACGGAAAGGCTAGCAAGAGTGACTAAAGAAGGATTTAAGGAAATAAACTTACAATTACAGGCAACCACAAAAATGACCCTGCAAAATAGAATGGCATTAGATATGCTGTTGCTAAAAGAACATGGAGTATGTGGTTATTTACGAGATAAGATTGATCATTGTTGTGTACATATTCCGAATGTTACAGCCGCGGTAGAACGTGATTTGTCTCAGCTAACGCAAATTGAACATGCAACTGAGGAAGAAAGAGAAGAAAGTGCCCATAATTGGGTGGCTGCTTTAGCAAAGTCATTTGGATTGAACATCTCTGGTTGGGTAGCATCTTTAATTCAATGGTGTATAATAATTATAATTATTATGTTAGCTATTATGGGAGTGTTGCGTTTGATTCAAAATATTGTTAATAAGGAACGGCAACACTTGGGGAAAATTTTAAAAGCTGTTACCAGGAAGAATCATGAACTTCCCCCGAGATATGAAGACATTGGAAATAATTCATTGCAGCTACAATCACCAGTTTGAGACGGTCCAAAGAATATGGAAATCTGCGGAACTGATGATGAAAATCCTTGCAGTCTGGAAGACTTGAAGTATTTTCAAAGGGGGGAATTGTTACATTATATTGATTAGAATAGGTTATACTTGGTAGACAAGATGAAGGTATAATTGCAGGTGTTGGGTACAGTACAGTCTGATGAAGTGGGTACAGTACAGTCTGATGAAGTGGGTACAGTACAGTCTGATGAAGTGGGTACAGTACAATCTGATGAACTAGGTACAGCACAATCTGATGAACTAGGTAAATGATAAGCAAATCTTGGCAACAGTAACTGAAGAAACTATAAATGGGAAACAATCATGTAGCTTAGCAATTCTGTTGATTATGTTACGTAACCGAACACTATAAATATTAACCAAGTTAAACGGGGATTTGGGATTCTCAGCTTTGGACATGAGTCCCTGAGACCCCGGGCCCCGAATAAAGCACCGCATATAACTGCTTTCGTAGTTATGTGTTTCTTTACGGGCAACAGTTTTCTGGCGACCCAGATGGGACTTCGGGAGTAGTGTTGACGGTTCGCTTTCCGATTTTGCTCCGTGCCGGCACCGAGGAATTCTCGGGGAGCCATCGGCTGCGCCCGCTCTGCGCTGCTGCTGACGTCCCAAAGTGGTAAGCCCGAAGGTGCTTTATTGTAATATTTGGTCGGGTGCCTGCCTAATAAGACGTGACGGCGATTCACGCAAGGTTGGGCTAACGAGCTCGAGGTCTGGTCTGTGGAAGCCTAGGCGCTGGCCGTCAGACGGAGCGAAAGCCCCGCAGGTCCAGCACTCACGGACATACGTGGCTGTCTCGTGAGTTTGGTTTGGTCTTTTGTTTCCCATCAGAGGCTATCTTTCCGTTTTCTACCCCGTAGTTTAGTGTGTGTGTGTGTGTGGAGTGAGTGTGTAAGACCATGGTAATACCGGATAATTCTCCGTTAGGATGTTTATTAAAGCATTGGAAAAGTGCGGGATATTTTCAGAGTATGAGTAAAAGTCGATTTATAGATTATTGTACGAATTGGTGGCCACATATGAGTATGATGGACCCCGGTGGCCTGAACACGGAAGTTTAGATCCGGGTGTTATAGGTCCATTAATGAGATATTGTTAAGAACTTGAAAAATGGGATGAAGTACCATATGTTGATCTATTTTATGATATACGTAATCATCCAGATATGCAGAGAGAATGTGGAATGTTGTTGGTACATCCCGAAAAAAAGATAAAACAAAATGTGAAGGATGTGTAGGTAATAAGAAGTGTATGACTTGTTTGGCAATACAAAATTCAATAAGAGAGCCAGAGGAGGTATCACTTTTAGCATCACCGACGGCCCCTGTGATGTCCGATATAGATGCAGGGGACGATAGTGATACTGATAGTATTAAGGCGGTAAAACCGTCAGAATCAATTAATACTGGAGCGATCCAGATTAAGTTAACACCGAAGGGTTCGCCAGGGCATTCATCATGCCCAAGACAAGCGCAACGAACCCCAATTGCACAGAGAACAAGACAAGGGAGGAAGGAACAAGAGCAAAACAGTAAAGTATTATTAGCCCCTTTACGAGAGGCAATTTCGGGGACTGATAAAGTATATGGGAAAGTTCCTTTTTCCCCAGGAGATTTAGTAATTTGGAAGCAATCAGCTGGAAAGTGTACAATAATAGGAAAAAAAAAAAAAAAACAAACCACAAAGAGAAATCAGGCAGGATTATTAGCAATGTTACAACGAGTAAATCAAGGAATAAGAGGCAGAAGTAGAGGACGAGGTCGAGGAGGATACAGGGTAGGAGGCATGCGGGGAATACCTCAAAATCAGCTAGGGATAAATCAGTGTGCGTTTTGCAGACAACAGGGACATTGGAAAAATGAGTGCCCAGTGAAAATGAATTTGGCCCAGCAGACTTCAGTAGGAGGAACACCAATGGCAGAAACAATGATGTTAGGACATTTGGGGCAACATAGTAGCTGACTAAGTGATGGATTAAAAGTGACAACAGAAATTGATGGGGAAGAGAAACAATTATTGGTAGATACTGGGGCAACTTATTCTGTTTTAAATACTTGTTTAGGAAAGATAGGAGATACGATGATAACTGTGGTAGGAGCTACAGGAAAAACAGAGCAACGGCCCTTTCTGCGGCCATTGCATCTAAATTTTAGGGGTAAAGAATTAGATCATGAATTTCTCTATGTACCGGATTGTCCTACATCTTTGTTAGGACGAGATTTATTGTCAAGATTTAATGCTAAAATAATATTTGAAAATGGAAAAGCTAAGTTGCAGATACCTGAGGAAGAAATAGCTAGAATATTTATAGTAAAAGAAATAGCTAATACAACAATACCAATAGAGGTAGAAAACGCTGTAGTACCATGGGTATGGGAGACACAAGTACCGGGATTAGCGAAAGCAGCAAAACCTGTCATAGTAGAATTGAAAGAAGGTGTCCAACCGGTAAGAGTTAGACAATATCCTATACAGTTAGAAGCTAGGAAAGGGGTAGCACCATTAATTGCAAAATTTTTGATGCACAATGTGTTAGAAGAATGTGAATCTGAATATAATACACCAATATTTCCTATAAGAAAACCTAACGGAGATTATAGGTTAGTTCAAGATTTAAGAGCTGTAAACGAAATAGTTAAAGATATACATCCAGTAGTAGCAAATCCTTATACATTGTTAACATCTGTGGCAGAACAATTTAGATACTTTTCTGTAATTGATTTAAAAGATGCTTTCTTCTGCATCCCATTGGCATTACAAAGTAGGAAATTATTTGCGTTTGAATGGGAAAATCCGGATACAGGACGAAAACGACAGCTGACCTGGACCAGGTTACCACAAGGCTTCAAAAACAGTCCTACAATGTTTGGGAATCAGCTGGCACGAGAACTGGAGGATTGGAAGGAGCAAGGATATTTTCAATTACCATCAAAAGCATACTTATTGTTGCAATATGTGGATGACATTTTCGTGGCGACAGAAAGGTATGAAAACTGCATTACTGTTACAGTTGCGTTATTAAATTTACTGGGACAGAGCGGTTATCGAGTTTCTAAGGAAAAAGCCCAAATTGCCCGGGAAAAAGTGATATATCTGGGATGTGAAATTTCCCAAGGACAAAGACGGTTGGGGGTGAATAGAATACAAGCGATTTGTGCCATCCCTGAACCTAGAAATTTGCACGAGTTACGAACTTTTCTAGGAATGACAGGGTGGTGCAGACTCTGGATTTTGAATTACGGACTGTTAGCCAAACCACTGTATGCAGCTTTAAAAGAGCCACAATTAGTTTGGAGTTTAGAGTGTAAAAGGGCTTTTCAAGACTTAAAACAGGCTCTGCAAGAAGCCTCAGCATTAGGATTGCCTGATTTGACAAAAACATTTCAACTCTTTGTACATGAGCGGCAACGACTAGCGCTTGGAGTTTTAACTCAACGAATTGGATCATGGAAGAGACCGGTGGGCTATTTTTCCAAGCAGTTGGATACGGTAAGTGCCGGATGGCCTTCTTGCCTCCGAGCAGTGGCTGCTACTGTAATGTTAGTCCAAGAAGCTAGAAAATTGACATTGGGAACAAAAATGGAAGTATTTGTGCCCCACATGGTGATTGCAGTTTTGGAACAAAAGGGGGGTCATTGGTTGTCATCCGGTAGAATGTTGAAATATCAAGCAATATTGAGAGAACAGGATGATATATTTTTAAAGATAACAACATGTTTGAATCCCGCTGAATTTTTAGGTAGCAAAATAGAGGAAGGCGAGCTGGAACATGATTGTATTGAGGTGATCGAACAAACTTACGCCAGTAGGGTAGATCTGAAAGATATTCCCCTTGTAAATCCTGACTGGACATTATTTACAGACGGTAGCAGCTTTGTTGAGAATGGAACACGATATTCTGGATATGCTGTGGTTACTAAGCTTGAAGTAATTGAAGCAAAGGCATTAATGCCAGGAACGTCAGCGCAAAAGGCAGAACTGGTCGCTCTAATTCGGGCTTTAATACCGAGTACGGATAAGAGAGTGAATATTTGGACAGATTCTAAATACGCTTTTGGAATAATACATATACATGGAGCTTTATGGAAGGAAAGAGGATTGTTGACGGCTCAAGGTAGTATTATTAAATATCGAACCGAGATCTTACAGTTATTAGAGGCTGTGGTACTACCTCAGCAAGTGGCTGTAATGCATTGTCGAGGACATCAGAGGGATGGCAGCGATGTGGCACAAGGAAACATGAAGGCAGACCAGGCAGCCAAAATTGCTGCACGGCAAGTATGGACTGAATTAGCTCTAATACCTACTAAGGTAAGCCCGATTACTGCTCATCTCTCTGTAAATCCCTTTTATACCCAAGAAGATGAAAAATTAGCCGATTTGGTAAAGGCACAGAAGAATTCACATGGATGGTATGTAACAGGTAATGGACAAGTAGTAGTGCCTGCTACAATTATGAAACGAATAATACAAACTGAACATAATAAATGCCATTGGGGAGCAGAAGCATTGGTGCAGTTTTTAAAGCGGAGCATTATATCTGCACAAATGTTAACAATAGCAAAAGGGGTGAATGCGAAGTGTCCAGTATGTTTAAAGAATAATCCGGTAATACGAAAACAAATTCCAATGGGAACTTTGAAAGTGGGAATAGAACCAGGTGACTATTGGCAAGTGGATTTTGCAGAATTACCTAAATCAAAAGGGTTTAAGTATTTATTGGTATACGTATGTACCTTTTCAGGGTGGCTAGAAGCATTTCCCTGTAGAACGAATCAAGCTAGAGAAGTAGTAAAAACTTTGTTAAAAGAGATCATACCTAGATTTGGGGTACCTTTAGGAATTTCTTCAGATCGAGGCCCACACTTTATAGCTGAAATAGTACAGGAAATTAGTGAAATGCTTGGAATTAGCTGGGATTTACATACACCATGGAGGCCACAATCTAGTGGAAAGGTAGAAAGGATGAATCAAACATTAAAAGGACAAATTAAAAAGATATGCCAGGAAGCTCAAATCCAATGGCCACAGGCATTGCCCCTTGCTTTATTGAGAATTCGTATAAAACCTAGAGAAGGGTTGTCTGTAAGTCCCTATGAAATTCTGTACGGTAAGCCATATACTGCACCAACGAAGGGAATGGGAAGTGCAGATTTACACCTCCAAGGAGATCAAGATGTTTATAGTTATATAATTTCTTTAAGCAGATTACTCACAGCCTTACGTGCCGCGATCATCTGGAATCGCCCTTTGCCGTTGGAGAATCAACCAGGAGACCAAGCGTATGTTCGAAATTGGCAAACGGAGCCTTTAAAGGAACAGTGGCATGGACTTTATTTGGTGCTATTGATAACATTTACCGCTGTGAAAGTAGCAGGAATTGATAATTGGATTCATTATACCAGAGTGAAGAAGGTACCATCACAATGGGGGGTAAAAATGATCACTCCTACAAAACTGAGATTTACATCTTGGTAATACTATGCTGGGTAGGATTAAGTAATGGTTTCGCTCAAATAATACATACATATGCTACTGTACATATAGAAGAACGAATGGATGTAAATTTGACTTGTGATTTTGTTGGAGATATGAGAAGTTCAATCCAAGACATTAGTTGCTATTGGCAGAAGAATGAGTCCAAATTGTCAACTGGGTTTACAATCCGATGGGACAGTGATACACGAAGGGGTACTATGATTTTATCATTGCGAAATGTAAGTAAGACAGATGTAGGAAACTACACCTGTATTGTTTGGATTAAAGAGAGTTTTGATTATGGAAAAAGGGCATTAGAGGTTACTGCAAAATCAGAACCTATGCAGAAAAGAAACAGAGCCAGGAGAGAGTTAAAAGATTTGGAAAAAGACGAAATGCAACCAATACAAATAATCCAGGCGCCACAACAGGAAACACAAGAAAATCTAATGCAAAAGAAAGTTAGCTGAAAAACACCCAGTCTAGAACTGTACAAAAGTATACACTTGTGACACCCCGAAAGTGAAGTTACCTTTCCACCTGTGGTCCTTGCATTAAGGACAGGTTGTGCCTGTAGAGGAATTAAATACTCCATGAGTGAACCTGTAATACAATTCGGAGTGGGAATAGATTGTAGAACTACGATCAGGAGCACAGGAAATTTAGTTTGGGTTACCAGTGATGGACAATGGACGACTCACCTCCCCTTGGATGGGTTGGTGACTGAAATAACTTTAGGGTTACCAACTCTCTGCCCAATTTGGAAGAAAGCGCCATTTAAGGGTAGATTAGAAAATTTATGGATAATGAAGAGAGAAATAAAGGATGATGATGATTGGCAAGAACCATCATCCGGTGTGAAGTTAGGTTGGGCTTTAGAATCATTGTTTGCTCCAATTAGTACTTATCGGAATAGAGAAATGTTGTACCGGTTGTTAGGACAAACGGAAAGGCTAGCAAGAGTGACTAAAGAAGGATTTAAGGAAATAAACTTACAATTACAGGCAACCACAAAAATGACCCTGCAAAATAGAATGGCATTAGATATGCTGTTGCTAAAAGAACATGGAGTATGTGGTTATTTACGAGATAAGATTGATCATTGTTGTGTACATATTCCGAATGTTACAGCCGCGGTAGAACGTGATTTGTCTCAGCTAACGCAAATTGAACATGCAACTGAGGAAGAAAGAGAAGAAAGTACCCATAATTGGGTTGCTGCTTTAGCAAAGTCATTTGGATTGAACATCTCTGGTTGGGTAGCATCTTTAATTCAATGGTGTATAATAATTATAATTATTATGTTAGCTATTATGGGAGTGTTGCGTTTGATTCAAAATATTGTTAATAAGGAACGGCAACACTTGGGGAAAATTTTAAAAGCTGTTACCAGGAAGAATCATGAACTTCCCCCGAGATATGAAGACATTGGAAATAATTCATTGCAGCTACAATCACCAGTTTGAGACGGTCCAAAGAATATGGAAATCTGCGGAACTGATGATGAAAATCCTTGCAGTCTGGAAGACTTGAAGTATTTTCAAAGGGGGGAATTGTTACATTATATTGATTAGAATAGGTTATACTTGGTAGACAAGATGAAGGTATAATTGCAGGTGTTGGGTACAGTACAGTCTGATGAAGTGGGTACAGTACAGTCTGATGAAGTGGGTACAGTACAGTCTGATGAAGTGGGTACAGTACAATCTGATGAACTAGGTACAGCACAATCTGATGAACTAGGTAAATGATAAGCAAATCTTGGCAACAGTAACTGAAGAAACTATAAATGGGAAACAATCATGTAGCTTAGCAATTCTGTTGATTATGTTACGTAACCGAACACTATAAATATTAACCAAGTTAAACGGGGATTTGGGATTCTCAGCTTTGGACATGAGTCCCTGAGACCCCGGGCCCCGAATAAAGCACCGCATATAACTGCTTTCGTAGTTATGTGTTTCTTTACGGGCAACAGTTTTCTGGCGACCCAGATGGGACTTCGGGAGTAGTGTTGACGGTTCGCTTTCCGATTTTGCTCCGTGCCGGCACCGAGGAATTCTCGGGGAGCCATCGGCTGCGCCCGCTCTGCGCTGCTGCTGACGTCCCAAAGTGGTAAGCCCGAAGGTGCTTTATTGTAATATTTGGTCGGGTGCCTGCCTAATAAGACGTGACGGCGATTCACGCAAGGTTGGGCTAACGAGCTCGAGGTCTGGTCTGTGGAAGCCTAGGCGCTGGCCGTCAGACGGAGCGAAAGCCCCGCAGGTCCAGCACTCACGGACATACGTGGCTGTCTCGTGAGTTTGGTTTGGTCTTTTGTTTCCCATCAGAGGCTATCTTTCCGTTTTCTACCCCGTAGATTTAGTGTGTGTGTGTGTGGAGTGAGTGTGTAAGACCATGGTAATACTGGATAATTCTCCGTTAGGATGTTTATTAAAGCATTGGAAAAGTGCGGGATATTTTCAGAGTATGAGTAAAAGTCGATTTATAGATTATTGTACGAATTGGTGGCCACAATATGAGTATGATGGACCCCGGTGGCCTGAACACGGAAGTTTAGATCCGGGTGTTATAGGTCCATTAATGAGATATTGTTAAGAACTTGAAAAATGGGATGAAGTACCATATGTTGATCTATTTTATGATATACGTAATCATCCAGATATGCAGAGAGAATGTGGAATGTTGTTGGTACATCCCGAAAAAAAGATAAAACAAAATGTGAAGGATGTGTAGGTAATAAGAAGTGTATGACTTGTTTGGCAATACAAAATTCAATAAGAGAGCCAGAGGAGGTATCACTTTTAGCATCACCGACGGCCCCTGTGATGTCCGATATAGATGCAGGGGACGATAGTGATACTGATAGTATTAAGGCGGTAAAACCGTCAGAATCAATTAATACTGGAGCGATCCAGATTAAGTTAACACCGAAGGGTTCGCCAGGGCATTCATCATGCCCAAGACAAGCGCAACGAACCCCAATTGCACAGAGAACAAGACAAGGGAGGAAGGAACAAGAGCAAAACAGTAAAGTATTATTAGCCCCTTTACGAGAGGCAATTTCGGGGACTGATAAAGTATATGGGAAAGTTCCTTTTTCCCCAGGAGATTTAGTAATTTGGAAGCAATCAGCTGGAAAGTGTACAATAATAGGAAAAAAAAAAAAAAAAACAAACCACAAAGAGAAATCAGGCAGGATTATTAGCAATGTTACAACGAGTAAATCAAGGAATAAGAGGCAGAAGTAGAGGACGAGGTCGAGGAGGATACAGGGTAGGAGGCATGCGGGGAATACCTCAAAATCAGCTAGGGATAAATCAGTGTGCGTTTTGCAGACAACAGGGACATTGGAAAAATGAGTGCCCAGTGAAAATGAATTTGGCCCAGCAGACTTCAGTAGGAGGAACACCAATGGCAGAAACAATGATGTTAGGACATTTGGGGCAACATAGTAGCTGACTAAGTGATGGATTAAAAGTGACAACAGAAATTGATGGGGAAGAGAAACAATTATTGGTAGATACTGGGGCAACTTATTCTGTTTTAAATACTTGTTTAGGAAAGATAGGAGATACGATGATAACTGTGGTAGGAGCTACAGGAAAAACAGAGCAACGGCCCTTTCTGCGGCCATTGCATCTAAATTTTAGGGGTAAAGAATTAGATCATGAATTTCTCTATGTACCGGATTGTCCTACATCTTTGTTAGGACGAGATTTATTGTCAAGATTTAATGCTAAAATAATATTTGAAAATGGAAAAGCTAAGTTGCAGATACCTGAGGAAGAAATAGCTAGAATATTTATAGTAAAAGAAATAGCTAATACAACAATACCAATAGAGGTAGAAAACGCTGTAGTACCATGGGTATGGGAGACACAAGTACCGGGATTAGCGAAAGCAGCAAAACCTGTCATAGTAGAATTGAAAGAAGGTGTCCAACCGGTAAGAGTTAGACAATATCCTATACAGTTAGAAGCTAGGAAAGGGGTAGCACCATTAATTGCAAAATTTTTGATGCACAATGTGTTAGAAGAATGTGAATCTGAATATAATACACCAATATTTCCTATAAGAAAACCTAACGGAGATTATAGGTTAGTTCAAGATTTAAGAGCTGTAAACGAAATAGTTAAAGATATACATCCAGTAGTAGCAAATCCTTATACATTGTTAACATCTGTGGCAGAACAATTTAGATACTTTTCTGTAATTGATTTAAAAGATGCTTTCTTCTGCATCCCATTGGCATTACAAAGTAGGAAATTATTTGCGTTTGAATGGGAAAATCCGGATACAGGACGAAAACGACAGCTGACCTGGACCAGGTTACCACAAGGCTTCAAAAACAGTCCTACAATATTTGGGAATCAGCTGGCACGAGAACTGGAGGATTGGAAGGAGCAAGGATATTTTCAATTACCATCAAAAGCATACTTATTGTTGCAATATGTGGATGACATTTTCGTGGCGACAGAAAGGTATGAAAACTGCATTACTGTTACAGTTGCGTGATTAAATTTCCTGGGACAGAGCGGTTATCGAGTTTCTAAGGAAAAAGCCCAAATTGCCCGGGAAAAAGTGATATATCTGGGATGTGAAATTTCCCAAGGACAAAGACGGTTGGGGGTGAATAGAATACAAGCGATTTGTGCCATCCCTGAACCTAGAAATTTGCACGAGTTACGAACTTTTCTAGGAATGACAGGGTGGTGCAGACTCTGGATTTTGAATTATGGACTGTTAGCCAAACCACTGTATGCAGCTTTAAAAGAGCCACAATTAGTTTGGAGTTTAGAGTGTAAAAGGGCTTTTCAAGACTTAAAACAGGCTCTGCAAGAAGCCCCAGCATTAGGATTGCCTGATTTGACAAAAACATTTCAACTCTTTGTACATGAGCGGCAACGACTAGCGCTTGGAGTTTTAACTCAACGAATTGGATCATGGAAGAGACCGGTGGGCTATTTTTCCAAGCAGTTGGATACGGTAAGTGCCGGATGGCCTTCTTGCCTCCGAGCAGTGGCTGCTACTGTAATGTTAGTCCAAGAAGCTAGAAAATTGACATTGGGAACAAAAATGGAAGTATTTGTGCCCCACATGGTGATTGCAGTTTTGGAACAAAAGGGGGGTCATTGGTTGTCATCCGGTAGAATGTTGAAATATCAAGCAATATTGAGAGAACAGGATGATATATTTTTAAAGATAACAACATGTTTGAATCCCGCTGAATTTTTAGGTAGCAAAATAGAGGAAGGCGAGCTGGAACATGATTGTATTGAGGTGATCGAACAAACTTACGCCAGTAGGGTAGATCTGAAAGATATTCCCCTTGTAAATCCTGACTGGACATTATTTACAGACGGTAGCAGCTTTGTTGAGAATGGAACACGATATTCTGGATATGCTGTGGTTACTAAGCTTGAAGTAATTGAAGCAAAGGCATTAATGCCAGGAACGTCAGCGCAAAAGGCAGAACTGGTCGCTCTAATTCGGGCTTTAATACCGAGTACGGATAAGAGAGTGAATATTTGGACAGATTCTAAATACGCTTTTGGAATAATACATATACATGGAGCTTTATGGAAGGAAAGAGGATTGTTGACGGCTCAAGGTAGTATTATTAAATATCGAACCGAGATCTTACAGTTATTAGAGGCTGTGGTACTACCTCAGCAAGTGGCTGTAATGCATTGTCGAGGACATCAGAGGGATGACAGCGATGTGGCACAAGGAAACATGAAGGCAGACCAGGCAGCCAAAATTGCTGCACGGCAAGTATGGACTGAATTAGCTCTAATACCTACTAAGGTAAGCCCGATTACTGCTCATCTCTCTGTAAATCCCTTTTATACCCAAGAAGATGAAAAATTAGCCGATTTGGTAAAGGCACAGAAGAATTCACATGGATGGTATGTAACAGGTAATGGACAAGTAGTAGTGCCTGCTACAATTATGAAACGAATAATACAAACTGAACATAATAAATGCCATTGGGGAGCAGAAGCATTGGTGCAGTTTTTAAAGCGGAGCATTATATCTGCACAAATGTTAACAATAGCAAAAGGGGTGAATGCGAAGTGTCCAGTATGTTTAAAGAATAATCCGGTAATACGAAAACAAATTCCAATGGGAACTTTGAAAGTGGGAATAGAACCAGGTGACTATTGGCAAGTGGATTTTGCAGAATTACCTAAATCAAAAGGGTTTAAGTATTTATTGGTATACGTATGTACCTTTTCAGGGTGGCTAGAAGCATTTCCCTGTAGAACGAATCAAGCTAGAGAAGTAGTAAAAACTTTGTTAAAAGAGATCATACCTAGATTTGGGGTACCTTTAGGAATTTCTTCAGATCGAGGCCCACACTTTATAGCTAAAATAGTACAGGAAATTAGTGAAATGCTTGGAATTAGCTGGGATTTACATACACCGTGGAGGCCACAATCTAGTGGAAAGGTAGAAAGGATGAATCAAACATTAAAAGGACAAATTAAAAAGATATGCCAGGAAGCTCAAATCCAATGGCCACAGGCATTGCCCCTTGCTTTATTGAGAATTCGTATAAAACCTAGAGAAGGGTTGTCTGTAAGTCCCTATGAAATTCTGTACGGTAAGCCATATACTGCACCAACGAAGGGAATGGGAAGTGCAGATTTACACCTCCAAGGAGATCAAGATGTTTATAGTTATATAATTTCTTTAAGCAGATTACTCACAGCCTTACGTGCCGCGATCATCTGGAATCGCCCTTTGCCGTTGGAGAATCAACCAGGAGACCAAGCGTATGTTCGAAATTGGCAAACGGAGCCTTTAAAGGAACAGTGGCATGGACTTTATTTGGTGCTATTGATAACATTTACCGCTGTGAAAGTAGCAGGAATTGATAATTGGATTCATTATACCAGAGTGAAGAAGGTACCATCACAATGGGGGGTAAAAATGATCACTCCTACAAAACTGAGATTTACATCTTGGTAATACTATGCTGGGTAGGATTAAGTAATGGTTTCGCTCAAATAATACATACATATGCTACTGTACATATAGAAGAACGAATGGATGTAAATTTGACTTGTGATTTTGTTGGAGATATGAGAAGTTCAATCCAAGACATTAGTTGCTATTGGCAGAAGAATGAGTCCAAATTGTCAGCTGGGTTTACAATCCGATGGGATAGTGATACACGAAGGGGTACTATGATTTTATCATTGCGAAATGTAAGTAAGACAGATGTAGGAAACTACACCTGTATTGTTTGGATTAAAGAGAGTTTTGATTATGGAAAAAGGGCATTAGAGGTTACTGCAAAATCAGAACCTATGCAGAAAAGAAACAGAGCCAGGAGAGAGTTAAAAGATTTGGAAAAAGACGAAATGCAACCAATACAAATAATCCAGGCGCCACAACAGGAAACACAAGAAAATCTAATGCAAAAGAAAGTTAGCTGAAAAACACCCAGTCTAGAACTGTACAAAAGTATACACTTGTGACACCCCGAAAGTGAAGTTACCTTTCCACCTGTGGTCCTTGCATTAAGGACAGGTTGTGCCTGTAGAGGAATTAAATACTCCATGAGTGAACCTGTAATACAATTCGGAGTGAGAATAGATTGTAGAACTACGATCAGGAGCACAGGAAATTTAGTTTGGGTTACAAGTGATGGACAATGGACGACTCACCTCCCCTTGGATGGGTTGGTGACTGAAATAACTTTAGGGTTACCAACTCTCTGCCCAATTTGGAAGAAAGCGCCATTTAAGGGTAGATTAGAAAATTTATGGATAATGAAGAGAGAAATAAAGGATGATGATGATTGGCAAGAACCATCATCCGGTGTGAAGTTAGGTTGGGCTTTAGAATCATTGTTTGCTCCAATTAGTGCTTATCGGAATAGAGAAATGTTGTACCGGTTGTTAGGACAAACGGAAAGGCTAGCAAGAGTGACTAAAGAAGGATTTAAGGAAATAAACTTACAATTACAGGCAACCACAAAAATGACCCTGCAAAATAGAATGGCATTAGATATGCTGTTGCTAAAAGAACATGGAGTATGTGGTTATTTACGAGATAAGATTGATCATTGTTGTGTACATATTCCGAATGTTACAGCCGCGGTAGAACGTGATTTGTCTCAGCTAACGCAAATTGAACATGCAACTGAGGAAGAAAGAGAAGAAAGTGCCCATAATTGGGTGGCTGCTTTAGCAAAGTCATTTGGATTGAACATCTCTGGTTGGGTAGCATCTTTAATTCAATGGTGTATAATAATTATAATTATTATGTTAGCTATTATGGGAGTGTTGCGTTTGATTCAAAATATTGTTAATAAGGAACGGCAACACTTGGGGAAAATTTTAAAAGCTGTTACCAGGAAGAATCATGAACTTCCCCCGAGATATGAAGACATTGGAAATAATTCATTGCAGCTACAATCACCAGTTTGAGACGGTCCAAAGAATATGGAAATCTGCGGAACTGATGATGAAAATCCTTGCAGTCTGGAAGACTTGAAGTATTTTCAAAGGGGGGAATTGTTACATTATATTGATTAGAATAGGTTATACTTGGTAGACAAGATGAAGGTATAATTGCAGGTGTTGGGTACAGTACAGTCTGATGAAGTGGGTACAGTACAGTCTGATGAAGTGGGTACAGTACAGTCTGATGAAGTGGGTACAGTACAATCTGATGAACTAGGTACAGCACAATCTGATGAACTAGGTAAATGATAAGCAAATCTTGGCAACAGTAACTGAAGAAACTATAAATGGGAAACAATCATGTAGCTTAGCAATTCTGTTGATTATGTTACGTAACCGAACACTATAAATATTAACCAAGTTAAACGGGGATTTGGGATTCTCAGCTTTGGACATGAGTCCCTGAGACCCCGGGCCCCGAATAAAGCACCGCATATAACTGCTTTCGTAGTTATGTGTTTCTTTACGGGCAACAGTTTTCTGGCGACCCAGATGGGACTTCGGGAGTAGTGTTGACGGTTCGCTTTCCGATTTTGCTCCGTGCCGGCACCGAGGAATTCTCGGGGAGCCATCGGCTGCGCCCGCTCTGCGCTGCTGCTGACGTCCCAAAGTGGTAAGCCCGAAGGTGCTTTATTGTAATATTTGGTCGGGTGCCTGCCTAATAAGACGTGACGGCGATTCACGCAAGGTTGGGCTAACGAGCTCGAGGTCTGGTCTGTGGAAGCCTAGGCGCTGGCCGTCAGACGGAGCGAAAGCCCCGCAGGTCCAGCACTCACGGACATACGTGGCTGTCTCGTGAGTTTGGTTTGGTCTTTTGTTTCCCATCAGAGGCTATCTTTCCGTTTTCTACCCCGTAGTTTAGTGTGTGTGTGTGTGTGGAGTGAGTGTGTAAGACCATGGTAATACCGGATAATTCTCCGTTAGGATGTTTATTAAAGCATTGGAAAAGTGCGGGATATTTTCAGAGTATGAGTAAAAGTCGATTTATAGATTATTGTACGAATTGGTGGCCACATATGAGTATGATGGACCCCGGTGGCCTGAACACGGAAGTTTAGATCCGGGTGTTATAGGTCCATTAATGAGATATTGTTAAGAACTTGAAAAATGGGATGAAGTACCATATGTTGATCTATTTTATGATATACGTAATCATCCAGATATGCAGAGAGAATGTGGAATGTTGTTGGTACATCCCGAAAAAAAGATAAAACAAAATGTGAAGGATGTGTAGGTAATAAGAAGTGTATGACTTGTTTGGCAATACAAAATTCAATAAGAGAGCCAGAGGAGGTATCACTTTTAGCATCACCGACGGCCCCTGTGATGTCCGATATAGATGCAGGGGACGATAGTGATACTGATAGTATTAAGGCGGTAAAACCGTCAGAATCAATTAATACTGGAGCGATCCAGATTAAGTTAACACCGAAGGGTTCGCCAGGGCATTCATCATGCCCAAGACAAGCGCAACGAACCCCAATTGCACAGAGAACAAGACAAGGGAGGAAGGAACAAGAGCAAAACAGTAAAGTATTATTAGCCCCTTTACGAGAGGCAATTTCGGGGACTGATAAAGTATATGGGAAAGTTCCTTTTTCCCCAGGAGATTTAGTAATTTGGAAGCAATCAGCTGGAAAGTGTACAATAATAGGAAAAAAAAAAAAAAAACAAACCACAAAGAGAAATCAGGCAGGATTATTAGCAATGTTACAACGAGTAAATCAAGGAATAAGAGGCAGAAGTAGAGGACGAGGTCGAGGAGGATACAGGGTAGGAGGCATGCGGGGAATACCTCAAAATCAGCTAGGGATAAATCAGTGTGCGTTTTGCAGACAACAGGGACATTGGAAAAATGAGTGCCCAGTGAAAATGAATTTGGCCCAGCAGACTTCAGTAGGAGGAACACCAATGGCAGAAACAATGATGTTAGGACATTTGGGGCAACATAGTAGCTGACTAAGTGATGGATTAAAAGTGACAACAGAAATTGATGGGGAAGAGAAACAATTATTGGTAGATACTGGGGCAACTTATTCTGTTTTAAATACTTGTTTAGGAAAGATAGGAGATACGATGATAACTGTGGTAGGAGCTACAGGAAAAACAGAGCAACGGCCCTTTCTGCGGCCATTGCATCTAAATTTTAGGGGTAAAGAATTAGATCATGAATTTCTCTATGTACCGGATTGTCCTACATCTTTGTTAGGACGAGATTTATTGTCAAGATTTAATGCTAAAATAATATTTGAAAATGGAAAAGCTAAGTTGCAGATACCTGAGGAAGAAATAGCTAGAATATTTATAGTAAAAGAAATAGCTAATACAACAATACCAATAGAGGTAGAAAACGCTGTAGTACCATGGGTATGGGAGACACAAGTACCGGGATTAGCGAAAGCAGCAAAACCTGTCATAGTAGAATTGAAAGAAGGTGTCCAACCGGTAAGAGTTAGACAATATCCTATACAGTTAGAAGCTAGGAAAGGGGTAGCACCATTAATTGCAAAATTTTTGATGCACAATGTGTTAGAAGAATGTGAATCTGAATATAATACACCAATATTTCCTATAAGAAAACCTAACGGAGATTATAGGTTAGTTCAAGATTTAAGAGCTGTAAACGAAATAGTTAAAGATATACATCCAGTAGTAGCAAATCCTTATACATTGTTAACATCTGTGGCAGAACAATTTAGATACTTTTCTGTAATTGATTTAAAAGATGCTTTCTTCTGCATCCCATTGGCATTACAAAGTAGGAAATTATTTGCGTTTGAATGGGAAAATCCGGATACAGGACGAAAACGACAGCTGACCTGGACCAGGTTACCACAAGGCTTCAAAAACAGTCCTACAATGTTTGGGAATCAGCTGGCACGAGAACTGGAGGATTGGAAGGAGCAAGGATATTTTCAATTACCATCAAAAGCATACTTATTGTTGCAATATGTGGATGACATTTTCGTGGCGACAGAAAGGTATGAAAACTGCATTACTGTTACAGTTGCGTTATTAAATTTACTGGGACAGAGCGGTTATCGAGTTTCTAAGGAAAAAGCCCAAATTGCCCGGGAAAAAGTGATATATCTGGGATGTGAAATTTCCCAAGGACAAAGACGGTTGGGGGTGAATAGAATACAAGCGATTTGTGCCATCCCTGAACCTAGAAATTTGCACGAGTTACGAACTTTTCTAGGAATGACAGGGTGGTGCAGACTCTGGATTTTGAATTACGGACTGTTAGCCAAACCACTGTATGCAGCTTTAAAAGAGCCACAATTAGTTTGGAGTTTAGAGTGTAAAAGGGCTTTTCAAGACTTAAAACAGGCTCTGCAAGAAGCCCCAGCATTAGGATTGCCTGATTTGACAAAAACATTTCAACTCTTTGTACATGAGCGGCAACGACTAGCGCTTGGAGTTTTAACTCAACGAATTGGATCATGGAAGAGACCGGTGGGCTATTTTTCCAAGCAGTTGGATATGGTAAGTGCCGGATGGCCTTCTTGCCTCCGAGCAGTGGCTGCTACTGTAACGTTAGTCCAAGAAGCTAGAAAATTGACATTGGGAACAAAAATGGAAGTATTTGTGCCCCACATGGTGATTGCAGTTTTGGAACAAAAGGGGGGTCATTGGTTGTCATCCAGTAGAATGTTGAAATATCAGGCAATATTGAGAGAACAGGATGATATATTTTTAAAGATAACAACATGTTTGAATCCCGCTGAATTTTTAGGTAGCAAAATAGAGGAAGGCGAGCTGGAACATGATTGTATTGAGGTGATCGAACAAACTTACGCCAGTAGGGTAGATCTGAAAGATATTCCCCTTGTAAATCCTGACTGGACATTATTTACAGACGGTAGCAGCTTTGTTGAGAATGGAACACGATATTCTGGATATGCTGTGGTTACTAAGCTTGAAGTAATTGAAGCAAAGGCATTAATGCCAGGAACGTCAGCGCAAAAGGCAGAACTGGTCGCTCTAATTCGGGCTTTAATACCGAGTACGGATAAGAGAGTGAATATTTGGACAGATTCTAAATACGCTTTTGGAATAATACATATACATGGAGCTTTATGGAAGGAAAGAGGATTGTTGACGGCTCAAGGTAGTATTATTAAATATCGAACCGAGATCTTACAGTTATTAGAGGCTGTGGTACTACCTCAGCAAGTGGCTGTAATGCATTGTCGAGGACATCAGAGGGATGGCAGCGATGTGGCACAAGGAAACATGAAGGCAGACCAGGCAGCCAAAATTGCTGCACGGCAAGTATGGACTGAATTAGCTCTAATACCTACTAAGGTAAGCCCGATTACTGCTCATCTCTCTGTAAATCCCTTTTATACCCAAGAAGATGAAAAATTAGCCGATTTGGTAAAGGCACAGAAGAATTCACATGGATGGTATGTAACAGGTAATGGACAAGTAGTAGTGCCTGCTACAATTATGAAACGAATAATACAAACTGAACATAATAAATGCCATTGGGGAGCAGAAGCATTGGTGCAGTTTTTAAAGCGGAGCATTATATCTGCACAAATGTTAACAATAGCAAAAGGGGTGAATGCGAAGTGTCCAGTATGTTTAAAGAATAATCCGGTAATACGAAAACAAATTCCAATGGGAACTTTGAAAGTGGGAATAGAACCAGGTGACTATTGGCAAGTGGATTTTGCAGAATTACCTAAATCAAAAGGGTTTAAGTATTTATTGGTATACGTATGTACCTTTTCAGGGTGGCTAGAAGCATTTCCCTGTAGAACGAATCAAGCTAGAGAAGTAGTAAAAACTTTGTTAAAAGAGATCATACCTAGATTTGGGGTACCTTTAGGAATTTCTTCAGATCGAGGCCCACACTTTATAGCTAAAATAGTACAGGAAATTAGTGAAATGCTTGGAATTAGCTGGGATTTACATACACCGTGGAGGCCACAATCTAGTGGAAAGGTAGAAAGGATGAATCAAACATTAAAAGGACAAATTAAAAAGATATGCCAGGAAGCTCAAATCCAATGGCCACAGGCATTGCCCCTTGCTTTATTGAGAATTCGTATAAAACCTAGAGAAGGGTTGTCTGTAAGTCCCTATGAAATTCTGTACGGTAAGCCATATACTGCACCAACGAAGGGAATGGGAAGTGCAGATTTACACCTCCAAGGAGATCAAGATGTTTATAGTTATATAATTTCTTTAAGCAGATTACTCACAGCCTTACGTGCCGCGATCATCTGGAATCGCCCTTTGCCGTTGGAGAATCAACCAGGAGACCAAGCGTATGTTCGAAATTGGCAAACGGAGCCTTTAAAGGAACAGTGGCATGGACTTTATTTGGTGCTATTGATAACATTTACCGCTGTGAAAGTAGCAGGAATTGATAATTGGATTCATTATACCAGAGTGAAGAAGGTACCATCACAATGGGGGGTAAAAATGATCACTCCTACAAAACTGAGATTTACATCTTGGTAATACTATGCTGGGTAGGATTAAGTAATGGTTTCGCTCAAATAATACATACATATGCTACTGTACATATAGAAGAACGAATGGATGTAAATTTGACTTGTGATTTTGTTGGAGATATGAGAAGTTCAATCCAAGACATTAGTTGCTATTGGCAGAAGAATGAGTCCAAATTGTCAGCTGGGTTTACAATCCGATGGGACAGTGATACACGAAGGGGTACTATGATTTTATCATTGCGAAATGTAAGTAAGACAGATGTAGGAAACTACACCTGTATTGTTTGGATTAAAGAGAGTTTTGATTATGGAAAAAGGGCATTAGAGGTTACTGCAAAATCAGAACCTATGCAGAAAAGAAACAGAGCCAGGAGAGAGTTAAAAGATTTGGAAAAAGACGAAATGCAACCAATACAAATAATCCAGGCGCCACAACAGGAAACACAAGAAAATCTAATGCAAAAGAAAGTTAGCTGAAAAACACCCAGTCTAGAACTGTACAAAAGTATACACTTGTGACACCCCGAAAGTGAAGTTACCTTTCCACCTGTGGTCCTTGCATTAAGGACAGGTTGTGCCTGTAGAGGAATTAAATACTCCATGAGTGAACCTGTAATACAATTCGGAGTGAGAATAGATTGTAGAACTACGATCAGGAGCACAGGAAATTTAGTTTGGGTTACAAGTGATGGACAATGGACGACTCACCTCCCCTTGGATGGGTTGGTGACTGAAATAACTTTAGGGTTACCAACTCTCTGCCCAATTTGGAAGAAAGCGCCATTTAAGGGTAGATTAGAAAATTTATGGATAATGAAGAGAGAAATAAAGGATGATGATGATTGGCAAGAACCATCATCCGGTGTGAAGTTAGGTTGGGCTTTAGAATCATTGTTTGCTCCAATTAGTACTTATCGGAATAGAGAAATGTTGTACCGGTTGTTAGGACAAACGGAAAGGCTAGCAAGAGTGACTAAAGAAGGATTTAAGGAAATAAACTTACAATTACAGGCAACCACAAAAATGACCCTGCAAAATAGAATGGCATTAGATATGCTGTTGCTAAAAGAACATGGAGTATGTGGTTATTTACGAGATAAGATTGATCATTGTTGTGTACATATTCCGAATGTTACAGCCGCGGCAGAACGTGATTTGTCTCAGCTAACGCAAATTGAACATGCAACTGAGGAAGAAAGAGAAGAAAGTACCCATAATTGGGTTGCTGCTTTAGCAAAGTCATTTGGACTGAACATCTCTGGTTGGGTAGCATCTTTAATTCAATGGTGTATAATAATTATAATTATTATGTTAGCTATTATGGGAGTGTTGCGTTTGATTCAAAATATTGTTAATAAGGAACGGCAACACTTGGGGAAAATTTTAAAAGCTGTTACCAGGAAGAATCATGAACTTCCCCCGAGATATGAAGACATTGGAAATAATTCATTGCAGCTACAATCACCAGTTTGAGACGGTCCAAAGAATATGGAAATCTGCGGAACTGATGATGAAAATCCTTGCAGTCTGGAAGACTTGAAGTATTTTCAAAGGGGGGAATTGTTACATTATATTGATTAGAATAGGTTATACTTGGTAGACAAGATGAAGGTATAATTGCAGGTGTTGGGTACAGTACAATCTGATGAACTGGGTACAGTACAATCTGATGAAGTGGGTACAGTACAATCTGATGAAGTGGGTACAGCACAATCTGATGAACTAGGTAAATGATAAGCAAATCTTGGCAACAGTAACTGAAGAAACTATAAATGGGAAACAATCATGTAGCTTAGCAATTCTGTTGATTATGTTATGTAACCGAACATTATAAATATTAACCAAGTTAAACGGGGATTTGGGATTCTCAGCTTTGGACATGAGTCCCTGAGACCCCGGGCCCCGAATAAAGCACCGCATATAACTGCTTTCGTAGTTATGTGTTTCTTTACGGGCAACAGTTTTCTGGCGACCCAGATGGGACTTCGGGAGTAGTGTTGACGGTTCGCTTTCCGATTTTGTTCCGTGCCGGCACCGAGGAATTCTCGGGGAGCCATCGGCTGCGCCCGCTCTGCGCTGCTCCTGACGTCCCAAAGTGGTAAGCCCGAAGGTGCTTTATTGTAATATTTGGTCGGGTGCCTGCCTAATAAGACGTGACGGCGATTCACGCAAGGTTGGGCTAACGAGCTCGAGGTCTGGTCTGTGGAAGCCTAGGCGCTGGCCGTCAGACGGAGCGAAAGCCCCGCAGGTCCAGCACTCACGGACATACGTGGCTGTCTCGTGAGTTTGGTTTGGTCTTTTGTTTCCCATCAGAGGCTATCTTTCCGTTTTCTACCCCGTAGATTTAGTGTGTGTGTGTGTGTGGAGTGAATGTGTAAGACCATGGTAATACCGGATAATTCTCCGTTAGGATGTTTATTAAAGCATTGGAAAAGTGCGGGATATTTTCAGAGTATGAGTAAAAGTCGATTTATAGATTATTGTACGAATTGGTGGCCACAATATGAGTATGATGGACCCCGGTGGCCTGAACACGGAAGTTTAGATCCGGGTGTTATAGGTCCATTAATGAGATATTGTTAAGAACTTGAAAAATGGGATGAAGTACCATATGTTGATCTATTTTATGATATACGTAATCATCCAGATATGCAGAGAGAATGTGGAATGTTGTTGGTGCATCCCGAAAAAAAGATAAAACAAAACGTGGAGGATGTGTAGGTAATAAGAAGTGTATGACTTGTTTGGCAATACAAAATTCAATAAGAGAGCCAGAGGATGTATCACTTTTAGCATCACCGACGGCCCCTGTGATGTCCGATATAGATGCAGGGGACGATAGTGATACTGATAGTATTAAGGCGGTAAAACCGTCAGAATCAATTAATACTGGAGCGATCCAGATTAAGTTAACACCGAAGGGTTCGCCAGGGCATTCATCATGCCCAAGACAAGCGCAACGAACCCCAATTGCACAGAGAACAAGACAAGGGAGGAAGGAACAAGAGCAAAACAGTAAAGTATTATTAGCCCCTTTACGAGAGGCAATTTCGGGGACTGATAAAGTATATGGGAAAGTTCCTTTTTCCCCAGGAGATTTAGTAATTTGGAAGCAATCAGCTGGAAAGTGTACAATAATAGGGAAAAAAAAAAAAAAACAAACCACAAAGAGAAATCAGGCAGGATTATTAGCAATGTTACAACGAGTAAATCAAGGAATAAGAGGCAGAAGTAGAGGACGAGGTCGAGGAGGATACAGGGTAGGAGGCATGCGGGGAATACCTCAAAATCAGCTAGGGATAAATCAGTGTGCGTTTTGCAGACAACAGGGACATTGGAAAAATGAGTGCCCAGTGAAAATGAATTTGGCCCAGCAGACTTCAGTAGGAGGAACACCAATGGCAGAAACAATGATGTTAGGACATTTGGGGCAACATAGTAGCTGACTAAGTGATGGATTAAAAGTGACAACAGAAATTGATGGGGAAGAGAAACAATTATTGGTAGATACTGGGGCAACTTATTCTGTTTTAAATACTTGTTTAGGAAAGATAGGAGATACGATGATAACTGTGGTAGGAGCTACAGGAAAAACAGAGCAACGGCCCTTTCTGCGGCCATTGCATCTAAATTTTAGGGGTAAAGAATTAGATCATGAATTTCTCTATGTACCGGATTGTCCTACATCTTTGTTAGGACGAGATTTATTGTCAAGATTTAATGCTAAAATAATATTTGAAAATGGAAAAGCTAAGTTGCAGATACCTGAGGAAGAAATAGCTAGAATATTTATAGTAAAAGAAATAGCTAATACAACAATACCAATAGAGGTAGAAAACGCTGTAGTACCATGGGTATGGGAGACACAAGTACCGGGATTAGCGAAAGCAGCAAAACCTGTCATAGTAGAATTGAAAGAAGGTGTCCAACCGGTAAGAGTTAGACAATATCCTATACAGTTAGAAGCTAGGAAAGGGGTAGCACCATTAATTGCAAAATTTTTGATGCACAATGTGTTAGAAGAATGTGAATCTGAATATAATACACCAATATTTCCTATAAGAAAACCTAACGGAGATTATAGGTTAGTTCAAGATTTAAGAGCTGTAAACGAAATAGTTAAAGATATACATCCAGTAGTAGCAAATCCTTATACATTGTTAACATCTGTGGCAGAACAATTTAGATACTTTTCTGTAATTGATTTAAAAGATGCTTTCTTCTGCATCCCATTGGCATTACAAAGTAGGAAATTATTTGCGTTTGAATGGGAAAATCCGGATACAGGACGAAAACGACAGCTGACCTGGACCAGGTTACCACAAGGCTTCAAAAACAGTCCTACAATGTTTGGGAATCAGCTGGCACGAGAACTGGAGGATTGGAAGGAGCAAGGATATTTTCAATTACCATCAAAAGCATACTTATTGTTGCAATATGTGGATGACATTTTCGTGGCGACAGAAAGGTATGAAAACTGCATTACTGTTACAGTTGCGTGATTAAATTTCCTGGGACAGAGCGGTTATCGAGTTTCTAAGGAAAAAGCCCAAATTGCCCGGGAAAAAGTGATATATCTGGGATGTGAAATTTCCCAAGGACAAAGACGGTTGGGGGTGAATAGAATACAAGCGATTTGTGCCATCCCTGAACCTAGAAATTTGCACGAGTTACGAACTTTTCTAGGAATGACAGGGTGGTGCAGACTCTGGATTTTGAATTATGGACTGTTAGCCAAACCACTGTATGCAGCTTTAAAAGAGCCACAATTAGTTTGGAGTTTAGAGTGTAAAAGGGCTTTTCAAGACTTAAAACAGGCTCTGCAAGAAGCCCCAGCATTAGGATTGCCTGATTTGACAAAAACATTTCAACTCTTTGTACATGAGCGGCAACGACTAGCGCTTGGAGTTTTAACTCAACGAATTGGATCATGGAAGAGACCGGTGGGCTATTTTTCCAAGCAGTTGGATACGGTAAGTGCCGGATGGCCTTCTTGCCTCCGAGCAGTGGCTGCTACTGTAATGTTAGTCCAAGAAGCTAGAAAATTGACATTGGGAACAAAAATGGAAGTATTTGTGCCCCACATGGTGATTGCAGTTTTGGAACAAAAGGGGGGTCATTGGTTGTCATCCGGTAGAATGTTGAAATATCAAGCAATATTGAGAGAACAGGATGATATATTTTTAAAGATAACAACATGTTTGAATCCCGCTGAATTTTTAGGTAGCAAAATAGAGGAAGGCGAGCTGGAACATGATTGTATTGAGGTGATCGAACAAACTTACGCCAGTAGGGTAGATCTGAAAGATATTCCCCTTGTAAATCCTGACTGGACATTATTTACAGACGGTAGCAGCTTTGTTGAGAATGGAACACGATATTCTGGATATGCTGTGGTTACTAAGCTTGAAGTAATTGAAGCAAAGGCATTAATGCCAGGAACGTCAGCGCAAAAGGCAGAACTGGTCGCTCTAATTCGGGCTTTAATACCGAGTACGGATAAGAGAGTGAATATTTGGACAGATTCTAAATACGCTTTTGGAATAATACATATACATGGAGCTTTATGGAAGGAAAGAGGATTGTTGACGGCTCAAGGTAGTATTATTAAATATCGAACCGAGATCTTACAGTTATTAGAGGCTGTGGTACTACCTCAGCAAGTGGCTGTAATGCATTGTCGAGGACATCAGAGGGATGACAGCGATGTGGCACAAGGAAACATGAAGGCAGACCAGGCAGCCAAAATTGCTGCACGGCAAGTATGGACTGAATTAGCTCTAATACCTACTAAGGTAAGCCCGATTACTGCTCATCTCTCTGTAAATCCCTTTTATACCCAAGAAGATGAAAAATTAGCCGACTTGGTAAAGGCACAGAAGAATTCACATGGATGGTATGTAACAGGTAATGGACAAGTAGTAGTGCCTGCTACAATTATGAAACGAATAATACAAACTGAACATAATAAATGCCATTGGGGAGCAGAAGCATTGGTGCAGTTTTTAAAGCGGAGCATTATATCTGCACAAATGTTAACAATAGCAAAAGGGGTGAATGCGAAGTGTCCAGTATGTTTAAAGAATAATCCGGTAATACGAAAACAAATTCAAATGGGAACTTTGAAAGTGGGAATAGAACCAGGTGACTATTGGCAAGTGGATTTTGCAGAATTACCTAAATCAAAAGGGTTTAAGTATTTATTGGTATACGTATGTACCTTTTCAGGGTGGCTAGAAGCATTTCCCTGTAGAACGAATCAAGCTAGAGAAGTAGTAAAAACTTTGTTAAAAGAGATCATACCTAGATTTGGGGTACCTTTAGGAATTTCTTCAGATCGAGGCCCACACTTTATAGCTAAAATAGTACAGGAAATTAGTGAAATGCTTGGAATTAGCTGGGATTTACATACACCGTGGAGGCCACAATCTAGTGGAAAGGTAGAAAGGATGAATCAAACATTAAAAGGACAAATTAAAAAGATATGCCAGGAAGCTCAAATCCAATGGCCACAGGCATTGCCCCTTGCTTTATTGAGAATTCGTATAAAACCTAGAGAAGGGTTGTCTGTAAGTCCCTATGAAATTCTGTACGGTAAGCCATATACTGCACCAACGAAGGGAATGGGAAGTGCAGATTTACACCTCCAAGGAGATCAAGATGTTTATAGTTATATAATTTCTTTAAGCAGATTACTCACAGCCTTACGTGCCGCGATCATCTGGAATCGCCCTTTGCCGTTGGAGAATCAACCAGGAGACCAAGCGTATGTTCGAAATTGGCAAACGGAGCCTTTAAAGGAACAGTGGCATGGACTTTATTTGGTACTATTGATAACATTTACCGCTGTGAAAGTAGCAGGAATTGATAATTGGATTCATTATACCAGAGTGAAGAAGGTACCATCACAATGGGGGGTAAAAATGATCACTCCTACAAAACTGAGATTTACATCTTGGTAATACTATGCTGGGTAGGATTAAGTAATGGTTTCGCTCAAATAATACATACATATGCTACTGTACATATAGAAGAACGAATGGATGTAAATTTGACTTGTGATTTTGTTGGAGATATGAGAAGTTCAATCCAAGACATTAGTTGCTATTGGCAGAAGAATGAGTCCAAATTGTCAACTGGGTTTACGATCCGATGGGACAGTGATACACGAAGGGGTACTATGATTTTATCATTGCGAAATGTAAGTAAGACAGATGTAGGAAACTACACCTGTATTGTTTGGATTAAAGAGAGTTTTGATTATGGAAAAAGGGCATTAGAGGTTACTGCAAAATCAGAACCTATGCAGAAAAGAAACAGAGCCAGGAGAGAGTTAAAAGATTTGGAAAAAGACGAAATGCAACCAATACAAATAATCCAGGCGCCACAACAGGAAACACAAGAAAATCTAATGCAAAAGAAAGTTAGCTGAAAAACACCCAGTCTAGAACTGTACAAAAGTATACACTTGTGACACCCCGAAAGTGAAGTTACCTTTCCACCTGTGGTCCTTGCATTAAGGACAGGTTGTGCCTGTAGAGGAATTAAATACTCCATGAGTGAACCTGTAATACAATTCGGAGTGAGAATAGATTGTAGAACTACGATCAGGAGCACAGGAAATTTAGTTTGGGTTACAAGTGATGGACAATGGACGACTCACCTCCCCTTGGATGGGTTGGTGACTGAAATAACTTTAGGGTTACCAACTCTCTGCCCAATTTGGAAGAAAGCGCCATTTAAGGGTAGATTAGAAAATTTATGGATAATGAAGAGAGAAATAAAGGATGATGATGATTGGCAAGAACCATCATCCGGTGTGAAGTTAGGTTGGGCTTTAGAATCATTGTTTGCTCCAATTAGTACTTATCGGAATAGAGAAATGTTGTACCGGTTGTTAGGACAAACGGAAAGGCTAGCAAGAGTGACTAAAGAAGGATTTAAGGAAATAAACTTACAATTACAGGCAACCACAAAAATGACCCTGCAAAATAGAATGGCATTAGATATGCTGTTGCTAAAAGAACATGGAGTATGTGGTTATTTACGAGATAAGATTGATCATTGTTGTGTACATATTCCGAATGTTACAGCCGCGGCAGAACGTGATTTGTCTCAGCTAACGCAAATTGAACATGCAACTGAGGAAGAAAGAGAAGAAAGTACCCATAATTGGGTTGCTGCTTTAGCAAAGTCATTTGGACTGAACATCTCTGGTTGGGTAGCATCTTTAATTCAATGGTGTATAATAATTATAATTATTATGTTAGCTATTATGGGAGTGTTGCGTTTGATTCAAAATATTGTTAATAAGGAACGGCAACACTTGGGGAAAATTTTAAAAGCTGTTACCAGGAAGAATCATGAACTTCCCCCGAGATATGAAGACATTGGAAATAATTCATTGCAGCTACAATCACCAGTTTGAGACGGTCCAAAGAATATGGAAATCTGCGGAACTGATGATGAAAATCCTTGCAGTCTGGAAGACTTGAAGTATTTTCAAAGGGGGGAATTGTTACATTATATTGATTAGAATAGGTTATACTTGGTAGACAAGATGAAGGTATAATTGCAGGTGTTGGGTACAGTACAGTCTGATGAAGTGGGTACAGTACAGTCTGATGAAGTGGGTACAGTACAGTCTGATGAAGTGGGTACAGTACAATCTGATGAACTAGGTACAGCACAATCTGATGAACTAGGTAAATGATAAGCAAATCTTGGCAACAGTAACTGAAGAAACTATAAATGGGAAACAATCATGTAGCTTAGCAATTCTGTTGATTATGTTACGTAACCGAACACTATAAATATTAACCAAGTTAAACGGGGATTTGGGATTCTCAGCTTTGGACATGAGTCCCTGAGACCCCGGGCCCCGAATAAAGCACCGCATATAACTGCTTTCGTAGTTATGTGTTTCTTTACGGGCAACAGTTTTCTGGCGACCCAGATGGGACTTCGGGAGTAGTGTTGACGGTTCGCTTTCCGATTTTGCTCCGTGCCGGCACCGAGGAATTCTCGGGGAGCCATCGGCTGCGCCCGCTCTGCGCTGCTCCTGACGTCCCAAAGTGGTAAGCCCGAAGGTGCTTTATTGTAATATTTGGTCGGGTGCCTGCCTAATAAGACGTGACGGCGATTCACGCAAGGTTGGGCTAACGAGCTCGAGGTCTGGTCTGTGGAAGCCTAGGCGCTGGCCGTCAGACGGAGCGAAAGCCCCGCAGGTCCAGCACTCACGGACATACGTGGCTGTCTCGTGAGTTTGGTTTGGTCTTTTGTTTCCCATCAGAGGCTATCTTTCCGTTTTCTACCCCGTAGATTTAGTGTGTGTGTGTGTGTGGAGTGAGTGTGTAAGACCATGGTAATACCGGATAATTCTCCGTTAGGATGTTTATTAAAGCATTGGAAAAGTGCGGGATATTTTCAGAGTATGAGTAAAAGTCGATTTATAGATTATTGTACGAATTGGTGGCCACAATATGAGTATGATGGACCCCGGTGGCCTGAACACGGAAGTTTAGATCCGGGTGTTATAGGTCCATTAATGAGATATTGTTAAGAACTTGAAAAATGGGATGAAGTACCATATGTTGATCTATTTTATGATATACGTAATCATCCAGATATGCAGAGAGAATGTGGAATGTTGTTGGTGCATCCCGAAAAAAAGATAAAACAAAACGTGGAGGATGTGTAGGTAATAAGAAGTGTATGACTTGTTTGGCAATACAAAATTCAATAAGAGAGCCAGAGGATGTATCACTTTTAGCATCACCGACGGCCCCTGTGATGTCCGATATAGATGCAGGGGACGATAGTGATACTGATAGTATTAAGGCGGTAAAACCGTCAGAATCAATTAATACTGGAGCGATCCAGATTAAGTTAACACCGAAGGGTTCGCCAGGGCATTCATCATGCCCAAGACAAGCGCAACGAACCCCAATTGCACAGAGAACAAGACAAGGGAGGAAGGAACAAGAGCAAAACAGTAAAGTATTATTAGCCCCTTTACGAGAGGCAATTTCGGGGACTGATAAAGTATATGGGAAAGTTCCTTTTTCCCCAGGAGATTTAGTAATTTGGAAGCAATCAGCTGGAAAGTGTACAATAATAGGGAAAAAAAAAAAAAAACAAACCACAAAGAGAAATCAGGCAGGATTATTAGCAATGTTACAACGAGTAAATCAAGGAATAAGAGGCAGAAGTAGAGGACGAGGTCGAGGAGGATACAGGGTAGGAGGCATGCGGGGAATACCTCAAAATCAGCTAGGGATAAATCAGTGTGCGTTTTGCAGACAACAGGGACATTGGAAAAATGAGTGCCCAGTGAAAATGAATTTGGCCCAGCAGACTTCAGTAGGAGGAACACCAATGGCAGAAACAATGATGTTAGGACATTTGGGGCAACATAGTAGCTGACTAAGTGATGGATTAAAAGTGACAACAGAAATTGATGGGGAAGAGAAACAATTATTGGTAGATACTGGGGCAACTTATTCTGTTTTAAATACTTGTTTAGGAAAGATAGGAGATACGATGATAACTGTGGTAGGAGCTACAGGAAAAACAGAGCAACGGCCCTTTCTGCGGCCATTGCATCTAAATTTTAGGGGTAAAGAATTAGATCATGAATTTCTCTATGTACCGGATTGTCCTACATCTTTGTTAGGATGAGATTTATTGTCAAGATTTAATGCTAAAATAATATTTGAAAATGGAAAAGCTAAGTTGCAGATACCTGAGGAAGAAATAGCTAGAATATTTATAGTAAAAGAAATAGCTAATACAACAATACCAATAGAGGTAGAAAACGCTGTAGTACCATGGGTATGGGAGACACAAGTACCGGGATTAGCGAAAGCAGCAAAACCTGTCATAGTAGAATTGAAAGAAGGTGTCCAACCGGTAAGAGTTAGACAATATCCTATACAGTTAGAAGCTAGGAAAGGGGTAGCACCATTAATTGCAAAATTTTTGATGCACAATGTGTTAGAAGAATGTGAATCTGAATATAATACACCAATATTTCCTATAAGAAAACCTAACGGAGATTATAGGTTAGTTCAAGATTTAAGAGCTGTAAACGAAATAGTTAAAGATATACATCCAGTAGTAGCAAATCCTTATACATTGTTAACATCTGTGGCAGAACAATTTAGATACTTTTCTGTAATTGATTTAAAAGATGCTTTCTTCTGCATCCCATTGGCATTACAAAGTAGGAAATTATTTGCGTTTGAATGGGAAAATCCGGATACAGGACGAAAACGACAGCTGACCTGGACCAGGTTACCACAAGGCTTCAAAAACAGTCCTACAATGTTTGGGAATCAGCTGGCACGAGAACTGGAGGATTGGAAGGAGCAAGGATATTTTCAATTACCATCAAAAGCATACTTATTGTTGCAATATGTGGATGACATTTTCGTGGCGACAGAAAGGTATGAAAACTGCATTACTGTTACAGTTGCGTGATTAAATTTCCTGGGACAGAGCGGTTATCGAGTTTCTAAGGAAAAAGCCCAAATTGCCCGGGAAAAAGTGATATATCTGGGATGTGAAATTTCCCAAGGACAAAGACGGTTGGGGGTGAATAGAATACAAGCGATTTGTGCCATCCCTGAACCTAGAAATTTGCACGAGTTACGAACTTTTCTAGGAATGACAGGGTGGTGCAGACTCTGGATTTTGAATTATGGACTGTTAGCCAAACCACTGTATGCAGCTTTAAAAGAGCCACAATTAGTTTGGAGTTTAGAGTGTAAAAGGGCTTTTCAAGACTTAAAACAGGCTCTGCAAGAAGCCCCAGCATTAGGATTGCCTGATTTGACAAAAACATTTCAACTCTTTGTACATGAGCGGCAACGACTAGCGCTTGGAGTTTTAACTCAACGAATTGGATCATGGAAGAGACCGGTGGGCTATTTTTCCAAGCAGTTGGATACGGTAAGTGCCGGATGGCCTTCTTGCCTCCGAGCAGTGGCTGCTACTGTAATGTTAGTCCAAGAAGCTAGAAAATTGACATTGGGAACAAAAATGGAAGTATTTGTGCCCCACATGGTGATTGCAGTTTTGGAACAAAAGGGGGGTCATTGGTTGTCATCCGGTAGAATGTTGAAATATCAAGCAATATTGAGAGAACAGGATGATATATTTTTAAAGATAACAACATGTTTGAATCCCGCTGAATTTTTAGGTAGCAAAATAGAGGAAGGCGAGCTGGAACATGATTGTATTGAGGTGATCGAACAAACTTACGCCAGTAGGGTAGATCTGAAAGATATTCCCCTTGTAAATCCTGACTGGACATTATTTACAGACGGTAGCAGCTTTGTTGAGAATGGAACACGATATTCTGGATATGCTGTGGTTACTAAGCTTGAAGTAATTGAAGCAAAGGCATTAATGCCAGGAACGTCAGCGCAAAAGGCAGAACTGGTCGCTCTAATTCGGGCTTTAATACCGAGTACGGATAAGAGAGTGAATATTTGGACAGATTCTAAATACGCTTTTGGAATAATACATATACATGGAGCTTTATGGAAGGAAAGAGGATTGTTGACGGCTCAAGGTAGTATTATTAAATATCGAACCGAGATCTTACAGTTATTAGAGGCTGTGGTACTACCTCAGCAAGTGGCTGTAATGCATTGTCGAGGACATCAGAGGGATGACAGCGATGTGGCACAAGGAAACATGAAGGCAGACCAGGCAGCCAAAATTGCTGCACGGCAAGTATGGACTGAATTAGCTCTAATACCTACTAAGGTAAGCCCGATTACTGCTCATCTCTCTGTAAATCCCTTTTATACCCAAGAAGATGAAAAATTAGCCGACTTGGTAAAGGCACAGAAGAATTCACATGGATGGTATGTAACAGGTAATGGACAAGTAGTAGTGCCTGCTACAATTATGAAACGAATAATACAAACTGAACATAATAAATGCCATTGGGGAGCAGAAGCATTGGTGCAGTTTTTAAAGCGGAGCATTATATCTGCACAAATGTTAACAATAGCAAAAGGGGTGAATGCGAAGTGTCCAGTATGTTTAAAGAATAATCCGGTAATACGAAAACAAATTCAAATGGGAACTTTGAAAGTGGGAATAGAACCAGGTGACTATTGGCAAGTGGATTTTGCAGAATTACCTAAATCAAAAGGGTTTAAGTATTTATTGGTATACGTATGTACCTTTTCAGGGTGGCTAGAAGCATTTCCCTGTAGAACGAATCAAGCTAGAGAAGTAGTAAAAACTTTGTTAAAAGAGATCATACCTAGATTTGGGGTACCTTTAGGAATTTCTTCAGATCGAGGCCCACACTTTATAGCTAAAATAGTACAGGAAATTAGTGAAATGCTTGGAATTAGCTGGGATTTACATACACCGTGGAGGCCACAATCTAGTGGAAAGGTAGAAAGGATGAATCAAACATTAAAAGGACAAATTAAAAAGATATGCCAGGAAGCTCAAATCCAATGGCCACAGGCATTGCCCCTTGCTTTATTGAGAATTCGTATAAAACCTAGAGAAGGGTTGTCTGTAAGTCCCTATGAAATTCTGTACGGTAAGCCATATACTGCACCAACGAAGGGAATGGGAAGTGCAGATTTACACCTCCAAGGAGATCAAGATGTTTATAGTTATATAATTTCTTTAAGCAGATTACTCACAGCCTTACGTGCCGCGATCATCTGGAATCGCCCTTTGCCGTTGGAGAATCAACCAGGAGACCAAGCGTATGTTCGAAATTGGCAAACGGAGCCTTTAAAGGAACAGTGGCATGGACTTTATTTGGTACTATTGATAACATTTACCGCTGTGAAAGTAGCAGGAATTGATAATTGGATTCATTATACCAGAGTGAAGAAGGTACCATCACAATGGGGGGTAAAAATGATCACTCCTACAAAACTGAGATTTACATCTTGGTAATACTATGCTGGGTAGGATTAAGTAATGGTTTCGCTCAAATAATACATACATATGCTACTGTACATATAGAAGAACGAATGGATGTAAATTTGACTTGTGATTTTGTTGGAGATATGAGAAGTTCAATCCAAGACATTAGTTGCTATTGGCAGAAGAATGAGTCCAAATTGTCAACTGGGTTTACGATCCGATGGGACAGTGATACACGAAGGGGTACTATGATTTTATCATTGCGAAATGTAAGTAAGACAGATGTAGGAAACTACACCTGTATTGTTTGGATTAAAGAGAGTTTTGATTATGGAAAAAGGGCATTAGAGGTTACTGCAAAATCAGAACCTATGCAGAAAAGAAACAGAGCCAGGAGAGAGTTAAAAGATTTGGAAAAAGACGAAATGCAACCAATACAAATAATCCAGGCGCCACAACAGGAAACACAAGAAAATCTAATGCAAAAGAAAGTTAGCTGAAAAACACCCAGTCTAGAACTGTACAAAAGTATACACTTGTGACACCCCGAAAGTGAAGTTACCTTTCCACCTGTGGTCCTTGCATTAAGGACAGGTTGTGCCTGTAGAGGAATTAAATACTCCATGAGTGAACCTGTAATACAATTCGGAGTGAGAATAGATTGTAGAACTACGATCAGGAGCACAGGAAATTTAGTTTGGGTTACAAGTGATGGACAATGGACGACTCACCTCCCCTTGGATGGGTTGGTGACTGAAATAACTTTAGGGTTACCAACTCTCTGCCCAATTTGGAAGAAAGCGCCATTTAAGGGTAGATTAGAAAATTTATGGATAATGAAGAGAGAAATAAAGGATGATGATGATTGGCAAGAACCATCATCCGGTGTGAAGTTAGGTTGGGCTTTAGAATCATTGTTTGCTCCAATTAGTACTTATCGGAATAGAGAAATGTTGTACCGGTTGTTAGGACAAACGGAAAGGCTAGCAAGAGTGACTAAAGAAGGATTTAAGGAAATAAACTTACAATTACAGGCAACCACAAAAATGACCCTGCAAAATAGAATGGCATTAGATATGCTGTTGCTAAAAGAACATGGAGTATGTGGTTATTTACGAGATAAGATTGATCATTGTTGTGTACATATTCCGAATGTTACAGCCGCGGTAGAACGTGATTTGTCTCAGCTAACGCAAATTGAACATGCAACTGAGGAAGAAAGAGAAGAAAGTACCCATAATTGGGTGGCTGCTTTAGCAAAGTCATTTGGATTGAACATCTCTGGTTGGGTAGCATCTTTAATTCAATGGTGTATAATAATTATAATTATTATGTTAGCTATTATGGGAGTGTTGCGTTTGATTCAAAATATTGTTAATAAGGAACGGCAACACTTGGGGAAAATTTTAAAAGCTGTTACCAGGAAGAATCATGAACTTCCCCCGAGATATGAAGACATTGGAAATAATTCATTGCAGCTACAATCACCAGTTTGAGACGGTCCAAAGAATATGGAAATCTGCGGAACTGATGATGAAAATCCTTGCAGTCTGGAAGACTTGAAGTATTTTCAAAGGGGGGAATTGTTACATTATATTGATTAGAATAGGTTATACTTGGTAGACAAGATGAAGGTATAATTGCAGGTGTTGGGTACAGTACAATCTGATGAACTGGGTACAGTACAATCTGATGAACTGGGTACAGCACAATCTGATGAACTAGGTAAATGATAAGCAAATCTTGGCAACAGTAACTGAAGAAACTATAAATGGGAAACAATCATGTAGCTTAGCAATTCTGTTGATTATGTTACGTAACCGAACACTATAAATATTAACCAAGTTAAACGGGGATTTGGGATTCTCAGCTTTGGACATGAGTCCCTGAGACCCCGGGCCCTGAATAAAGCACCGCATATAACTGCTTTCGTAGTTATGTGTTTCTTTACGGGCAACACACGGGAAAGAGAAAAAGAACGCGTGTAAATCGAAGTGTTTTGTTGGAAGCGAAATGCAATTTTCTGTCTTTGTTACAGAGGCGGAACCGACAATAGCAAATGCTGACAAAGAGCAAAGCCGGACGAGCGAGCGGTTTTTTGCGCTTACTCCCAAAGGGGCGGGCTGAAAGGAGGAAGCAAAAATGCAGCAGCGGACCCTCGATCTCCCCAGAAGCTGCGACAGTAGGAGGCGTTCTGGCCCGGGTAACCAAGGTAACTCTTGATGCGGAACGTTCGTTCTTTCGGCCTCCCTCCCGGAGGCAGCGCTGAGGACTAAGCGACCCGTTGCTGCCCTGCGCCTCTTGTTAACCGTAGCTGCCTTAGTTTTGCTTCGGTCGTTTGTATTTTGTTTTGTTATCGTACACGCGTACGTAGAAAAGGAAAGATAGGATATTTAATTTTTAGATTCGTTGCCACGGCTGAAGCTGAAGAGACAGAGAAACGTAAGCGAGCCGAAGTAATAAAATTAAAGGGAACCGAGCGAGAGCCGTCTCCGTCGCCCCGAAAGGGAAAGCCCGTTCCTCCCGGTGAGGAAGGTTCGCCGGTAATAGCGATCAGAATAACAGATGAGCGACATCTAACGGAAGGTGCGTACGCGTTACGGAAAGGACGCTGCGTCCATCCGTTTCCGTGCGCGTGACTCTCTGCATCTGTGAAGCGTCGTGCTTTAAGAGCTCCAAGACGGCAAATTCCCGTCTTCGGGGAACGGCGGTCAGGTGGCCAGAGAGAGAGGGAGAGGCAAGCGTGCGAATTGTAAAACGAAGAGGTGGCTTTCAGGAAGGCTCATTTAGCGCGACCCCAGGTTAATTGCCTGGCAATGGTCTTTGGGGCAGCAGGAAGACGGCAGCTCGAAGAAAAGGTAAAGCCTTGCGGAATTAGGACTCCTTCCTTCTCGTGTAGTAGATCCGCTTTTGTGCTTAGAAACAACTTTGGATTGTTAATTTCTGCTGAGCTTTGAATACGTCACGTCACGGACTCTTAGGCGACACGGGGGAGTTCAGCTGCGCAGCCTGCCAGAGGAACGTCGCCCACGAGGCCTCGCTAGCCTTGAGGAGCTGTAGGCGCCGATGCACGTGGCTCGTTCTGTCGGGCGCGCAGAGGTTTGCTTTGGCTGCCGAAATTTCAGCTTGGCTTTGCGCCCTGTAGCGGTGGTATTTTTGTATTTCTGAATTGTGTTAATGCTAGGCGTTCGGCACATCGGGGAACGACTGTGTGCTGCCGTGAAGAACTGCAGGCTCCCGCCCTCAGCCCTTTCTCGGCAAGTTATCGGGTGTCGAGAGCGGCCGGGAGACTCCGAATGCCGGCGGAAAGGTTCTCTGCCCGCTCCTGACGAGGAGCCTTCGGCCGCGGGAAGGTCGGCGGCGTCCTTCCCGGACTCGTGAGTAATAAGCCGCGGTTCGCGGGCCGGCAGGGCAGGGGAGGGGAGGGGAGGGGAGGGGAGGGGGGGGGAATAGCGCCTGGTAGCCCGGCGGCTCCGGCGTCGCCGTTGCTAGCGGGGCCCCGAGGTCCATGTGAAGCCTCAGCTGCCTGTCGGGAGCTTTGTTTTGGTGTGTTTACCTGGCAAAAGCAGCGAGGGAGGCCTCAAAGAAGAATTTTCGTGCCTAGGTGGGTAAGCTGCGACCCCAGCTGTCTTTGCCTTGCTTTGCCGCTTAGTGTCGTAACGGCGACTTGGGAGCCCGCGATAAAAACCGTTCCGGGGCCGAAGGGAGGCCCTGCGTTTGCCCCGCTTGGGAAACCGTCGTTAAAGCTTGGGGGGGGCCGAGCTCCGAAAGGAGACTCTGCCGGTGACCTCGGTGGTCCGATTCGTTTGCAGGCTGACGTTCCGAGGGCCGGCGAGCGGAAGAGGAGCAGCTCAGCCCGTTCGGTTGATTTCGGCGATCCTGTTTTAAGGAAGCGCGTAAGTGCAGACGGGGTCTGGGAGGCTTTTCGCCCGAGACGGGAAAGAGCGAGGAAGACTGGAGAGCGTGGAAAAACTAGGTGCCGCGGGTACTGAAGCTGTTAAGGGCTGAGAGAATTTGGGCTTAAGCATCTGAAAGGGGCTGCTAACGCGCAAGGAGCGGTAAGATACCATCGCTGGACAGCAGGCTCCTTTCCGGCCCTCCGTCCCCCTCTGCAGCCTTCTCGTTCTGTTTGTTTCTGTTCCTCTTTTCTGGCTGGGCTGTGCAGCGATCCCGGAAGGACGTGTCTTTTGAGGTGTGCCTTTGCGAAGGTGGTTCGGCTGCCTGGGGGGATGGATCAAAGCCTTTGAGGCTCCCTCCGATCTGTTTCATTTCCTTTTGAATTTCTTCCTTTCTTTGCTTTCTCCTAGGGCGTCTGTCAGCTAACGAGTAAAGAAGATGGAACGGCCTGTCCGCAGAGGAGAACTGACGCACGGTAAACGTGAATACGCTAGACCTCCGCTACGTCACGGGCGTTTGTTTACGTCCGTGCGTTCCAATCTCTAGTTGCGCATTCGGGACGCGGCATCTGCCCGCTATCCGACTCCTCCGTGTAGCGTAGAAGGCGCTGTACAGCTGCCGGTCTCTCCGGGAGGTTGTTAGTGAGAAGGAGAACGGTGTATTCCAGCTCGCGACCGCCAAACGGGCTCCTTTAGGTCCGCTTTCAGACTTGGGGCCTACTTCATCGGTCCGCTTGGACGTGGTTTCTTGGGGGGAACGCTAGTGCTTTCCCTGTGCTTTTCCTGCGTCGAAAGCGGTAGTTTATAGGCCAGAGCGGTTATGCCGTACCTTCCTTTGAGAGGCGTTTCGTCCGCGTCTCGGGCTTCGGGGAAAATCAATTGGACGGAATTGCCGAAGGCGCGCCTTGAAATAGGCGGTAAATCTAGAAGCGTGTCTGAATCGCGAGGGGCTCGTAACTTGGTCTTTGTCCTCAACGTCTGCTTTTCTTTCGCTCTTATTGCAGGCTTCCCTCCAACGATCGGCGTCGCTGCGGCGTCTCGTGTTTCACGGGCAGCGGTCTCTGCTCAGTAAGGACGTGAGAACTCCTGCGCTCCCGGAGAGCCCGGGATCCCTGCTCCGGGCTGGTCATTTTAGGCCTTTGTGCGGAGCGTTCTTTCTAGCTACGCGCCCCGCGTGAGCCTCTCCTTCGGCCGTTTTCCCAAGGCGGCGGAAACGCTTCTGGGAAACGCCGTCGTTTCCGAAACGTTTCGCCGTGTCCTTGCCGGTAGGGGATACCGTGAGAGCGGGCAGAGGCGGCCGACGTCTGTGCGAGGAAAGAAGCGTGGCGCAAAGAAGGGACCTCTTTGGCCCGCCTGGTCCGCTTTAGAGAGTTTTCTTTTGGACCCGAAGATCGGGTCTGCGAGTGCCGCGCTCAGCGCACGCGTTTGTTTCCCCCCCCCCCCCCCCCCGTTCTTTTAGCAAGACCGTGCGTGTCCTCGAGCTGTTTGTCCCGAGGGGGGAGTCGCTGCGGGAATTGCTGGGGAGGCCCTGACGGCGGGACGTGAAAAAGACGCCTTTGACCGCGTGCGTGCGGCCGAAGGAACGTCAGCCCAAGAATCCGAAGAAGACATGCCGCGTGCCAGCATCTCGTACCGTTTAATAATAAAAACCGAGCAGTCTGTCAAGCAAATAGCGCGGCTTGCTTTGGGCTGTTTATTTTGTTTAACGATCAGTAAAGGCGAGAGGTCGAAAGTTCTAAAGAAGAACGGCTGCTTCTTGGAACGCTTGCAAATTGTCCCGTTAAGTAGGTGGGTGGTTTTTTTGTTTTCGTTTTGTTTTTTTAAGTGCAGCCTCTGACTCTTTTTTGTCTGTGGAGTATTTTGCAACGATGTTCAAAGGAAAGCGCTGTTACGGAAGCCTCTAGGAGCAGCGGCTCGAGCACGACACGCGGCGACGCTGCGCCTCGCAGCAGGCGCTGTAAATAAGGGCAGATGAGCCGAGGCGAGGGTGGTGAAATGTCTGCAAAGGGCGGGCGGGGGGGCTCTGCAGCGGTGTGCGCGTGCCGGGGGCGGCCGCGCGCCCTGCTGCCCTCGGGGCGTCAAAAAAGCAGTACGGCACGGAAAGGGGGGCGCGCAGGCGCACGGCGGCCGGCCGCGCGCCCTGCTGCCCTCGGGGCGTCCAAAAAGCGGTACGGCACGATAAAGGGGGGCGCGCATGCGCACTGGGTTCCGCCGTGCTCACTGCTGCCACCCTGTGTCCAAAAATCGGTACTGCACCCTGTGGGGGGGGCGCGCGTGCGCACAGCGTTCCGCCGCGCTCACTGCTGCCACCCTGTGTCCAAAAAGCGGTACTGCACCCGGTGGGGGGGGCGCGCGTGCGCACTGGGTTCCTCCGTGCTCACTGCTGCCACCCTGTGTCCAAAAATCGGTACTGCACCCTGTGGGGGGGCTCGTGTGCGCACTGGGTTCCGCCGTGCTCACTGCTGCCACCCTGTGTCCAAAAAGCGGTACTGCACCCGGTGGGGGGGGCGCGCACGCGCACAGCGTTCCGCCGCGCTCACTGCTGCCACCCTGTGTCCAAAAAGCGGTACTGCACCCTGTGGGGGGGGCTCGCGTGCGTACTGGGTTCCGCCGTGCTCACTGCTGCCACCCTGTGACAGCCGGCGCGCACATGCTCAGTGCCGGTCGCCATGTTTGCTGCTGCTCTCCGCCGTTTCGGTAACGGGTAAGCGAATGGAGCGTGCTCGTCGCCCCTTCCCGGTGCTCTTGGAGCGGCCACGGGCTCGGGCAGCCTCGGGGCGCTCGCTGGGAGTCCCGGGCTGCCGCGGCGGGCTGCGGTTCGCACGCGTGAGCCGCCCGGCTGCAGCGCCGTGGCGCGAGCATGCCATTGCGGGTCTCGCCTCCCTTCGTGCTCCCCCCCGCCCCTCGGGCTCCCCGGCTCCCCCCCGCCCCTCGGGATTCCCCGCTCCACCCGCCCCTCGCGCTCCCCCCCCGCTCCTCGGGCTCCCCCTGCTCCCCTCGCGCTCCGCCCCGCCCCTCGCGCTCCCCCCCGCTTCTCGGGCTCCCCTCGCGCTCCGCCCCGCCCCTCGGGCTCCCCCTGCTCCCCTCGCGCTCCCCCTGCTCCCCTCGCGCTCCGCCCCGCCCCTCGCGCTCCCCTCGCGCTCCGCCCCGCCCCTCGGGCTCCCCCTGCTCCCCTCGCGCTCCCCCCCGCTTCTCGGGCTCCCCTCGCGCTCCCCCCCGCTTCTCGGGCTCCCCCCTGCTTCTCAGGCTCCTCTCACGCTCCCCCCCGCTCCTCGGGCTCCCCTTGCTCCCCTCGCGCTCTGCCCCGCCCCTCGCACTCCCCCTGCTCCCCTCGCGCTCCCCCCCGCTTCTCGCGCTCCCCCCTGCTTCTCAGGCTCCTCTCGGGCTCCCCTTGCTCCCCTCGCGCTCCCCCCCGCCCCCGCGCTCCCCCCCCGCTTCTCGGGCTCCCCTCGTGCTCCCCCCGCTCCTCGGGCCCCCCTGCTCCCCTCACGCTCCCCCCCACCTCTCGCGCTCCCCTCGCACTCCGCCCCGCCCCTCGGGCTCCCCTCGCTCCCCCCCGCCCCTCGGGCTCCCTCTGCTCCCCTCCCGCTCCCCCCCGCCCCTCCCACTCCCCTCGCTCCCCCCCCCCGCGCTGTCCGAGCCGGCACGTGCGCGGTGCTCAAGCGCCACTGCCGCCGCAGTCCGTTGGCGAGCGGCGCATGCGCGGCGGCGGGGAAGCAAGATGGCGGTGAGCAGGGAGGGCGTTTTCGCTCGGCGGCGGCGGCGGGTGAGTGCGGAGGTGGCGTGGAGTGAAGGATGTGGGGCCCCCGGGTGAGGCGAACGCATAGGTTCGGGGGGCGTCGGGCTGCATCCTGCCCGCTGCGGCCGTCGCTGCGTGGAGGCGGCGGTGCGGGGCGAGTGGGGGTGGGGGCGGGCTGGGACCCGGCGCCGCGCTGGGAGCGCGGGTGTGACTTTGCGTTTTGCGTGCGCGGCGTTTAGGGCGCCAGTTCGTTGGCAGCGCGGGCCGGGGCACGCGCTCGCCCCTGCGGAGGCGGCGCGGTGGAGCGGAGCGGGGGGGCAGGCGGGCCCCGGAGCAGGGTTGCGGCGCGGCGTCGGCCCTGTAGTGCTTCCAAACGGCTTACCCCGTAACGTACGATGCAAAGCGGTGTATTAAGACCTTTCCTTTGAGGGAAAGAAGGAAAAAGAAAGAAAGGGGGGAAAGAAAAAAAAAAAAAAAAAACACGGGAAAGAGAAAAAGAACGCGTGTAAATCGAAGTGTTTTGTTGGAAGCGAAATGCAATTTTCTGTCTTTGTTACAGAGGCGGAACCGACAATAGCAAATGCTGACAAAGAGCAAAGCCGGACGAGCGAGCGGTTTTTTGCGCTTACTCCCGAAGGGGCGGGCTTGTGATATGTGCTAATTTGTTACATCAAATTGAGAAACAGCCTTGAAACATCCTGGACTGTGATGTGTGCTAATTGGTTACATCAAAGTAAGAAACAGCCTTGGAAACATCTGTGGGAACATCCTACATCCTGTGGTGGGGGCATGTACCCTGCCTGAGATAAGGGAGTTGAGATAGCAAAGCGGCAATGTTAGTTTAGATAGCCTAATATGGTGATGGCGATGTCACACAACTGTGAAATATAGCACGACTTCGAAAGTTGTAAAATATATGCGTGACCTGAGGGTCACCACTCACAATGCAGAGGGCTGAAGAAGACCCCCTAGCAACAGCCGGCGCAACCGCAGAAGTTACAGGAAGTGCCACATATACCTGGAGCTGGAATTGCATATAAGGAGACTGTGAGGGGGGGATTGCGCGCGCCGTTGGTGGAGCAGGAGATTCCCTCGGCCGCCCAGCGCTGTTTTGCTTACTTGTAACTTGCTCAATTATTTTATTAAATTGGAATTTATGCAACCCGGCCCGAGTGGTTGTCAATTTGTCGCGTTTACCTGTAACAATTTGGTGCCGTGACTCGGATACAGGCTTCCCTGGTTTCGGGACTCTGACTCAGGGGAGGCGCCCCATCCCATCTTCGGATGGCCCCTGAGTGGGTAGTTCCCCTACCAGAACCTGTATTTCCGAACCCTAAATCAGGACAAGTAAGCAAAAGAACTGCAGTACCCCGTAAACTTTGTGCACGAAGATCCGAACGAAGACTCAGGACTGAGTGAGTATATGTATGCGGTTCCGTTCGGTTGGGGTGGGATACCCGGAGCACGTGAGAAGTCCCCAGGGGAGTGCGGACCCTCCAGGAGAGGGGGTCCTTGTGTAACAGGGGACGGAGTGAGTGCGGACCCTCCATGAGGGTGATTGTGTAACAGGGGACCGAAACGGGGCACCCGTCGGCCGACTGGGCCGCCCGCTGCGAAGGGACAACCGTCCTAGCAGTTAAAGACTCGGGTGGTGTGAGTGCGGTCCCCTGCGGAGAGAGAGAGTTGTAATAGGGGACCGAAACGGGGCACCCGTCGGCCGACTGGGCCGCCCGCTGCGAAGGGACAACCGTCCTAGCAGTTAAAGACTCGGGTGGTGTGAGTGCGGTCCCGTGCGGAAAGAAAGAGAGTGACTGGGGTGGGTGCTCCGGAAGATGAGACAGAAAAAGAGCAAGTCTTCTGATCCCATAGAGGGCTCTACGGTACAGTTACCAGATATACCGCCCGATAGCCCTTTAGGATTAATGATTAAGTATTGGAACGATTGGCCCTCCAGAAAAGGCAAAAGTCGAGAAAAAAAATGGTACATTACTGTATGCAAGTATGGGGTGGGAAGCAGATTAGAGGAGACCACCTTTATTGGCCAGTATACGGGTCTTTTGAAAATTGGATATGTCAGGCTCTAAATATATATGTGAATTCAAAGGAGCCCTTTAGTTTAGAAGAAAGTGAGTATGCTAGTTTATGGATAAGACCAGATACTCGGACCATGATATTTACCTTGAAAGAGAAGGGTTCGAGGAAGAAAAGCAAAACACTGGAGGAACTTCCCGTTTCTCCTCCCCCCTATATTCCCTCAGCTCCGGCTCAAAACCCAACACCAGCCCCTCCTCATAGCCCCTCTCCGACGACCCCAGACTGGGATCTAAACCCTCCTAGTTCCCCAGAAGAAACCCGAAGGGTCACGAGGAGTCAAACGAGGGGAGGTGGGCGACCTGATCAGCTGTACCCCTTGCGAGAACTCCCCATGGGAGGACCGCAGCCGGGGATGGGATTTGTGTCTATGCCCCTGAGTTCAGGGGACGTACGGGATTTTAAGAAAGAAATGGGGAATTTATTAGAAGACCCTTTAGGGGTGGCTGAGAAATTAGATCAGTTTTTAGGTCCAAGCCTTTATACATGGGAGGAATTACAATCCATCTTAAGCATATTATTTACAGCGGAAGAAAGGGAAATGATCCGTAGGGCTGGGATGCGGATTTGGGATCAACAACACCAACAAGGTCCCGCTGCAGATATTAAATGGCCCACCCAACGGCCGGATTGGGACAATCAGAATGCTGAGCATCGGACACATATGTCCGATCTGAGAGCCATAATAGTTCAGGGAATCAGGGAATCTGTTCCCAGGGGGCAAAATATTAATAAGGCCTTCATGGAACAACAAAAGAAGGATGAGACACCAACAGAGTGGCTCGAGAGACTTAGAAAAAATCTGCAACTTTATTCCGGGGTAGACCCCAGTACCCCTGTGGGACAGGCTCTATTGAAAACACAGTTTGTAGCAAAGGCCTTTCCAGATATTAGAAGAAAGCTAGAGAAGTTAGATGATTGGCAAGATAGGGGGCTGGACGAATTGCTGAGGGAAGCTCAGAAAGTGCATGTGCGGAGGGAAGAGGAAACCCATCGGCGGCAGGCAAAGATTCTGATGGCAGCAGTCCGAGAAGGGCAGAGAGGAATCCAGGCACAACCCCCTAGGTCGTATAACAGACCTAAAAGAAAGCCACCTCACCAAGAAGGACAACCCAGAGAAGTTGTGACAAGGGACTTGAGGCAGGTGGAGTGTTTTTATTGCCAGAAAAAAGGGCATCTGAAGAGGAATTGTAGGAAGCGAATGCAGGATGAGCAAATGTTCCAAGAAGATTAGGGGGGTCAGGGGCTCTATTTGCTGGGGACTCATAAAGGAACCGAGCCCTTGATAAAATTGAAATTAGGTCCCCAGCGACAAGAAGTAGAATTCCTTGTGGATTCTGGGGCAGAAAGATCTACTGTCCAAACGGTACCCTGGGGGTGTAAACCATCCCCAGAGAACTTATAAGTGATAGGAGCTAAGGGAGAGCCCTTTAAGGTCCCAGTAATTAAAAATGTGGAAATAGAATCAGACTCTCGATTAACTGTTGGATCCTTTTTATTAGTTCCCGAAGCTGAATATAATTTACTGGGCTGAGATATGATGGTTGAATTAGGAGTCAATTTAGAAGTAGAGAATCAAGAATTAGTTATAAAATTATGCACCCTTACTATTGAAGATGAGGCCAAAATCAACCCTGAAGTTTGGTATACCCCAGAATCAGTAGGAAAACTAGATATTGCTCCTTTTGAAGTGAGCATACGGAATCCAGAAATCCCTGTTAGAGTCAAGCAATATCCAATGTCACAGGAAGGGAGGCAAGGACTCCGACCAGTAATCCAGAGGCTAATAAATCAAAGGTTACTGGAGCCTTGTATGTCTCCCTATAATACCCCCATACTGCCCGTAAAGAAACCAGACGGTACTTATAGATTGGTACAAGATTTAAGAGAAATAAACAAAAGAACAATTACCAGGTTCCCAATTGTAGCTAACCCCGATACCATACTTAGTCAGCTGTCACCTGAGGCTAAATGGTATACGGTTATAGACCTGAAAGATGCATTTTGGGCATGCCCCCTTAAAGAAGAATGTAGAGACTTTTTTGCCTTCAAGTGGGAAGACCCAGATATCCATAGGAAACAACAACTCCGATGGACTGTTTTACCACAAGGGTTTACAGAATCCCCTAATTTGTTTGGGCAAGCCCTGGAGCAGGTTCTAAGTAATTACGAAACTAATCCTCAAATTACTTTAACACAATATGTGGATGATTTGCTTTTAGCAGGAAAAACCCAGGAGGAAGTTAGATGTGAGAGTATTAAGTTGTTAAATTTCCTAAGTTTAAAGGGATTGAAAGTATCGAAATCAAAGTTGCAATTTACGGAAGAAGAGGTGAAGTATTTGGGACATTGGCTTAGCAAGGGCACAAAAAATTGGACCCTGAAAGGGTAAATGGTATACTGTCAATAAGACCCCCGAAGAGCAAAAGACAGGTCCGACAATTGCTGGGGTTATTAGGGTATTGCAGACAATGGATTGAAAATTATAGCAATAAAGTAAAATTTTTATATAAAAAAACTAATAGTAGATGGGCTAATAAAATGGACTCAAACCGATAATCAAAGCCTCGAAGAATTGAAGGCTGACTTGGTGAATGCACCTGTTTTGAGTTTACCAGATATTAAGAGACCATTCTACATGTTTATTAATACACAGGAAGGAACAGCCTTTGGAGTCCTAACACAGGAATGGGCAGGGAAAAAGAAACCTATAGGGTATTTTTCAAAATTGCTAGACCCCGTCAGTCGGGGATGGCCCACTTGCCTACAAGCCATTGTAGCTACAGCCTTATTAGTAGAAGAGGCTAAAAAGATAACCTTTGGAGGAGAATTAAAAATATATACCCCTCATAATATACGAGGAGTATTACAACAAAAAGCCGAAAAATGGATAACCGATGCCAGACTATTAAAATACGAGGGCATTTTAATCCATTCTCCAAAGTTGGAAATTGAGACTACAAGCTTGCAGAATCCAGCCCAGTTCCTGTATGGGGAACCCAGTGGTCAATTAAGACATGATTGCATGCGTCTAATAGAATACCAAACTAAAATAAGAGAAGATTTAGAAGAAGAAGAGTTACCAGAGGGGACTAAATTCTTTGTGGACGGATCCTCTCGCGTAGTTGAAGGGAAACGCAGATCAGGGTATGCTATTGTAGATGGAAAGTCTCTAGAGTTAATAGAATCAGGGCCCCTACACAAAACTTGGTCGGCCCAGGCTTGTGAATTGTATGCAGTTTTTAGAGCCTTAGAAATTTTAAAGGGCAAAATAGGGACTATATACACCGACTCTAAATATGCTTATGGAGTAGTACACACATTTGGGAAAATGTGGGAAGAAAGGGGACTGATTAATTCACAAGGGAAGAATTTAGTGCACGAAAAATTAATCAGAAAAACTTTAGAAGCTCTGAGGGGACCTCGGAGAATCGCAGTAGTACATGTTAGGGGCCATCAAAAAGGCACATTTTACCACATAAGGGGAAATAATCTAGCAGATGAAGAAGCAAAAAAAGCAGCTTTACACCTATTGTCTGAAGGAAAAGAGGGCCAAGATAAACTAGATACCAGGATGAGTTTTACTAAACAGGAAATAGATAAATTACGACAGATAGGAGCCCTAGAAAAAGAAGGTAAATGGGTGCTGCCCGATGATAGAGAAATTGTATCCAAAGGCGTAGCTTGGAGAATCATGAAAGAATTCCACCGACAGACTCACTGGGGAGTGCAAGCATTAGTAGACCAGTTTGGAACTAAATATATGTGCATTGGAATATATGACATAGCAAAAAGACTAGTGGGAGAATGTTTGACCTGTCAGAAGGTTAACAAGCAGCACCTCAGAAAAAAAGGTCCCAGGGGGACGATCCATAGCCAGGAGACCATTTGAGAAAATACAGGTTGACTTTACAGAACTCCCAGAAGTGGGCAGGTATAAATACCTATTAGTTATAGTAGATCATTTAACTTACTTTGTAGAAGCTTTTCCCGTAGCCCGAGCAACTGCGAAATCGGTAACCAAGATATTGTTAGAAAATATCATACCCCGGTATGGGAATGTATTGGTCATAGACTCAGACAGGGGGCCACATTTTACATCCAAGGTCATTAAAGAAACATTAGATCCTTTAGGAATCAAGTGGGAGTATCACACTCCCTGGCATCCTCAAAGTTCAGGAAAGGTAGAAAGGATGAATGGGGAAATAAAAAAACAGTTAACAAAGCTAATGATGGAAACCCAGATGAATTGGATCAAGTGTTTACCCTTAGCTTTGTTGAATATACGAACTCAGCCCAGAACTGACACAGGAGTCTCCCCTTTTGAAATGTTATATGGGATGCCATATGATTTAGAAATACCAAAAGAACATCCTAAAGTAGAAGAGAGATTATTACAGAAATATATTACAGAGCTTATGAAGAGAAGACAAGAATTGATAAAGAAAGGACTAATAGCACAGAGACCTCCACTAGATGTAGCCATTCACCGAGTTAACCCTGGAGACAAGGTTTTAATTAAAACCTGGAAAGACTCATCCTTGACTCCCCGCTGGGAGGGACCTTTCCTTGTTTTGCTTACCACAGACACTGCTATTCGCACCACAGAGCGAGGATGGACACATGCCAGCAGAATTAAAGGACCGATTTCAGAATCATCGTGGGAAGCCTTTGGAAACCCGGACAATTTAAAAGTAACCTTTAAGAAGAAACCTGGAAACCTCGATAAGTGAGACCACCTTTTGTAAAACCTAACATAGTATTTGTTATAACCCCACATAGTATTTGTTATCCCTTTGTGTGTTATGCATGTAGGGTTTGTAAAGGGAAGTAGTGGACTCATTGTTAGTACGGGTATCTCCCTAACGGCATTTGCCGCCCTTGTTACGACAAAATTGACTTATTGGACATTAAAAGATCTTAAGAAAAGATCGGTAGAACGGTGGGAAGCCTTTGTTAAAAGGAGTACAACCAGAGAAAGGTTGTACCCACGCCAACCACCCCAAATCACATAAGGCTAAAATTGAAAACACCAATTATAGGCGGACCGCGCCGTATGTTGAGTGTCACTCTTGGGAATTGGGAAGCCTTTAAAAAAATCTAAAAGGCTCATACAGGAGGTTCCCCTGAAGAATACGGCTGCTGCCGAGAAGACGGTACACCCTGCTGCTCTGAAGCAAAAGAGTAGGCAGGGGAGGCAGAGACGTATAGAACTTGTGGGGATCGAGGCCGATAAGCCACCTCCTAAGCAGGAATACCCAAAATTGTAAGACCCAGACTCTTTAAAGTCCCAGAGACACTTGGCATCACGGACCGCCCCTCCAAGGCATTAAGGGTTCGTAAAATATCCGTTGACCAAGCCATGGGTCCACTACTCCTCTGGAAGATGATTGTGCTGGGCTTATTAGGAAGACGAATCCAAGGGGAACATAATGTACACCAACCCTTTAAATGGTCATTAATGAGATGGGAAGATCAAACAGTGATCCAAGTACGAAGCGTACCCGGGAACCCTACATTCACACCTACCTTGTGTGAATTGGTACCCATTGAGCCATGTTTAAATCTAAAGGGGTTTTACTTTTGCCCTAGTTCTAATCCTGGGCGAGGATACTGTAACTACCCAAACTCTTATTATTGTGCTTATTGGGGATGTGAAACTATAGCCTCTGATTGGACACCCGGCGCAGGATCAGATAAGTTTATTCAGACCCAGTGGGGACCCTATGGTTGTACACCCCCCAAACGAGACTCTTCTGGAGGTACGCGTCCGTCCTCCCATTCGGACTGTAAACATTTAATGATAAATATCACCCGTCCTGAAGATCCAGGGTGGTTTTTGGGAAAGACCTGGGGAGTCCGGTACTGGGAGCCCGGGACCGATAGGGGTGGATTGATTTTCATAAAGAAAGAAAGTGTGCAACCTGCTCCTCAAGCAATAGGGCCGAATCTAGCCGTTAAAGGAGCAAAATTAAGAATCAAACCAACGGCTGCGATAATGAATTTGACAAGTATTCCTATGAGCCACCCCACCCCGAAAGATACTGTTGTAATCTCAGAAAGTAAAGCCACAGAGGGGGTAGACAATCCTCTGTGGAAGATTGTACAGGCAACCTACAAAGTATTAAATGCTACAACCCCTAGTATAACCACCCATTGCTGGTTATGCTACGACATAAGACCCCTTTTTATGAAGCAATAGGAGTAAATATGACATATACTGTGAGCAATGATCCCGGCTCACAGTGTCAATGGGAAGATAAGAAGAAGGGGTTGACCATGGAGCAAGTTACGGGAATGGGAATGTGTATTGGTAAAATACCAAAATCAAAGAAAAAGCTGTGTGGGTCTGTGACACTGCAAACCTACACCTCCGAAATTGGATGGATTATTCCCACCCAAGGAGCTAGGTGGATATGTTCAAAAACGGGCCTAACTCCCTGTGTCTCCCTAAGGGTACTTGGTGAGTCCCAAGAATATTGTATACAAATAGAGGTAGTTCCCAGGATCTTGTACCACCCAGAAAATGTGATGTACGACCATTGGGACACCCCTCATCCGGTCCGAGTAAAGAGAGAACCAATCACCGCAATTACCATAGCCACCTTACTGGGCCTAGGGGCAGTAGGAGCGGGAACTGGAATCTCCTCCTTAGTGGTGCAGCAGCAGAGCCTTAGCACCCTACGAGCAGCAGTGGATGAGGACTTAGAACGAATAGAAAAATCCATTACAGCCTTAGAAAAATCGTTGACATCGCTATCAGAAGTAGTTTTACAGAACAGAAGAGGGATGGACCTCTTATTTTTGCAACAGGGAGGATTGTGTGCAGCCCTAGGAGAAGAATGTTGTTTTTATGCGGATCATACAGGAGTTGTCAGGGATACTATGGCGAAATTGAGAGAAGGCCTTGAAAAACGTAAAAAGGAAAGAGAAGCCCAGCAAGGGTGGTATGAATCATGGTTCAGTCATTCTCCCTGGCTAACAACCTTATTGTCTACCATCGCGGGCCCATTGGCTTTACTAGTACTAGTGTTGACCTTTGGACCGTGTATAGTAAATAAAATAATTAACTTAGCAAAAAGCAGACTCGAAGCTGCCCACCTACTGTTGATAAGAAGTCAATATGAACAACTAAATGAAGATGAGAGTAAGCATAACCCTATGCTCTCCCTGGCACAGGAGGTTGTTGCTCGATTTGATGAACAAATTAGAAGGGACCAAAACAAAAAGGGGGGATTGTGATATGTGCTAATTTGTTACATCAAATTGAGAAACAGCCTTGAAACATCCTGGACTGTGATGTGTGCTAATTGGTTACATCAAAGTAAGAAACAGCCTTGGAAACATCTGTGGGAACATCCTACATCCTGTGGTGGGGGCATGTACCCTGCCTGAGATAAGGGAGTTGAGATAGCAAAGCGGCAATGTTAGTTTAGATAGCCTAATATGGTGATGGCGATGTCACACAACTGTGAAATATAGCACGACTTCGAAAGTTGTAAAATATATGCGTGACCTGAGGGTCACCACTCACAATGCAGAGGGCTGAAGAAGACCCCCTAGCAACAGCCGGCGCAACCGCAGAAGTTACAGGAAGTGCCACATATACCTGGAGCTGGAATTGCATATAAGGAGACTGTGAGGGGGGGATTGCGCGCGCCGTTGGTGGAGCAGGAGATTCCCTCGGCCGCCCAGCGCTGTTTTGCTTACTTGTAACTTGCTCAATTATTTTATTAAATTGGAATTTATGCAACCCGGCCCGAGTGGTTGTCAATTTGTCGCGTTTACCTGTAACAGGCTGAAAGGAGGAAGCAAAAATGCAGCAGCGGACCCTCGATCTCCCCAGAAGCTGCGACAGTAGGAGGCGTTCTGGCCCGGGTAACCAAGGTAACTCTTGATGCGGAACGTTCGTTCTTTCGGCCTCCCTCCCGGAGGCAGCGCTGAGGACTAAGCGACCCGTTGCTGCCCTGCGCCTCTTGTTAACCGTAGCTGCCTTAGTTTTGCTTCGGTCGTTTGTATTTTGTTTTGTTATCGTACACGCGTACGTAGAAAAGGAAAGATAGGATATTTAATTTTTAGATTCGTTGCCACGGCTGAAGCTGAAGAGACAGAAAAACGTAAGCGAGCCGAAGTAATAAAATTAAAGGGAACCGAGCGAGAGCCGTCTCCGTCGCCCCGAAAGGGAAAGCCCGTTCCTCCCGGTGAGGAAGGTTCGCCGGTAATAGCGATCGGAATAACAGATGAGCGACATCTAACGGAAGGTGCGTACGCGTTACGGAAAGGACGCTGCGTCCATCCGTTTCCGTGCGCGTGACTCTCTGCATCTGTGAAGCGTCGTGCTTTAAGAGCTCCAAGACGGCAAATTCCCGTCTTCGGGGAACGGCGGTCAGGTGGCCAGAGAGAGAGGGAGAGGCAAGCGTGCGAATTGTAAAACGAAGAGGAAGGCTCATTTAGCGCGACCCCAGGTTAATTGCCTGGCAATGGTCTTTGGGGCAGCAGGAAGACGGCAGCTCGAAGAAAAGGTAAAGCCTTGCGGAATTAGGACTCCTTCCTTCTCGTGTAGTAGATCCGCTTTTGTGCTTAGAAACAACTTTGGATTGTTAATTTCTGCTGAGCTTTGAATACGTCACGTCACGGACTCTTAGGCGACACGGGGGAGTTCAGCTGCGCAGCCTGCCAGAGGAACGTCGCCCACGAGGCCTCGCTAGCCTTGAGGAGCTGTAGGCGCCGATGCACGTGGCTCGTTCTGTCGGGCGCGAAGAGGTTTGCTTTGGCTGCCGAAATTTCAGCTTGGCTTTGCGCCCTGTAGCGGTGGTATTTTTGTATTTCTAAATTGTGTTAATGCTAGGCGTTCGGCACATCGGGGAACGACTGTGTGCTGCCGTGAAGAACTGCAGGCTCCCGCCCTCAGCCCTTTCTCGGCAAGTTATCGGGTGTCGAGAGCGGCCGGGAGACTCCGAATGCCGGCGGAAAGGTTCTCTGCCCGCTCCTGACGAGGAGCCTTCGGCCGCGGGAAGGTCGGCGGCGTCCTTCCCGGACTCGTGAGTAATAAGCCGCGGTTCGCGGGCCGGCAGGGCAGGGGAGGGGAGGGGAGGGGAGGGGAGGGGGGGGGAATAGCGCCTGGTAGCCCGGCGGCTCCGGCGTCGCTGTTGCTAGCGGGGCCCCGAGGTCCATGTGAAGCCTCAGCTGCCTGTCGGGAGCTTTGTTTTGGTGTGTTTACCTGGCAAAAGCAGCGAGGGAGGCCTCAAAGAAGAATTTTCGTGCCTAGGTGGGTAAGCTGCGACCCCAGCTGTCTTTGCCTTGCTTTGCCGCTTAGTGTCGTAACGGCGACTTGGGAGCCCGCGATAAAAACCGTTCCGGGGCCGAAGGGAGGCCCTGCGTTTGCCCCGCTTGGGAAACCGTCGTTAAAGCTTGGGGGGGGCCGAGCTCCGAAAGGAGACTCTGCCGGTGACCTTGGTGGTCCGATTCGTTTGCAGGCTGACGTTCCGAGGGCCGGCGAGCGGAAGAGGAGCAGCTCAGCCCGTTCGGTTGATTTCGGCGATCCTGTTTTAAGGAAGCGCGTAAGTGCAGACGGGGTCTGGGAGGCTTTTCGCCCGAGACGGGAAAGAGCGAGGAAGACTGGAGAGCGTGGAAAAACTAGGTGCCGCGGGTACTGAAGCTGTTAAGGGCTGAGAGAATTTGGGCTTAAGCATCTGAAAGGGGCTGCTAACGCGCAAGGAGCGGTAAGATACCATCGCTGGACAGCAGGCTCCTTTCCGGCCCTCCGTCCCCCTCTGCAGCCTTCTCGTTCTGTTTGTTTCTGTTCCTCTTTTCTGGCTGGGCTGTGCAGCGATCCCGGAAGGACGTGTCTTTTGAGGTGTGCCTTTGCGAAGGTGGTTCGGCTGCCTGGGGGGATGGATCAAAGCCTTTGAGGCTCCCTCCGATCTGTTTCATTTCCTTTTGAATTTCTTCCTTTCTTTGCTTTCTCCTAGGGCGTCTGTCAGCTAACGAGTAAAGAAGATGGAACGGCCTGTCCGCAGAGGAGAACTGACGCACGGTAAACGTGAATACGCTAGACCTCCGCTACGTCACGGGCGTTTGTTTACGTCCGTGCGTTCCAATCTCTAGTTGCGCATTCGGGACGCGGCATCTGCCCGCTATCCGACTCCTCCGTGTAGCGTAGAAGGCGCTGTACAGCTGCCGGTCTCTACGGGAGGTTGTTAGTGAGAAGGAGAACGGTGTATTCCAGCTCGCGACCGCCAAACGGGCTCCTTTAGGTCCGCTTTCAGACTTGGGGCCTACTTCATCGGTCCGCTTGGACGTGGTTTCTTGGGGGGAACGCTAGTGCTTTCCCTGTGCTTTTCCTGCGTCGAAACCGGTAGTTTATAGGCCAGAGCGGTTATGCCGTACCTTCCTTTGAGAGGCGTTTCGTCCGCGTCTCGGGCTTCGGGGAAAATCAATTGGACGGAATTGCCGAAGGCGCGCCTTGAAATAGGCGGTAAATCTAGAAGCGTGTCTGAATCGCGAGGGGCTCGTAACTTGGTCTTTGTCCTCAACGTCTGCTTTTCTTTCGCTCTTATTGCAGGCTTCCCTCCAACGATCGGCGTCGCTGCGGCGTCTCGTGTTTCACGGGCAGCGGTCTCTGCTCAGTAAGGACGTGAGAACTCCTGCGCTCCCGGAGAGCCCGGGATCCCTGCTCCGGGCTGGTCATTTTAGGCCTTTGTGCGGAGCGTTCTTTCTAGCTACGCGCCCCGCGTGAGCCTCTCTTTCGGCCGTTTTCCCAAGGCGGCGGAAACGCTTCTGGGAAACGCCGTCGTTTCCGAAACGTTTCGCCGTGTCCTTGCCGGTAGGGGATACCGTGAGAGCGGGCAGAGGCGGCCGACGTCTGTGCGAGGAAAGAAGCGTGGCGCAAAGAAGGGACCTCTTTGGCCCGCCTGGTCCGCTTTAGAGAGTTTTCTTTTGGACCCGAAGATCGGGTCTGCGAGTGCCGCGCTCAGCGCACGCGTTTGTTCCCCCCCCCCCCCCCCCCCGTTCTTTTAGCAAGACCGTGCGTGTCCTCGAGCTGTTTGTCCCGAGGGGGGAGTCGCTGCGGGAATTGCTGGGGAGGCCCTGACGGCGGGACGTGAAAAAGACGCCTTTGACCGCGTGCGTGCGGCCGAAGGAACGTCAGCCCAAGAATCCGAAGAAGACATGCCGCGTGCCAGCATCTCGTACCGTTTAATAATAAAAACCGAGCAGTCTGTCAAGCAAATAGCGCGGCTTGCTTTGGGCTGTTTATTTTGTTTAACGATCAGTAAAGGCGAGAGGTCGAAAGTTCTAAAGAAGAACGGCTGCTTCTTGGAACGCTTGCAAATTGTCCCGTTAAGTAGGTGGGTGGTTTTTTTGTTTTTGTTTTGTTTTTTTAAGTGCAGCCTCTGACTCTTTTTTGTCTGTGGAGTATTTTGCAACGATGTTCAAAGGAAAGCGCTGTTACTGAAGCCTCTAGGAGCAGCGGCTCGAGCACGACACGCGGCGACGCTGCGCCTCGCAGCAGGCGCTGTAAATAAGGGCAGATGAGCCGAGGCGAGGGTGGTGAAATGTCTGCAAAGGGCGGGCGGGGGGGCTCTGCAGCGGTGTGCGCGTGCCGGGGGCGGCCGCGCGCCCTGCTGCCCTCGGGGCGTCAAAAAAGCAGTACGGCACGGAAAGGGGGGCGCGCAGGCGCACGGCGGCCGGCCGCGCGCCCTGCTGCCCTCGGGGCGTCCAAAAAGCGGTACGGCACGATAAAGGGGGGCGCGCATGCGCACTGGGTTCCGCCGTGCTCACTGCTGCCACCCTGTGTCCAAAAATCGGTACTGCACCCTGTGGGGGGGGCGCGCGTGCGCACAGCGTTCCGCCGCGCTCACTGCTGCCACCCTGTGTCCAAAAAGCGGTACTGCACCCGGTGGGGGGGGCGCGCGTGCGCACTGGGTTCCTCCGTGCTCACTGCTGCCACCCTGTGTCCAAAAATCGGTACTGCACCCTGTGGGGGGGCTCGTGTGCGCACTGGGTTCCGCCGTTCTCACTGCTGCCACCCTGTGTCCAAAAAGCGGTACTGCACCCGGTGGGGGGGGCGCGCACGCGCACAGCGTTCCGCCGCGCTCACTGCTGCCACCCTGTGTCCAAAAAGCGGTACTGCACCCGGTGGGGGGGGCGCGCATGCGCAGACAGCCGGCGCGCACATGCTCAGTGCCGGTCGCCATGTTTGCTGCTGCTCTCCGCCGTTTCGGTAACGGGTAAGCGAATGGAGCGTGCTCGTCGCCCCTTCCCGGTGCTCTTGGAGCGGCCACGGGCTCGGGCAGCCTCGGGGCGCTCGCTGGGAGTCCCGGGCTGCCGCGGCGGGCTGCGGTTCGCACGCGTGAGCCGCCCGGCTGCAGCGCCGCGGCGCGAGCATGCCATTGCGGGTCTCGCCTCCCTTCGTGCTCCCCCCCGCCCCTCGGGCTCCCCGGCTCCCCCCCGCCCCTCGGGGTTCCCCGCTCCACCCGCCCCTCGCGCTCCCCCCCGCTTCTCGGGCTCCCCTCGCGCTCCCCCCCACCCCCGCGCTCCCCCCTGCTTCTCGGGCTCCCCTCGCGCTCCCCCCCCGCTCCTCGGGCTCCCCCTGCTCCCCTCGCGCTCCGCCCCGCCCCTCGCGCTCCCCCCCGCCTCTCGGGCTCCCCTCGCGCTCCCCCTGCTCCCCTCGCGCTCCCCCTGCTCCCCTCGCGCTCCCCCTGCTCCCCTCGCGCTCCGCCCCGCCCCTCGGGCTCCCCCTGCTCCCCTCGCGCTCCCCCCCGCTTCTCGGGCTCCCCTCGCGCTCCCCCCCGCTTCTCGGGCTCCCCCCTGCTTCTCAGGCTCTTCTCACGCTCCCCCCCGCTCCTCGGGCTCCCCTTGCTCCCCTCGCGCTCTGCCCCGCCCCTCGCACTCCCCCTGCTCCCCTCGCGCTCCCCCCCGCTTCTCGGGCTCCCCCCTGCTTCTCAGGCTCCTCTCGGGCTCCCCTTGCTCCCCTCGCGCTCCGCCCCGCCCCTCGCGCTCCCCCTGGTCCCCTCGCGCTCCCCCCCGCCCCCGCGCTCCCCCCCCGCTTCTCGGGCTCCCCTCGTGCTCCCCCCCGCTCCTCGGGCCCCCCTGCTCCCCTCACGCTCCCCCCCCGCCTCTCGCGCTCCCCTCGCACTCCGCCCCGCCCCTCGGGCTCCCCTCGCTCCCCCCCGCCCCTCGGGCTCCCTCTGCTCCCCTCCCGCTCCCCTCGCTCCCCCCCGCCCCTCCCGCTCCCCTCGCTCCCCCCCCCCCGCGCTGTCCGAGCCGGCACGTGCGCGGTGCTCAAGCGTCACTGCCGCCGCAGTCCGTTGGCGAGCGGCGCATGCGCGGCGGCGGGGAAGCAAGATGGCGGCGAGCAGGGAGGGCGTTTTCGCTCGGCGGCGGCGGCGGGTGAGTGCGGAGGTGGCGTGGAGTGAAGGATGTGGGGCCCCCGGGTGAGGCGAACGCATAGGTTCGGGGGGCGTCGGGCTGCATCCTGCCCGCTGCGGCCGTCGCTGCGTGGAGGCGGCGGTGCGGGGCGAGTGGGGGGGCGGGCTGGGACCCGGCGCCGCGCCGGGAGCGCGGGTGTGACTTTGCGTTTTGCGTGCGCGGCGTTTAGGGCGCCAGTTCGTTGGCAGCGCGGGCCGGGGCACGCGCTCGCCCCTGCGGAGGCGGCGCGGCGGAGCGGAGCGGGGGGGCAGGCGGGCCCCGGAGCAGGGTTGCGGCGCGGCGTCGGCCCTGTAGCGTTTCCAAACGGCTTACCCCGTAACGTACGATGCAAAGCGGTGTATTAAGACCTTTCCTTTGAGAGAAAGAAGGAAAAAGAAAGAAAGGGGGGAAAGAAAAAAAAAAAAACCACGGGAAAGAGAAAAAGAACGCGTGTAAATCGAAGTGTTTTGTTGGAAGCGAAATGCAATTTTCTGTCTTTGTTACAGAGGCGGAACCGACAATAGCAAATGCTGACAAAGAGCAAAGCCGGACGAGCGAGCGGTTTTTTGCGTTTACTCCCGAAGGGGCGGGCTGAAAGGAGGAAGCAAAAATGCAGCAGCGGACCCTCGATCTCCCCAGAAGCTGCGACAGTAGGAGGCGTTCTGGCCCGGGTAACCAAGGTAACTCTTGATGCGGAACGTTCGTTCTTTCGGCCTCCCTCCCGGAGGCAGCGCTGAGGACTAAGCGACCCGTTGCTGCCCTGCGCCTCTTGTTAACCGTAGCTGCCTTAGTTTTGCTTCGGTCGTTTGTATTTTGTTTTGTTATCGTACACGCGTACGTAGAAAAGGAAAGATAGGATATTTAATTTTTAGATTCGTTGCCACGGCTGAAGCTGAAGAGACAGAAAAACGTAAGCGAGCCGAAGTAATAAAATTAAAGGGAACCGAGCGAGAGCCGTCTCCGTCGCCCCGAAAGGGAAAGCCCGTTCCTCCCGGTGAGGAAGGTTCGCCGGTAATAGCGATCGGAATAACAGATGAGCGACATCTAACGGAAGGTGCGTACGCGTTACGGAAAGGACGCTGCGTCCATCCGTTTCCGTGCGCGTGACTCTCTGCATCTGTGAAGCGTCGTGCTTTAAGAGCTCCAAGACGGCAAATTCCCGTCTTCGGGGAACGGCGGTCAGGTGGCCAGAGAGAGAGGGAGAGGCAAGCGTGCGAATTGTAAAACGAAGAGGAAGGCTCATTTAGCGCGACCCCAGGTTAATTGCCTGGCAATGGTCTTTGGGGCAGCAGGAAGACGGCAGCTCGAAGAAAAGGTAAAGCCTTGCGGAATTAGGACTCCTTCCTTCTCGTGTAGTAGATCCGCTTTTGTGCTTAGAAACAACTTTGGATTGTTAATTTCTGCTGAGCTTTGAATACGTCACGTCACGGACTCTTAGGCGACACGGGGGAGTTCAGCTGCGCAGCCTGCCAGAGGAACGTCGCCCACGAGGCCTCGCTAGCCTTGAGGAGCTGTAGGCGCCGATGCACGTGGCTCGTTCTGTCGGGCGCGCAGAGGTTTGCTTTGGCTGCCGAAATTTCAGCTTGGCTTTGCGCCCTGTAGCGGTGGTATTTTTGTATTTCTAAATTGTGTTAATGCTAGGCGTTCGGCACATCGGGGAACGACTGTGTGCTGCCGTGAAGAACTGCAGGCTCCCGCCCTCAGCCCTTTCTCGGCAAGTTATCGGGTGTCGAGAGCGGCCGGGAGACTCCGAATGCCGGCGGAAAGGTTCTCTGCCCGCTCCTGACGAGGAGCCTTCGGCCGCGGGAAGGTCGGCGGCGTCCTTCCCGGACTCGTGAGTAATAAGCCGCGGTTCGCGGGCCGGCAGGGCAGGGGAGGGGAGGGGGGGGGGGAATAGCGCCTGGTAGCCCGGCGGCTCCGGCGTCGCCGTTGCTAGCGGGGCCCCGAGGTCCATGTGAAGCCTCAGCTGCCTGTCGGGAGCTTTGTTTTGGTGTGTTTACCTGGCAAAAGCAGCGAGGGAGGCCTCAAAGAAGAATTTTCGTGCCTAGGTGGGTAAGCTGCGACCCCAGCTGTCTTTGCCTTGCTTTGCCGCTTAGTGTCGTAACGGCGACTTGGGAGCCCGCGATAAAAACCGTTCCGGGGCCGAAGGGAGGCCCTGCGTTTGCCCCGCTTGGGAAACCGTCGTTAAAGCTTGGGGGGGGGGGCCGAGCTCCGAAAGGAGACTCTGCCGGTGACCTCGGTGGTCCGATTCGTTTGCAGGCTGACGTTCCGAGGGCCGGCGAGCGGAAGAGGAGCAGCTCAGCCCGTTCGGTTGATTTCGGCGATCCTGTTTTAAGGAAGCGCGTAAGTGCAGACGGGGTCTGGGAGGCTTTTCGCCCGAGACGGGAAAGAGCGAGGAAGACTGGAGAGCGTGGAAAAACTAGGTGCCGCGGGTACTGAAGCTGTTAAGGGCTGAGAGAATTTGGGCTTAAGCATCTGAAAGGGGCTGCTAACGCGCAAGGAGCGGTAAGATACCATCGCTGGACAGCAGGCTCCTTTCCGGCCCTCCGTCCCCCTCTGCAGCCTTCTCGTTCTGTTTGTTTCTGTTCCTCTTTTCTGGCTGGGCTGTGCAGCGATCCCGGAAGGACGTGTCTTTTGAGGTGTGCCTTTGCGAAGGTGGTTCGGCTGCCTGGGGGGATGGATCAAAGCCTTTGAGGCTCCCTCCGATCTGTTTCATTTCCTTTTGAATTTCTTCCTTTCTTTGCTTTCTCCTAGGGCGTCTGTCAGCTAACGAGTAAAGAAGATGGAACGGCCTGTCCGCAGAGGAGAACTGACGCACGGTAAACGTGAATACGCTAGACCTCCGCTACGTCACGGGCGTTTGTTTACGTCCGTGCGTTCCAATCTCTAGTTGCGCATTCGGGACGCGGCATCTGCCCGCTATCCGACTCCTCCGTGTAGCGTAGAAGGCGCTGTACAGCTGCCGGTCTCTCCGGGAGGTTGTTAGTGAGAAGGAGAACGGTGTATTCCAGCTCGCGACCGCCAAACGGGCTCCTTTAGGTCCGCTTTCAGACTTGGGGCCTACTTCATCGGTCCGCTTGGACGTGGTTTCTTGGGGGGAACGCTAGTGCTTTCCCTGTGCTTTTCCTGCGTCGAAACCGGTAGTTTATAGGCCAGAGCGGTTATGCCGTACCTTCCTTTGAGAGGCGTTTCGTCCGCGTCTCGGGCTTCGGGGAAAATCAATTGGACGGAATTGCCGAAGGCGCGCCTTGAAATAGGCGGTAAATCTAGAAGCGTGTCTGAATCGCGAGGGGCTCGTAACTTGGTCTTTGTCCTCAACGTCTGCTTTTCTTTCGCTCTTATTGCAGGCTTCCCTCCAACGATCGGCGTCGCTGCGGCGTCTCGTGTTTCACGGGCAGCGGTCTCTGCTCAGTAAGGACGTGAGAACTCCTGCGCTCCCGGAGAGCCCGGGATCCCTGCTCCGGGCTGGTCATTTTAGGCCTTTGTGCGGAGCGTTCTTTCTAGCTACGCGCCCCGCGTGAGCCTCTCCTTCGGCCGTTTTCCCAAGGCGGCGGAAACGCTTCTGGGAAACGCCGTCGTTTCCGAAACGTTTCGCCGTGTCCTTGCCGGTAGGGGATACCGTGAGAGCGGGCAGAGGCGGCCGACGTCTGTGCGAGGAAAGAAGCGTGGCGCAAAGAAGGGACCTCTTTGGCCCGCCTGGTCCGCTTTAGAGAGTTTTCTTTTGGACCCGAAGATCGGGTCTGCGAGTGCCGCGCTCAGCGCACGCGTTTGTTTCCCCCCCCCCCCCCCCCCGTTCTTTTAGCAAGACCGTGCGTGTCCTCGAGCTGTTTGTCCCGAGGGGGGAGTCGCTGCGGGAATTGCTGGGGAGGCCCTGACGGCGGGACGTGAAAAAGACGCCTTTGACCGCGTGCGTGCGGCCGAAGGAACGTCAGCCCAAGAATCCGAAGAAGACATGCCGCGTGCCAGCATCTCGTACCGTTTAATAATAAAAACCGAGCAGTCTGTCAAGCAAATAGCGCGGCTTGCTTTGGGCTGTTTATTTTGTTTAACGATCAGTAAAGGCGAGAGGTCGAAAGTTCTAAAGAAGAACGGCTGCTTCTTGGAACGCTTGCAAATTGTCCCGTTAAGTAGGTGGGTGGTTTTTTTGTTTTTGTTTTGTTTTTTTAAGTGCAGCCTCTGACTCTTTTTTGTCTGTGGAGTATTTTGCAACGATGTTCAAAGGAAAGCGCTGTTACTGAAGCCTCTAGGAGCAGCGGCTCGAGCACGACACGCGGCGACGCTGCGCCTCGCAGCAGGCGCTGTAAATAAGGGCAGATGAGCCGAGGCGAGGGTGGTGAAATGTCTGCAAAGGGCGGGCGGGGGGGCTCTGCAGCGGTGTGCGCGTGCCGGGGGCGGCCGCGCGCCCTGCTGCCCTCGGGGCGTCAAAAAAGCAGTACGGCACGGAAAGGGGGGCGCGCAGGCGCACGGCGGCCGGCCGCGCGCCCTGCTGCCCTCGGGGCGTCCAAAAAGCGGTACGGCACGATAAAGGGGGGCGCGCATGCGCACTGGGTTCCGCCGTGCTCACTGCTGCCACCCTGTGTCCAAAAATCGGTACTGCACCCTGTGGGGGGGGCGCGCGTGCGCACAGCGTTCCGCCGCGCTCACTGCTGCCACCCTGTGTCCAAAAAGCGGTACTGCACCCGGTGGGGGGGGCGCGCATGCGCAGACAGCCGGCGCGCACATGCTCAGTGCCGGTCGCCATGTTTGCTGCTGCTCTCCGCCGTTTCGGTAACGGGTAAGCGAATGGAGCGTGCTCGTCGCCCCTTCCCGGTGCTCTTGGAGCGGCCACGGGCTCGGGCAGCCTCGGGGCGCTCGCTGGGAGTCCCGGGCTGCCGCGGCGGGCTGCGGTTCGCACGCGTGAGCCGCCCGGCTGCAGCGCCGCGGCGCGAGCATGCCATTGCGGGTCTCGCCTCCCTTCGTGCTCCCCCCCGCCCCTCGGGCTCCCCGGCTCCCCCCCGCCCCTCGGGATTCCCCGCTCCACCCGCCCCTCGCGCTCCCCCCCGCTTCTCGGGCTCCCCTCGCGCTCCCCCCCACCCCCGCGCTCCCCCCTGCTTCTCGGGCTCCCCTCGCGCTCCCCCCCCGCTCCTCGGGCTCCCCCTGCTCCCCTCGCGCTCCGCCCCGCCCCTCGCGCTCCCCCCCGCCTCTCGGGCTCCCCTCGCGCTCCCCCTGCTCCCCTCGCGCTCCCCCTGCTCCCCTCGCGCTCCCCCTGCTCCCCTCGCGCTCCGCCCCGCCCCTCGGGCTCCCTCTGCTCCCCTCGCGCTCCCCCCCGCTTCTCGGGCTCCCCTCGCGCTCCCCCCCGCTTCTCGGGCTCCCCCCTGCTTCTCAGGCTCTTCTCACGCTCCCCCCCGCTCCTCGGGCTCCCCTTGCTCCCCTCGCGCTCTGCCCCGCCCCTCGCACTCCCCCTGCTCCCCTCGCGCTCCCCCCCGCTTCTCGGGCTCCCCCCTGCTTCTCAGGCTCCTCTCGGGCTCCCCTTGCTCCCCTCGCGCTCCGCCCCGCCCCTCGCGCTCCCCCTGGTCCCCTCGCGCTCCCCCCCGCCCCCGCGCTCCCCCCCCGCTTCTCGGGCTCCCCTCGTGCTCCCCCCCGCTCCTCGGGCCCCCCTGCTCCCCTCACGCTCCCCCCCCGCCTCTCGCGCTCCCCTCGCACTCCGCCCCGCCCCTCGGGCTCCCCTCGCTCCCCCCCGCCCCTCGGGCTCCCTCTGCTCCCCTCCCGCTCCCCTCGCTCCCCCCCGCCCCTCCCGCTCCCCTCGCTCCCCCCCCCCCGCGCTGTCCGAGCCGGCACGTGCGCGGTGCTCAAGCGTCACTGCCGCCGCAGTCCGTTGGCGAGCGGCGCATGCGCGGCGGCGGGGAAGCAAGATGGCGGCGAGCAGGGAGGGCGTTTTCGCTCGGCGGCGGCGGCGGGTGAGTGCGGAGGTGGCGTGGAGTGAAGGATGTGGGGCCCCCGGGTGAGGCGAACGCATAGGTTCGGGGGGCGTCGGGCTGCATCCTGCCCGCTGCGGCCGTCGCTGCGTGGAGGCGGCGGTGCGGGGCGAGTGGGGGGGCGGGCTGGGACCCGGCGCCGCGCCGGGAGCGCGGGTGTGACTTTGCGTTTTGCGTGCGCGGCGTTTAGGGCGCCAGTTCGTTGGCAGCGCGGGCCGGGGCACGCGCTCGCCCCTGCGGAGGCGGCGCGGCGGAGCGGAGCGGGGGGGCAGGCGGGCCCCGGAGCAGGGTTGCGGCGCGGCGTCGGCCCTGTAGTGTTTCCAAACGGCTTACCCCGTAACGTACGATGCAAAGCGGTGTATTAAGACCTTTCCTTTGAGGGAAAGAAGGAAAAAGAAAGAAAGGGGGGAAAGAAAAAAAAAAAAACCACGGGAAAGAGAAAAAGAACGCGTGTAAATCGAAGTGTTTTGTTGGAAGCGAAATGCAATTTTCTGTCTTTGTTACAGAGGCGGAACCGACAATAGCAAATGCTGACAAAGAGCAAAGCCGGACGAGCGAGCGGTTTTTTGCGCTTACTCCCGAAGGGGCGGGCTGAAAGGAGGAAGCAAAAATGCAGCAGCGGACCCTCGATCTCCCCAGAAGCTGCGACAGTAGGAGGCGTTCTGGCCCGGGTAACCAAGGTAACTCTTGATGCGGAACGTTCGTTCTTTCGGCCTCCCTCCCGGAGGCAGCGCTGAGGACTAAGCGACCCGTTGCTGCCCTGCGCCTCTTGTTAACCGTAGCTGCCTTAGTTTTGCTTCGGTCGTTTGTATTTTGTTTTGTTATCGTACACGCGTACGTAGAAAAGGAAAGATAGGATATTTAATTTTTAGATTCGTTGCCACGGCTGAAGCTGAAGAGACAGAAAAACGTAAGCGAGCCGAAGTAATAAAATTAAAGGGAACCGAGCGAGAGCCGTCTCCGTCGCCCCGAAAGGGAAAGCCCGTTCCTCCCGGTGAGGAAGGTTCGCCGGTAATAGCGATCGGAATAACAGATGAGCGACATCTAACGGAAGGTGCGTACGCGTTACGGAAAGGACGCTGCGTCCATCCGTTTCCGTGCGCGTGACTCTCTGCATCTGTGAAGCGTCGTGCTTTAAGAGCTCCAAGACGGCAAATTCCCGTCTTCGGGGAACGGCGGTCAGGTGGCCAGAGAGAGAGGGAGAGGCAAGCGTGCGAATTGTAAAACGAAGAGGAAGGCTCATTTAGCGCGACCCCAGGTTAATTGCCTGGCAATGGTCTTTGGGGCAGCAGGAAGACGGCAGCTCGAAGAAAAGGTAAAGCCTTGCGGAATTAGGACTCCTTCCTTCTCGTGTAGTAGATCCGCTTTTGTGCTTAGAAACAACTTTGGATTGTTAATTTCTGCTGAGCTTTGAATACGTCACGTCACGGACTCTTAGGCGACACGGGGGAGTTCAGCTGCGCAGCCTGCCAGAGGAACGTCGCCCACGAGGCCTCGCTAGCCTTGAGGAGCTGTAGGCGCCGATGCACGTGGCTCGTTCTGTCGGGCGCGAAGAGGTTTGCTTTGGCTGCCGAAATTTCAGCTTGGCTTTGCGCCCTGTAGCGGTGGTATTTTTGTATTTCTAAATTGTGTTAATGCTAGGCGTTCGGCACATCGGGGAACGACTGTGTGCTGCCGTGAAGAACTGCAGGCTCCCGCCCTCAGCCCTTTCTCGGCAAGTTATCGGGTGTCGAGAGCGGCCGGGAGACTCCGAATGCCGGCGGAAAGGTTCTCTGCCCGCTCCTGACGAGGAGCCTTCGGCCGCGGGAAGGTCGGCGGCGTCCTTCCCGGACTCGTGAGTAATAAGCCGCGGTTCGCGGGCCGGCAGGGCAGGGGAGGGGAGGGGAGGGGAGGGGAGGGGGGGGGAATAGCGCCTGGTAGCCCGGCGGCTCCGGCGTCGCTGTTGCTAGCGGGGCCCCGAGGTCCATGTGAAGCCTCAGCTGCCTGTCGGGAGCTTTGTTTTGGTGTGTTTACCTGGCAAAAGCAGCGAGGGAGGCCTCAAAGAAGAATTTTCGTGCCTAGGTGGGTAAGCTGCGACCCCAGCTGTCTTTGCCTTGCTTTGCCGCTTAGTGTCGTAACGGCGACTTGGGAGCCCGCGATAAAAACCGTTCCGGGGCCGAAGGGAGGCCCTGCGTTTGCCCCGCTTGGGAAACCGTCGTTAAAGCTTGGGGGGGGCCGAGCTCCGAAAGGAGACTCTGCCGGTGACCTTGGTGGTCCGATTCGTTTGCAGGCTGACGTTCCGAGGGCCGGCGAGCGGAAGAGGAGCAGCTCAGCCCGTTCGGTTGATTTCGGCGATCCTGTTTTAAGGAAGCGCGTAAGTGCAGACGGGGTCTGGGAGGCTTTTCGCCCGAGACGGGAAAGAGCGAGGAAGACTGGAGAGCGTGGAAAAACTAGGTGCCGCGGGTACTGAAGCTGTTAAGGGCTGAGAGAATTTGGGCTTAAGCATCTGAAAGGGGCTGCTAACGCGCAAGGAGCGGTAAGATACCATCGCTGGACAGCAGGCTCCTTTCCGGCCCTCCGTCCCCCTCTGCAGCCTTCTCGTTCTGTTTGTTTCTGTTCCTCTTTTCTGGCTGGGCTGTGCAGCGATCCCGGAAGGACGTGTCTTTTGAGGTGTGCCTTTGCGAAGGTGGTTCGGCTGCCTGGGGGGATGGATCAAAGCCTTTGAGGCTCCCTCCGATCTGTTTCATTTCCTTTTGAATTTCTTCCTTTCTTTGCTTTCTCCTAGGGCGTCTGTCAGCTAACGAGTAAAGAAGATGGAACGGCCTGTCCGCAGAGGAGAACTGACGCACGGTAAACGTGAATACGCTAGACCTCCGCTACGTCACGGGCGTTTGTTTACGTCCGTGCGTTCCAATCTCTAGTTGCGCATTCGGGACGCGGCATCTGCCCGCTATCCGACTCCTCCGTGTAGCGTAGAAGGCGCTGTACAGCTGCCGGTCTCTACGGGAGGTTGTTAGTGAGAAGGAGAACGGTGTATTCCAGCTCGCGACCGCCAAACGGGCTCCTTTAGGTCCGCTTTCAGACTTGGGGCCTACTTCATCGGTCCGCTTGGACGTGGTTTCTTGGGGGGAACGCTAGTGCTTTCCCTGTGCTTTTCCTGCGTCGAAACCGGTAGTTTATAGGCCAGAGCGGTTATGCCGTACCTTCCTTTGAGAGGCGTTTCGTCCGCGTCTCGGGCTTCGGGGAAAATCAATTGGACGGAATTGCCGAAGGCGCGCCTTGAAATAGGCGGTAAATCTAGAAGCGTGTCTGAATCGCGAGGGGCTCGTAACTTGGTCTTTGTCCTCAACGTCTGCTTTTCTTTCGCTCTTATTGCAGGCTTCCCTCCAACGATCGGCGTCGCTGCGGCGTCTCGTGTTTCACGGGCAGCGGTCTCTGCTCAGTAAGGACGTGAGAACTCCTGCGCTCCCGGAGAGCCCGGGATCCCTGCTCCGGGCTGGTCATTTTAGGCCTTTGTGCGGAGCGTTCTTTCTAGCTACGCGCCCCGCGTGAGCCTCTCTTTCGGCCGTTTTCCCAAGGCGGCGGAAACGCTTCTGGGAAACGCCGTCGTTTCCGAAACGTTTCGCCGTGTCCTTGCCGGTAGGGGATACCGTGAGAGCGGGCAGAGGCGGCCGACGTCTGTGCGAGGAAAGAAGCGTGGCGCAAAGAAGGGACCTCTTTGGCCCGCCTGGTCCGCTTTAGAGAGTTTTCTTTTGGACCCGAAGATCGGGTCTGCGAGTGCCGCGCTCAGCGCACGCGTTTGTTCCCCCCCCCCCCCCCCCCCCGTTCTTTTAGCAAGACCGTGCGTGTCCTCGAGCTGTTTGTCCCGAGGGGGGAGTCGCTGCGGGAATTGCTGGGGAGGCCCTGACGGCGGGACGTGAAAAAGACGCCTTTGACCGCGTGCGTGCGGCCGAAGGAACGTCAGCCCAAGAATCCGAAGAAGACATGCCGCGTGCCAGCATCTCGTACCGTTTAATAATAAAAACCGAGCAGTCTGTCAAGCAAATAGCGCGGCTTGCTTTGGGCTGTTTATTTTGTTTAACGATCAGTAAAGGCGAGAGGTCGAAAGTTCTAAAGAAGAACGGCTGCTTCTTGGAACGCTTGCAAATTGTCCCGTTAAGTAGGTGGGTGGTTTTTTTGTTTTTGTTTTGTTTTTTTAAGTGCAGCCTCTGACTCTTTTTTGTCTGTGGAGTATTTTGCAACGATGTTCAAAGGAAAGCGCTGTTACTGAAGCCTCTAGGAGCAGCGGCTCGAGCACGACACGCGGCGACGCTGCGCCTCGCAGCAGGCGCTGTAAATAAGGGCAGATGAGCCGAGGCGAGGGTGGTGAAATGTCTGCAAAGGGCGGGCGGGGGGGCTCTGCAGCGGTGTGCGCGTGCCGGGGGCGGCCGCGCGCCCTGCTGCCCTCGGGGCGTCAAAAAAGCAGTACGGCACGGAAAGGGGGGCGCGCAGGCGCACGGCGGCCGGCCGCGCGCCCTGCTGCCCTCGGGGCGTCCAAAAAGCGGTACGGCACGATAAAGGGGGGCGCGCATGCGCACTGGGTTCCGCCGTGCTCACTGCTGCCACCCTGTGTCCAAAAATCGGTACTGCACCCTGTGGGGGGGGCGCGCGTGCGCACAGCGTTCCGCCGCGCTCACTGCTGCCACCCTGTGTCCAAAAAGCGGTACTGCACCCGGTGGGGGGGGCGCGCGTGCGCACTGGGTTCCTCCGTGCTCACTGCTGCCACCCTGTGTCCAAAAATCGGTACTGCACCCTGTGGGGGGGCTCGTGTGCGCACTGGGTTCCGCCGTTCTCACTGCTGCCACCCTGTGTCCAAAAAGCGGTACTGCACCCGGTGGGGGGGGCGCGCACGCGCACAGCGTTCCGCCGCGCTCACTGCTGCCACCCTGTGTCCAAAAAGCGGTACTGCACCCGGTGGGGGGGGCGCGCATGCGCAGACAGCCGGCGCGCACATGCTCAGTGCCGGTCGCCATGTTTGCTGCTGCTCTCCGCCGTTTCGGTAACGGGTAAGCGAATGGAGCGTGCTCGTCGCCCCTTCCCGGTGCTCTTGGAGCGGCCACGGGCTCGGGCAGCCTCGGGGCGCTCGCTGGGAGTCCCGGGCTGCCGCGGCGGGCTGCGGTTCGCACGCGTGAGCCGCCCGGCTGCAGCGCCGCGGCGCGAGCATGCCATTGCGGGTCTCGCCTCCCTTCGTGCTCCCCCCCGCCCCTCGGGCTCCCCGGCTCCCCCCCGCCCCTCGGGATTCCCCGCTCCACCCGCCCCTCGCGCTCCCCCCCGCTTCTCGGGCTCCCCTCGCGCTCCCCCCCACCCCCGCGCTCCCCCCTGCTTCTCGGGCTCCCCTCGCGCTCCCCCCCCGCTCCTCGGGCTCCCCCTGCTCCCCTCGCGCTCCGCCCCGCCCCTCGCGCTCCCCCCCGCCTCTCGGGCTCCCCTCGCGCTCCCCCTGCTCCCCTCGCGCTCCCCCTGCTCCCCTCGCGCTCCCCCTGCTCCCCTCGCGCTCCGCCCCGCCCCTCGGGCTCCCCCTGCTCCCCTCGCGCTCCCCCCCGCTTCTCGGGCTCCCCTCGCGCTCCCCCCCGCTTCTCGGGCTCCCCCCTGCTTCTCAGGCTCTTCTCACGCTCCCCCCCGCTCCTCGGGCTCCCCTTGCTCCCCTCGCGCTCTGCCCCGCCCCTCGCACTCCCCCTGCTCCCCTCGCGCTCCCCCCCGCTTCTCGGGCTCCCCCCTGCTTCTCAGGCTCCTCTCGGGCTCCCCTTGCTCCCCTCGCGCTCCGCCCCGCCCCTCGCGCTCCCCCTGGTCCCCTCGCGCTCCCCCCCGCCCCCGCGCTCCCCCCCCGCTTCTCGGGCTCCCCTCGTGCTCCCCCCCGCTCCTCGGGCCCCCCTGCTCCCCTCACGCTCCCCCCCCGCCTCTCGCGCTCCCCTCGCACTCCGCCCCGCCCCTCGGGCTCCCCTCGCTCCCCCCCGCCCCTCGGGCTCCCTCTGCTCCCCTCCCGCTCCCCTCGCTCCCCCCCGCCCCTCCCGCTCCCCTCGCTCCCCCCCCCCCGCGCTGTCCGAGCCGGCACGTGCGCGGTGCTCAAGCGTCACTGCCGCCGCAGTCCGTTGGCGAGCGGCGCATGCGCGGCGGCGGGGAAGCAAGATGGCGGCGAGCAGGGAGGGCGTTTTCGCTCGGCGGCGGCGGCGGGTGAGTGCGGAGGTGGCGTGGAGTGAAGGATGTGGGGCCCCCGGGTGAGGCGAACGCATAGGTTCGGGGGGCGTCGGGCTGCATCCTGCCCGCTGCGGCCGTCGCTGCGTGGAGGCGGCGGTGCGGGGCGAGTGGGGGGGCGGGCTGGGACCCGGCGCCGCGCCGGGAGCGCGGGTGTGACTTTGCGTTTTGCGTGCGCGGCGTTTAGGGCGCCAGTTCGTTGGCAGCGCGGGCCGGGGCACGCGCTCGCCCCTGCGGAGGCGGCGCGGCGGAGCGGAGCGGGGGGGCAGGCGGGCCCCGGAGCAGGGTTGCGGCGCGGCGTCGGCCCTGTAGCGTTTCCAAACGGCTTACCCCGTAACGTACGATGCAAAGCGGTGTATTAAGACCTTTCCTTTGAGGGAAAGAAGGAAAAAGAAAGAAAGGGGGGAAAGAAAAAAAAAAAAACCACGGGAAAGAGAAAAAGAACGCGTGTAAATCGAAGTGTTTTGTTGGAAGCGAAATGCAATTTTCTGTCTTTGTTACAGAGGCGGAACCGACAATAGCAAATGCTGACAAAGAGCAAAGCCGGACGAGCGAGCGGTTTTTTGCGTTTACTCCCGAAGGGGCGGGCTGAAAGGAGGAAGCAAAAATGCAGCAGCGGACCCTCGATCTCCCCAGAAGCTGCGACAGTAGGAGGCGTTCTGGCCCGGGTAACCAAGGTAACTCTTGATGCGGAACGTTCGTTCTTTCGGCCTCCCTCCCGGAGGCAGCGCTGAGGACTAAGCGACCCGTTGCTGCCCTGCGCCTCTTGTTAACCGTAGCTGCCTTAGTTTTGCTTCGGTCGTTTGTATTTTGTTTTGTTATCGTACACGCGTACGTAGAAAAGGAAAGATAGGATATTTAATTTTTAGATTCGTTGCCACGGCTGAAGCTGAAGAGACAGAAAAACGTAAGCGAGCCGAAGTAATAAAATTAAAGGGAACCGAGCGAGAGCCGTCTCCGTCGCCCCGAAAGGGAAAGCCCGTTCCTCCCGGTGAGGAAGGTTCGCCGGTAATAGCGATCGGAATAACAGATGAGCGACATCTAACGGAAGGTGCGTACGCGTTACGGAAAGGACGCTGCGTCCATCCGTTTCCGTGCGCGTGACTCTCTGCATCTGTGAAGCGTCGTGCTTTAAGAGCTCCAAGACGGCAAATTCCCGTCTTCGGGGAACGGCGGTCAGGTGGCCAGAGAGAGAGGGAGAGGCAAGCGTGCGAATTGTAAAACGAAGAGGAAGGCTCATTTAGCGCGACCCCAGGTTAATTGCCTGGCAATGGTCTTTGGGGCAGCAGGAAGACGGCAGCTCGAAGAAAAGGTAAAGCCTTGCGGAATTAGGACTCCTTCCTTCTCGTGTAGTAGATCCGCTTTTGTGCTTAGAAACAACTTTGGATTGTTAATTTCTGCTGAGCTTTGAATACGTCACGTCACGGACTCTTAGGCGACACGGGGGAGTTCAGCTGCGCAGCCTGCCAGAGGAACGTCGCCCACGAGGCCTCGCTAGCCTTGAGGAGCTGTAGGCGCCGATGCACGTGGCTCGTTCTGTCGGGCGCGCAGAGGTTTGCTTTGGCTGCCGAAATTTCAGCTTGGCTTTGCGCCCTGTAGCGGTGGTATTTTTGTATTTCTAAATTGTGTTAATGCTAGGCGTTCGGCACATCGGGGAACGACTGTGTGCTGCCGTGAAGAACTGCAGGCTCCCGCCCTCAGCCCTTTCTCGGCAAGTTATCGGGTGTCGAGAGCGGCCGGGAGACTCCGAATGCCGGCGGAAAGGTTCTCTGCCCGCTCCTGACGAGGAGCCTTCGGCCGCGGGAAGGTCGGCGGCGTCCTTCCCGGACTCGTGAGTAATAAGCCGCGGTTCGCGGGCCGGCAGGGCAGGGGAGGGGAGGGGGGGGGGGAATAGCGCCTGGTAGCCCGGCGGCTCCGGCGTCGCCGTTGCTAGCGGGGCCCCGAGGTCCATGTGAAGCCTCAGCTGCCTGTCGGGAGCTTTGTTTTGGTGTGTTTACCTGGCAAAAGCAGCGAGGGAGGCCTCAAAGAAGAATTTTCGTGCCTAGGTGGGTAAGCTGCGACCCCAGCTGTCTTTGCCTTGCTTTGCCGCTTAGTGTCGTAACGGCGACTTGGGAGCCCGCGATAAAAACCGTTCCGGGGCCGAAGGGAGGCCCTGCGTTTGCCCCGCTTGGGAAACCGTCGTTAAAGCTTGGGGGGGGGGGCCGAGCTCCGAAAGGAGACTCTGCCGGTGACCTCGGTGGTCCGATTCGTTTGCAGGCTGACGTTCCGAGGGCCGGCGAGCGGAAGAGGAGCAGCTCAGCCCGTTCGGTTGATTTCGGCGATCCTGTTTTAAGGAAGCGCGTAAGTGCAGACGGGGTCTGGGAGGCTTTTCGCCCGAGACGGGAAAGAGCGAGGAAGACTGGAGAGCGTGGAAAAACTAGGTGCCGCGGGTACTGAAGCTGTTAAGGGCTGAGAGAATTTGGGCTTAAGCATCTGAAAGGGGCTGCTAACGCGCAAGGAGCGGTAAGATACCATCGCTGGACAGCAGGCTCCTTTCCGGCCCTCCGTCCCCCTCTGCAGCCTTCTCGTTCTGTTTGTTTCTGTTCCTCTTTTCTGGCTGGGCTGTGCAGCGATCCCGGAAGGACGTGTCTTTTGAGGTGTGCCTTTGCGAAGGTGGTTCGGCTGCCTGGGGGGATGGATCAAAGCCTTTGAGGCTCCCTCCGATCTGTTTCATTTCCTTTTGAATTTCTTCCTTTCTTTGCTTTCTCCTAGGGCGTCTGTCAGCTAACGAGTAAAGAAGATGGAACGGCCTGTCCGCAGAGGAGAACTGACGCACGGTAAACGTGAATACGCTAGACCTCCGCTACGTCACGGGCGTTTGTTTACGTCCGTGCGTTCCAATCTCTAGTTGCGCATTCGGGACGCGGCATCTGCCCGCTATCCGACTCCTCCGTGTAGCGTAGAAGGCGCTGTACAGCTGCCGGTCTCTCCGGGAGGTTGTTAGTGAGAAGGAGAACGGTGTATTCCAGCTCGCGACCGCCAAACGGGCTCCTTTAGGTCCGCTTTCAGACTTGGGGCCTACTTCATCGGTCCGCTTGGACGTGGTTTCTTGGGGGGAACGCTAGTGCTTTCCCTGTGCTTTTCCTGCGTCGAAACCGGTAGTTTATAGGCCAGAGCGGTTATGCCGTACCTTCCTTTGAGAGGCGTTTCGTCCGCGTCTCGGGCTTCGGGGAAAATCAATTGGACGGAATTGCTGAAGGCGCGCCTTGAAATAGGCGGTAAATCTAGAAGCGTGTCTGAATCGCGAGGGGCTCGTAACTTGGTCTTTGTCCTCAACGTCTGCTTTTCTTTCGCTCTTATTGCAGGCTTCCCTCCAACGATCGGCGTCGCTGCGGCGTCTCGTGTTTCACGGGCAGCGGTCTCTGCTCAGTAAGGACGTGAGAACTCCTGCGCTCCCGGAGAGCCCGGGATCCCTGCTCCGGGCTGGTCATTTTAGGCCTTTGTGCGGAGCGTTCTTTCTAGCTACGCGCCCCGCGTGAGCCTCTCCTTCGGCCGTTTTCCCAAGGCGGCGGAAACGCTTCTGGGAAACGCCGTCGTTTCCGAAACGTTTCGCCGTGTCCTTGCCGGTAGGGGATACCGTGAGAGCGGGCAGAGGCGGCCGACGTCTGTGCGAGGAAAGAAGCGTGGCGCAAAGAAGGGACCTCTTTGGCCCGCCTGGTCCGCTTTAGAGAGTTTTCTTTTGGACCCGAAGATCGGGTCTGCGAGTGCCGCGCTCAGCGCACGCGTTTGTTTCCCCCCCCCCCCCCCCCCGTTCTTTTAGCAAGACCGTGCGTGTCCTCGAGCTGTTTGTCCCGAGGGGGGAGTCGCTGCGGGAATTGCTGGGGAGGCCCTGACGGCGGGACGTGAAAAAGACGCCTTTGACCGCGTGCGTGCGGCCGAAGGAACGTCAGCCCAAGAATCCGAAGAAGACATGCCGCGTGCCAGCATCTCGTACCGTTTAATAATAAAAACCGAGCAGTCTGTCAAGCAAATAGCGCGGCTTGCTTTGGGCTGTTTATTTTGTTTAACGATCAGTAAAGGCGAGAGGTCGAAAGTTCTAAAGAAGAACGGCTGCTTCTTGGAACGCTTGCAAATTGTCCCGTTAAGTAGGTGGGTGGTTTTTTTGTTTTTGTTTTGTTTTTTTAAGTGCAGCCTCTGACTCTTTTTTGTCTGTGGAGTATTTTGCAACGATGTTCAAAGGAAAGCGCTGTTACTGAAGCCTCTAGGAGCAGCGGCTCGAGCACGACACGCGGCGACGCTGCGCCTCGCAGCAGGCGCTGTAAATAAGGGCAGATGAGCCGAGGCGAGGGTGGTGAAATGTCTGCAAAGGGCGGGCGGGGGGGCTCTGCAGCGGTGTGCGCGTGCCGGGGGCGGCCGCGCGCCCTGCTGCCCTCGGGGCGTCAAAAAAGCAGTACGGCACGGAAAGGGGGGCGCGCAGGCGCACGGCGGCCGGCCGCGCGCCCTGCTGCCCTCGGGGCGTCCAAAAAGCGGTACGGCACGATAAAGGGGGGCGCGCATGCGCACTGGGTTCCGCCGTGCTCACTGCTGCCACCCTGTGTCCAAAAATCGGTACTGCACCCTGTGGGGGGGGCGCGCGTGCGCACAGCGTTCCGCCGCGCTCACTGCTGCCACCCTGTGTCCAAAAAGCGGTACTGCACCCGGTGGGGGGGGCGCGCATGCGCAGACAGCCGGCGCGCACATGCTCAGTGCCGGTCGCCATGTTTGCTGCTGCTCTCCGCCGTTTCGGTAACGGGTAAGCGAATGGAGCGTGCTCGTCGCCCCTTCCCGGTGCTCTTGGAGCGGCCACGGGCTCGGGCAGCCTCGGGGCGCTCGCTGGGAGTCCCGGGCTGCCGCGGCGGGCTGCGGTTCGCACGCGTGAGCCGCCCGGCTGCAGCGCCGCGGCGCGAGCATGCCATTGCGGGTCTCGCCTCCCTTCGTGCTCCCCCCCGCCCCTCGGGCTCCCCGGCTCCCCCCCGCCCCTCGGGATTCCCCGCTCCACCCGCCCCTCGCGCTCCCCCCCGCTTCTCGGGCTCCCCTCGCGCTCCCCCCCACCCCCGCGCTCCCCCCTGCTTCTCGGGCTCCCCTCGCGCTCCCCCCCCGCTCCTCGGGCTCCCCCTGCTCCCCTCGCGCTCCGCCCCGCCCCTCGCGCTCCCCCCCGCCTCTCGGGCTCCCCTCGCGCTCCCCCTGCTCCCCTCGCGCTCCCCCTGCTCCCCTCGCGCTCCCCCTGCTCCCCTCGCGCTCCGCCCCGCCCCTCGGGCTCCCTCTGCTCCCCTCGCGCTCCCCCCCGCTTCTCGGGCTCCCCTCGCGCTCCCCCCCGCTTCTCGGGCTCCCCCCTGCTTCTCAGGCTCTTCTCACGCTCCCCCCCGCTCCTCGGGCTCCCCTTGCTCCCCTCGCGCTCTGCCCCGCCCCTCGCACTCCCCCTGCTCCCCTCGCGCTCCCCCCCGCTTCTCGGGCTCCCCCCTGCTTCTCAGGCTCCTCTCGGGCTCCCCTTGCTCCCCTCGCGCTCCGCCCCGCCCCTCGCGCTCCCCCTGGTCCCCTCGCGCTCCCCCCCGCCCCCGCGCTCCCCCCCCGCTTCTCGGGCTCCCCTCGTGCTCCCCCCCGCTCCTCGGGCCCCCCTGCTCCCCTCACGCTCCCCCCCCGCCTCTCGCGCTCCCCTCGCACTCCGCCCCGCCCCTCGGGCTCCCCTCGCTCCCCCCCGCCCCTCGGGCTCCCTCTGCTCCCCTCCCGCTCCCCTCGCTCCCCCCCGCCCCTCCCGCTCCCCTCGCTCCCCCCCCCCCGCGCTGTCCGAGCCGGCACGTGCGCGGTGCTCAAGCGTCACTGCCGCCGCAGTCCGTTGGCGAGCGGCGCATGCGCGGCGGCGGGGAAGCAAGATGGCGGCGAGCAGGGAGGGCGTTTTCGCTCGGCGGCGGCGGCGGGTGAGTGCGGAGGTGGCGTGGAGTGAAGGATGTGGGGCCCCCGGGTGAGGCGAACGCATAGGTTCGGGGGGCGTCGGGCTGCATCCTGCCCGCTGCGGCCGTCGCTGCGTGGAGGCGGCGGTGCGGGGCGAGTGGGGGGGCGGGCTGGGACCCGGCGCCGCGCCGGGAGCGCGGGTGTGACTTTGCGTTTTGCGTGCGCGGCGTTTAGGGCGCCAGTTCGTTGGCAGCGCGGGCCGGGGCACGCGCTCGCCCCTGCGGAGGCGGCGCGGCGGAGCGGAGCGGGGGGGCAGGCGGGCCCCGGAGCAGGGTTGCGGCGCGGCGTCGGCCCTGTAGTGTTTCCAAACGGCTTACCCCGTAACGTACGATGCAAAGCGGTGTATTAAGACCTTTCCTTTGAGGGAAAGAAGGAAAAAGAAAGAAAGGGGGGAAAGAAAAAAAAAAAAACCACGGGAAAGAGAAAAAGAACGCGTGTAAATCGAAGTGTTTTGTTGGAAGCGAAATGCAATTTTCTGTCTTTGTTACAGAGGCGGAACCGACAATAGCAAATGCTGACAAAGAGCAAAGCCGGACGAGCGAGCGGTTTTTTGCGCTTACTCCCGAAGGGGCGGGCTGAAAGGAGGAAGCAAAAATGCAGCAGCGGACCCTCGATCTCCCCAGAAGCTGCGACAGTAGGAGGCGTTCTGGCCCGGGTAACCAAGGTAACTCTTGATGCGGAACGTTCGTTCTTTCGGCCTCCCTCCCGGAGGCAGCGCTGAGGACTAAGCGACCCGTTGCTGCCCTGCGCCTCTTGTTAACCGTAGCTGCCTTAGTTTTGCTTCGGTCGTTTGTATTTTGTTTTGTTATCGTACACGCGTACGTAGAAAAGGAAAGATAGGATATTTAATTTTTAGATTCGTTGCCACGGCTGAAGCTGAAGAGACAGAAAAACGTAAGCGAGCCGAAGTAATAAAATTAAAGGGAACCGAGCGAGAGCCGTCTCCGTCGCCCCGAAAGGGAAAGCCCGTTCCTCCCGGTGAGGAAGGTTCGCCGGTAATAGCGATCGGAATAACAGATGAGCGACATCTAACGGAAGGTGCGTACGCGTTACGGAAAGGACGCTGCGTCCATCCGTTTCCGTGCGCGTGACTCTCTGCATCTGTGAAGCGTCGTGCTTTAAGAGCTCCAAGACGGCAAATTCCCGTCTTCGGGGAACGGCGGTCAGGTGGCCAGAGAGAGAGGGAGAGGCAAGCGTGCGAATTGTAAAACGAAGAGGAAGGCTCATTTAGCGCGACCCCAGGTTAATTGCCTGGCAATGGTCTTTGGGGCAGCAGGAAGACGGCAGCTCGAAGAAAAGGTAAAGCCTTGCGGAATTAGGACTCCTTCCTTCTCGTGTAGTAGATCCGCTTTTGTGCTTAGAAACAACTTTGGATTGTTAATTTCTGCTGAGCTTTGAATACGTCACGTCACGGACTCTTAGGCGACACGGGGGAGTTCAGCTGCGCAGCCTGCCAGAGGAACGTCGCCCACGAGGCCTCGCTAGCCTTGAGGAGCTGTAGGCGCCGATGCACGTGGCTCGTTCTGTCGGGCGCGAAGAGGTTTGCTTTGGCTGCCGAAATTTCAGCTTGGCTTTGCGCCCTGTAGCGGTGGTATTTTTGTATTTCTAAATTGTGTTAATGCTAGGCGTTCGGCACATCGGGGAACGACTGTGTGCTGCCGTGAAGAACTGCAGGCTCCCGCCCTCAGCCCTTTCTCGGCAAGTTATCGGGTGTCGAGAGCGGCCGGGAGACTCCGAATGCCGGCGGAAAGGTTCTCTGCCCGCTCCTGACGAGGAGCCTTCGGCCGCGGGAAGGTCGGCGGCGTCCTTCCCGGACTCGTGAGTAATAAGCCGCGGTTCGCGGGCCGGCAGGGCAGGGGAGGGGAGGGGAGGGGAGGGGAGGGGGGGGGAATAGCGCCTGGTAGCCCGGCGGCTCCGGCGTCGCTGTTGCTAGCGGGGCCCCGAGGTCCATGTGAAGCCTCAGCTGCCTGTCGGGAGCTTTGTTTTGGTGTGTTTACCTGGCAAAAGCAGCGAGGGAGGCCTCAAAGAAGAATTTTCGTGCCTAGGTGGGTAAGCTGCGACCCCAGCTGTCTTTGCCTTGCTTTGCCGCTTAGTGTCGTAACGGCGACTTGGGAGCCCGCGATAAAAACCGTTCCGGGGCCGAAGGGAGGCCCTGCGTTTGCCCCGCTTGGGAAACCGTCGTTAAAGCTTGGGGGGGGCCGAGCTCCGAAAGGAGACTCTGCCGGTGACCTTGGTGGTCCGATTCGTTTGCAGGCTGACGTTCCGAGGGCCGGCGAGCGGAAGAGGAGCAGCTCAGCCCGTTCGGTTGATTTCGGCGATCCTGTTTTAAGGAAGCGCGTAAGTGCAGACGGGGTCTGGGAGGCTTTTCGCCCGAGACGGGAAAGAGCGAGGAAGACTGGAGAGCGTGGAAAAACTAGGTGCCGCGGGTACTGAAGCTGTTAAGGGCTGAGAGAATTTGGGCTTAAGCATCTGAAAGGGGCTGCTAACGCGCAAGGAGCGGTAAGATACCATCGCTGGACAGCAGGCTCCTTTCCGGCCCTCCGTCCCCCTCTGCAGCCTTCTCGTTCTGTTTGTTTCTGTTCCTCTTTTCTGGCTGGGCTGTGCAGCGATCCCGGAAGGACGTGTCTTTTGAGGTGTGCCTTTGCGAAGGTGGTTCGGCTGCCTGGGGGGATGGATCAAAGCCTTTGAGGCTCCCTCCGATCTGTTTCATTTCCTTTTGAATTTCTTCCTTTCTTTGCTTTCTCCTAGGGCGTCTGTCAGCTAACGAGTAAAGAAGATGGAACGGCCTGTCCGCAGAGGAGAACTGACGCACGGTAAACGTGAATACGCTAGACCTCCGCTACGTCACGGGCGTTTGTTTACGTCCGTGCGTTCCAATCTCTAGTTGCGCATTCGGGACGCGGCATCTGCCCGCTATCCGACTCCTCCGTGTAGCGTAGAAGGCGCTGTACAGCTGCCGGTCTCTACGGGAGGTTGTTAGTGAGAAGGAGAACGGTGTATTCCAGCTCGCGACCGCCAAACGGGCTCCTTTAGGTCCGCTTTCAGACTTGGGGCCTACTTCATCGGTCCGCTTGGACGTGGTTTCTTGGGGGGAACGCTAGTGCTTTCCCTGTGCTTTTCCTGCGTCGAAACCGGTAGTTTATAGGCCAGAGCGGTTATGCCGTACCTTCCTTTGAGAGGCGTTTCGTCCGCGTCTCGGGCTTCGGGGAAAATCAATTGGACGGAATTGCCGAAGGCGCGCCTTGAAATAGGCGGTAAATCTAGAAGCGTGTCTGAATCGCGAGGGGCTCGTAACTTGGTCTTTGTCCTCAACGTCTGCTTTTCTTTCGCTCTTATTGCAGGCTTCCCTCCAACGATCGGCGTCGCTGCGGCGTCTCGTGTTTCACGGGCAGCGGTCTCTGCTCAGTAAGGACGTGAGAACTCCTGCGCTCCCGGAGAGCCCGGGATCCCTGCTCCGGGCTGGTCATTTTAGGCCTTTGTGCGGAGCGTTCTTTCTAGCTACGCGCCCCGCGTGAGCCTCTCTTTCGGCCGTTTTCCCAAGGCGGCGGAAACGCTTCTGGGAAACGCCGTCGTTTCCGAAACGTTTCGCCGTGTCCTTGCCGGTAGGGGATACCGTGAGAGCGGGCAGAGGCGGCCGACGTCTGTGCGAGGAAAGAAGCGTGGCGCAAAGAAGGGACCTCTTTGGCCCGCCTGGTCCGCTTTAGAGAGTTTTCTTTTGGACCCGAAGATCGGGTCTGCGAGTGCCGCGCTCAGCGCACGCGTTTGTTCCCCCCCCCCCCCCCCCCCCGTTCTTTTAGCAAGACCGTGCGTGTCCTCGAGCTGTTTGTCCCGAGGGGGGAGTCGCTGCGGGAATTGCTGGGGAGGCCCTGACGGCGGGACGTGAAAAAGACGCCTTTGACCGCGTGCGTGCGGCCGAAGGAACGTCAGCCCAAGAATCCGAAGAAGACATGCCGCGTGCCAGCATCTCGTACCGTTTAATAATAAAAACCGAGCAGTCTGTCAAGCAAATAGCGCGGCTTGCTTTGGGCTGTTTATTTTGTTTAACGATCAGTAAAGGCGAGAGGTCGAAAGTTCTAAAGAAGAACGGCTGCTTCTTGGAACGCTTGCAAATTGTCCCGTTAAGTAGGTGGGTGGTTTTTTTGTTTTTGTTTTGTTTTTTTAAGTGCAGCCTCTGACTCTTTTTTGTCTGTGGAGTATTTTGCAACGATGTTCAAAGGAAAGCGCTGTTACTGAAGCCTCTAGGAGCAGCGGCTCGAGCACGACACGCGGCGACGCTGCGCCTCGCAGCAGGCGCTGTAAATAAGGGCAGATGAGCCGAGGCGAGGGTGGTGAAATGTCTGCAAAGGGCGGGCGGGGGGGCTCTGCAGCGGTGTGCGCGTGCCGGGGGCGGCCGCGCGCCCTGCTGCCCTCGGGGCGTCAAAAAAGCAGTACGGCACGGAAAGGGGGGCGCGCAGGCGCACGGCGGCCGGCCGCGCGCCCTGCTGCCCTCGGGGCGTCCAAAAAGCGGTACGGCACGATAAAGGGGGGCGCGCATGCGCACTGGGTTCCGCCGTGCTCACTGCTGCCACCCTGTGTCCAAAAATCGGTACTGCACCCTGTGGGGGGGGCGCGCGTGCGCACAGCGTTCCGCCGCGCTCACTGCTGCCACCCTGTGTCCAAAAAGCGGTACTGCACCCGGTGGGGGGGGCGCGCGTGCGCACTGGGTTCCTCCGTGCTCACTGCTGCCACCCTGTGTCCAAAAATCGGTACTGCACCCTGTGGGGGGGCTCGTGTGCGCACTGGGTTCCGCCGTTCTCACTGCTGCCACCCTGTGTCCAAAAAGCGGTACTGCACCCGGTGGGGGGGGCGCGCACGCGCACAGCGTTCCGCCGCGCTCACTGCTGCCACCCTGTGTCCAAAAAGCGGTACTGCACCCGGTGGGGGGGGCGCGCATGCGCAGACAGCCGGCGCGCACATGCTCAGTGCCGGTCGCCATGTTTGCTGCTGCTCTCCGCCGTTTCGGTAACGGGTAAGCGAATGGAGCGTGCTCGTCGCCCCTTCCCGGTGCTCTTGGAGCGGCCACGGGCTCGGGCAGCCTCGGGGCGCTCGCTGGGAGTCCCGGGCTGCCGCGGCGGGCTGCGGTTCGCACGCGTGAGCCGCCCGGCTGCAGCGCCGCGGCGCGAGCATGCCATTGCGGGTCTCGCCTCCCTTCGTGCTCCCCCCCGCCCCTCGGGCTCCCCGGCTCCCCCCCGCCCCTCGGGATTCCCCGCTCCACCCGCCCCTCGCGCTCCCCCCCGCTTCTCGGGCTCCCCTCGCGCTCCCCCCCACCCCCGCGCTCCCCCCTGCTTCTCGGGCTCCCCTCGCGCTCCCCCCCCCGCTCCTCGGGCTCCCCCTGCTCCCCTCGCGCTCCGCCCCGCCCCTCGCGCTCCCCCCCGCCTCTCGGGCTCCCCTCGCGCTCCCCCTGCTCCCCTCGCGCTCCCCCTGCTCCCCTCGCGCTCCCCCTGCTCCCCTCGCGCTCCGCCCCGCCCCTCGGGCTCCCCCTGCTCCCCTCGCGCTCCCCCCCGCTTCTCGGGCTCCCCTCGCGCTCCCCCCCGCTTCTCGGGCTCCCCCCTGCTTCTCAGGCTCTTCTCACGCTCCCCCCCGCTCCTCGGGCTCCCCTTGCTCCCCTCGCGCTCTGCCCCGCCCCTCGCACTCCCCCTGCTCCCCTCGCGCTCCCCCCCGCTTCTCGGGCTCCCCCCTGCTTCTCAGGCTCCTCTCGGGCTCCCCTTGCTCCCCTCGCGCTCCGCCCCGCCCCTCGCGCTCCCCCTGGTCCCCTCGCGCTCCCCCCCGCCCCCGCGCTCCCCCCCCGCTTCTCGGGCTCCCCTCGTGCTCCCCCCCGCTCCTCGGGCCCCCCTGCTCCCCTCACGCTCCCCCCCCGCCTCTCGCGCTCCCCTCGCACTCCGCCCCGCCCCTCGGGCTCCCCTCGCTCCCCCCCGCCCCTCGGGCTCCCTCTGCTCCCCTCCCGCTCCCCTCGCTCCCCCCCGCCCCTCCCGCTCCCCTCGCTCCCCCCCCCCCGCGCTGTCCGAGCCGGCACGTGCGCGGTGCTCAAGCGTCACTGCCGCCGCAGTCCGTTGGCGAGCGGCGCATGCGCGGCGGCGGGGAAGCAAGATGGCGGCGAGCAGGGAGGGCGTTTTCGCTCGGCGGCGGCGGCGGGTGAGTGCGGAGGTGGCGTGGAGTGAAGGATGTGGGGCCCCCGGGTGAGGCGAACGCATAGGTTCGGGGGGCGTCGGGCTGCATCCTGCCCGCTGCGGCCGTCGCTGCGTGGAGGCGGCGGTGCGGGGCGAGTGGGGGGGCGGGCTGGGACCCGGCGCCGCGCCGGGAGCGCGGGTGTGACTTTGCGTTTTGCGTGCGCGGCGTTTAGGGCGCCAGTTCGTTGGCAGCGCGGGCCGGGGCACGCGCTCGCCCCTGCGGAGGCGGCGCGGCGGAGCGGAGCGGGGGGGCAGGCGGGCCCCGGAGCAGGGTTGCGGCGCGGCGTCGGCCCTGTAGCGTTTCCAAACGGCTTACCCCGTAACGTACGATGCAAAGCGGTGTATTAAGACCTTTCCTTTGAGGGAAAGAAGGAAAAAGAAAGAAAGGGGGGAAAGAAAAAAAAAAAAACCACGGGAAAGAGAAAAAGAACGCGTGTAAATCGAAGTGTTTTGTTGGAAGCGAAATGCAATTTTCTGTCTTTGTTACAGAGGCGGAACCGACAATAGCAAATGCTGACAAAGAGCAAAGCCGGACGAGCGAGCGGTTTTTTGCGTTTACTCCCGAAGGGGCGGGCTGAAAGGAGGAAGCAAAAATGCAGCAGCGGACCCTCGATCTCCCCAGAAGCTGCGACAGTAGGAGGCGTTCTGGCCCGGGTAACCAAGGTAACTCTTGATGCGGAACGTTCGTTCTTTCGGCCTCCCTCCCGGAGGCAGCGCTGAGGACTAAGCGACCCGTTGCTGCCCTGCGCCTCTTGTTAACCGTAGCTGCCTTAGTTTTGCTTCGGTCGTTTGTATTTTGTTTTGTTATCGTACACGCGTACGTAGAAAAGGAAAGATAGGATATTTAATTTTTAGATTCGTTGCCACGGCTGAAGCTGAAGAGACAGAAAAACGTAAGCGAGCCGAAGTAATAAAATTAAAGGGAACCGAGCGAGAGCCGTCTCCGTCGCCCCGAAAGGGAAAGCCCGTTCCTCCCGGTGAGGAAGGTTCGCCGGTAATAGCGATCGGAATAACAGATGAGCGACATCTAACGGAAGGTGCGTACGCGTTACGGAAAGGACGCTGCGTCCATCCGTTTCCGTGCGCGTGACTCTCTGCATCTGTGAAGCGTCGTGCTTTAAGAGCTCCAAGACGGCAAATTCCCGTCTTCGGGGAACGGCGGTCAGGTGGCCAGAGAGAGAGGGAGAGGCAAGCGTGCGAATTGTAAAACGAAGAGGAAGGCTCATTTAGCGCGACCCCAGGTTAATTGCCTGGCAATGGTCTTTGGGGCAGCAGGAAGACGGCAGCTCGAAGAAAAGGTAAAGCCTTGCGGAATTAGGACTCCTTCCTTCTCGTGTAGTAGATCCGCTTTTGTGCTTAGAAACAACTTTGGATTGTTAATTTCTGCTGAGCTTTGAATACGTCACGTCACGGACTCTTAGGCGACACGGGGGAGTTCAGCTGCGCAGCCTGCCAGAGGAACGTCGCCCACGAGGCCTCGCTAGCCTTGAGGAGCTGTAGGCGCCGATGCACGTGGCTCGTTCTGTCGGGCGCGCAGAGGTTTGCTTTGGCTGCCGAAATTTCAGCTTGGCTTTGCGCCCTGTAGCGGTGGTATTTTTGTATTTCTAAATTGTGTTAATGCTAGGCGTTCGGCACATCGGGGAACGACTGTGTGCTGCCGTGAAGAACTGCAGGCTCCCGCCCTCAGCCCTTTCTCGGCAAGTTATCGGGTGTCGAGAGCGGCCGGGAGACTCCGAATGCCGGCGGAAAGGTTCTCTGCCCGCTCCTGACGAGGAGCCTTCGGCCGCGGGAAGGTCGGCGGCGTCCTTCCCGGACTCGTGAGTAATAAGCCGCGGTTCGCGGGCCGGCAGGGCAGGGGAGGGGAGGGGGGGGGGGAATAGCGCCTGGTAGCCCGGCGGCTCCGGCGTCGCCGTTGCTAGCGGGGCCCCGAGGTCCATGTGAAGCCTCAGCTGCCTGTCGGGAGCTTTGTTTTGGTGTGTTTACCTGGCAAAAGCAGCGAGGGAGGCCTCAAAGAAGAATTTTCGTGCCTAGGTGGGTAAGCTGCGACCCCAGCTGTCTTTGCCTTGCTTTGCCGCTTAGTGTCGTAACGGCGACTTGGGAGCCCGCGATAAAAACCGTTCCGGGGCCGAAGGGAGGCCCTGCGTTTGCCCCGCTTGGGAAACCGTCGTTAAAGCTTGGGGGGGGGGGCCGAGCTCCGAAAGGAGACTCTGCCGGTGACCTCGGTGGTCCGATTCGTTTGCAGGCTGACGTTCCGAGGGCCGGCGAGCGGAAGAGGAGCAGCTCAGCCCGTTCGGTTGATTTCGGCGATCCTGTTTTAAGGAAGCGCGTAAGTGCAGACGGGGTCTGGGAGGCTTTTCGCCCGAGACGGGAAAGAGCGAGGAAGACTGGAGAGCGTGGAAAAACTAGGTGCCGCGGGTACTGAAGCTGTTAAGGGCTGAGAGAATTTGGGCTTAAGCATCTGAAAGGGGCTGCTAACGCGCAAGGAGCGGTAAGATACCATCGCTGGACAGCAGGCTCCTTTCCGGCCCTCCGTCCCCCTCTGCAGCCTTCTCGTTCTGTTTGTTTCTGTTCCTCTTTTCTGGCTGGGCTGTGCAGCGATCCCGGAAGGACGTGTCTTTTGAGGTGTGCCTTTGCGAAGGTGGTTCGGCTGCCTGGGGGGATGGATCAAAGCCTTTGAGGCTCCCTCCGATCTGTTTCATTTCCTTTTGAATTTCTTCCTTTCTTTGCTTTCTCCTAGGGCGTCTGTCAGCTAACGAGTAAAGAAGATGGAACGGCCTGTCCGCAGAGGAGAACTGACGCACGGTAAACGTGAATACGCTAGACCTCCGCTACGTCACGGGCGTTTGTTTACGTCCGTGCGTTCCAATCTCTAGTTGCGCATTCGGGACGCGGCATCTGCCCGCTATCCGACTCCTCCGTGTAGCGTAGAAGGCGCTGTACAGCTGCCGGTCTCTCCGGGAGGTTGTTAGTGAGAAGGAGAACGGTGTATTCCAGCTCGCGACCGCCAAACGGGCTCCTTTAGGTCCGCTTTCAGACTTGGGGCCTACTTCATCGGTCCGCTTGGACGTGGTTTCTTGGGGGGAACGCTAGTGCTTTCCCTGTGCTTTTCCTGCGTCGAAACCGGTAGTTTATAGGCCAGAGCGGTTATGCCGTACCTTCCTTTGAGAGGCGTTTCGTCCGCGTCTCGGGCTTCGGGGAAAATCAATTGGACGGAATTGCCGAAGGCGCGCCTTGAAATAGGCGGTAAATCTAGAAGCGTGTCTGAATCGCGAGGGGCTCGTAACTTGGTCTTTGTCCTCAACGTCTGCTTTTCTTTCGCTCTTATTGCAGGCTTCCCTCCAACGATCGGCGTCGCTGCGGCGTCTCGTGTTTCACGGGCAGCGGTCTCTGCTCAGTAAGGACGTGAGAACTCCTGCGCTCCCGGAGAGCCCGGGATCCCTGCTCCGGGCTGGTCATTTTAGGCCTTTGTGCGGAGCGTTCTTTCTAGCTACGCGCCCCGCGTGAGCCTCTCCTTCGGCCGTTTTCCCAAGGCGGCGGAAACGCTTCTGGGAAACGCCGTCGTTTCCGAAACGTTTCGCCGTGTCCTTGCCGGTAGGGGATACCGTGAGAGCGGGCAGAGGCGGCCGACGTCTGTGCGAGGAAAGAAGCGTGGCGCAAAGAAGGGACCTCTTTGGCCCGCCTGGTCCGCTTTAGAGAGTTTTCTTTTGGACCCGAAGATCGGGTCTGCGAGTGCCGCGCTCAGCGCACGCGTTTGTTCCCCCCCCCCCCCCCCGTTCTTTTAGCAAGACCGTGCGTGTCCTCGAGCTGTTTGTCCCGAGGGGGCAGTCGCTGCGGGAATTGCTGGGGAGGCCCTGACGGCGGGACGTGAAAAAGACGCCTTTGACCGCGTGCGTGCGGCCGAAGGAACGTCAGCCCAAGAATCCGAAGAAGACATGCCGCGTGCCAGCATCTCGTACCGTTTAATAATAAAAACCGAGCAGTCTGTCAAGCAAATAGCGCGGCTTGCTTTGGGCTGTTTATTTTGTTTAACGATCAGTAAAGGCGAGAGGTCGAAAGTTCTAAAGAAGAACGGCTGCTTCTTGGAACGCTTGCAAATTGTCCCGTTAAGTAGGTGGGTGGTTTTTTTGTTTTCGTTTTGTTTTTTTAAGTGCAGCCTCTGACTCTTTTTTGTCTGTGGAGTATTTTGCAACGATGTTCAAAGGAAAGCGCTGTTACTGAAGCCTCTAGGAGCAGCGGCTCGAGCACGACACGCGGCGACGCTGCGCCTCGCAGCAGGCGCTGTAAATAAGGGCAGATGAGCCGAGGCGAGGGTGGTGAAATGTCTGCAAAGGGCGGGCGGGGGGGCTCTGCAGCGGTGTGCGCGTGCCGGGGGCGGCCGCGCGCCCTGCTGCCCTCGGGGCGTCAAAAAAGCAGTACGGCACGGAAAGGGGGGCGCGCAGGCGCACGGCGGCCGGCCGCGCGCCCTGCTGCCCTCGGGGCGTCCAAAAAGCGGTACGGCACGATAAAGGGGGGCGCGCATGCGCACTGGGTTCCGCCGTGCTCACTGCTGCCACCCTGTGTCCAAAAATCGGTACTGCACCCTGTGGGGGGGCTCGTGTGCGCACAGCGTTCCGCCGTGCTCACTGCTGCCACCCTGTGTCCAAAAAGCGGTACTGCACCCGGTGGGGGGGGCGCGCACGCGCACAGCGTTCCGCCGTGCTCACTGCTGCCACCCTGTGTCCAAAAAGCGGTACTGCACCCGGTGGGGGGGGCGCGCATGCGCAGACAGCCGGCGCGCACATGCTCAGTGCCGGTCGCCATGTTTGCTGCTGCTCTCCGCCGTTTCGGTAACGGGTAAGCGAATGGAGCGTGCTCGTCGCCCCTTCCCGGTGCTCTTGGAGCGGCCACGGGCTCGGGCAGCCTCGGGGCGCTCGCTGGGAGTCCCGGGCTGCCACGGCGGGCTGCGGTTCGCACGCGTGAGCCGCCCGGCTGCAGCGCCGCGGCGCGAGCATGCCATTGCGGGTCTCGCCTCCCTTCGTGCTCCCCCCCGCCCCTCGGGCTCCCCGGCTCCCCCCCGCCCCTCGGGATTCCCCGCTCCACCCGCCCCTCGCGCTCCCCCCCGCTCCTCGGGCTCCCCCTGCTCCCCTCGCGCTCCCCCCCGCTTCTCGGGCTCCCCTCGCGCTCCCCCTGCTCCCCTCGCGCTCCCCCTGCTCCCCTCGCGCTCCCCCTGCTCCCCTCGCGCTCCGCCCCGCCCCTCGGGCTCCCCCTGCTCCCCTCGCGCTCCCCCCCGCTTCTCGGGCTCCCCTCGCGCTCCCCCCCGCTTCTCGGGCTCCCCCCTGCTTCTCAGGCTCTTCTCACGCTCCCCCCCGCTCCTCGGGCTCCCCTTGCTCCCCTCGCGCTCTGCCCCGCCCCTCGCACTCCCCCTGCTCCCCTCGCGCTCCCCCCCGCTTCTCGGGCTCCCCCCTGCTTCTCAGGCTCCTCTCGGGCTCCCCTTGCTCCCCTCGCGCTCCGCCCCGCCCCTCGCGCTCCCCCTGGTCCCCTCGCGCTCCCCCCCGCCCCCGCGCTCCCCCCCCGCTTCTCGGGCTCCCCTCGTGCTCCCCCCCGCTCCTCGGGCCCCCCTGCTCCCCTCACGCTCCCCCCCCGCCTCTCGCGCTCCCCTCGCACTCCGCCCCGCCCCTCGGGCTCCCCTCGCTCCCCCCCGCCCCTCGGGCTCCCTCTGCTCCCCTCCCGCTCCCCTCGCTCCCCCCCGCCCCTCCCGCTCCCCTCGCTCCCCCCCCCCCGCGCTGTCCGAGCCGGCACGTGCGCGGTGCTCAAGCGTCACTGCCGCCGCAGTCCGTTGGCGAGCGGCGCATGCGCGGCGGCGGGGAAGCAAGATGGCGGCGAGCAGGGAGGGCGTTTTCGCTCGGCGGCGGCGGCGGGTGAGTGCGGAGGTGGCGTGGAGTGAAGGATGTGGGGCCCCCGGGTGAGGCGAACGCATAGGTTCGGGGGGCGTCGGGCTGCATCCTGCCCGCTGCGGCCGTCGCTGCGTGGAGGCGGCGGTGCGGGGCGAGTGGGGGGGCGGGCTGGGACCCGGCGCCGCGCCGGGAGCGCGGGTGTGACTTTGCGTTTTGCGTGCGCGGCGTTTAGGGCGCCAGTTCGTTGGCAGCGCGGGCCGGGGCACGCGCTCGCCCCTGCGGAGGCGGCGCGGCGGAGCGGAGCGGGGGGGCAGGCGGGCCCCGGAGCAGGGTTGCGGCGCGGCGTCGGCCCTGTAGCGTTTCCAAACGGCTTACCCCGTAACGTACGATGCAAAGCGGTGTATTAAGACCTTTCCTTTGAGGGAAAGAAGGAAAAAGAAAGAAAGGGGGGAAAGAAAAAAAAAAAAACCACGGGAAAGAGAAAAAGAACGCGTGTAAATCGAAGTGTTTTGTTGGAAGCGAAATGCAATTTTCTGTCTTTGTTACAGAGGCGGAACCGACAATAGCAAATGCTGACAAAGAGCAAAGCCGGATGAGCGAGCGGTTTTTTGCGCTTACTCCCGAAGGGGCGGGCTGAAAGGAGGAAGCAAAAATGCAGCAGCGGACCCTCGATCTCCCCAGAAGCTGCGACAGTAGGAGGCGTTCTGGCCCGGGTAACCAAGGTAACTCTTGATGCGGAACGTTCGTTCTTTCGGCCTCCCTCCCGGAGGCAGCGCTGAGGACTAAGCGACCCGTTGCTGCCCTGCGCCTCTTGTTAACCGTAGCTGCCTTAGTTTTGCTTCGGTCGTTTGTATTTTGTTTTGTTATCGTACACGCGTACGTAGAAAAGGAAAGATAGGATATTTAATTTTTAGATTCGTTGCCACGGCTGAAGCTGAAGAGACAGAAAAACGTAAGCGAGCCGAAGTAATAAAATTAAAGGGAACCGAGCGAGAGCCGTCTCCGTCGCCCCGAAAGGGAAAGCCCGTTCCTCCCGGTGAGGAAGGTTCGCCGGTAATAGCGATCGGAATAACAGATGAGCGACATCTAACGGAAGGTGCGTACGCGTTACGGAAAGGACGCTGCGTCCATCCGTTTCCGTGCGCGTGACTCTCTGCATCTGTGAAGCGTCGTGCTTTAAGAGCTCCAAGACGGCAAATTCCCGTCTTCGGGGAACGGCGGTCAGGTGGCCAGAGAGAGAGGGAGAGGCAAGCGTGCGAATTGTAAAACGAAGAGGAAGGCTCATTTAGCGCGACCCCAGGTTAATTGCCTGGCAATGGTATTTGGGGCAGCAGAAAGACGGCAGCTCGAAGAAAAGGTAAAGCCTTGCGGAATTAGGACTCCTTCCTTCTCGTGTAGTAGATCCGCTTTTGTGCTTAGAAACAACTTTGGATTGTTAATTTCTGCTGAGCTTTGAATACGTCACGTCACGGACTCTTAGGCGACACGGGGGAGTTCAGCTGCGCAGCCTGCCAGAGGAACGTCGCCCACGAGGCCTCGCTAGCCTTGAGGAGCTGTAGGCGCCGATGCACGTGGCTCGTTCTGTCGGGCGCGAAGAGGTTTGCTTTGGCTGCCGAAATTTCAGCTTGGCTTTGCGCCCTGTAGCGGTGGTATTTTTGTATTTCTAAATTGTGTTAATGCTAGGCGTTCGGCACATCGGGGAACGACTGTGTGCTGCCGTGAAGAACTGCAGGCTCCCGCCCTCAGCCCTTTCTCGGCAAGTTATCGGGTGTCGAGAGCGGCCGGGAGACTCCGAATGCCGGCGGAAAGGTTCTCTGCCCGCTCCTGACGAGGAGCCTTCGGCCGCGGGAAGGTCGGCGGCGTCCTTCCCGGACTCGTGAGTAATAAGCCGCGGTTCGCGGGCCGGCAGGGCAGGGGAGGGGAGGGGGGGGGGGAATAGCGCCTGGTAGCCCGGCGGCTCCGGCGTCGCCGTTGCTAGCGGGGCCCCGAGGTCCATGTGAAGCCTCAGCTGCCTGTCGGGAGCTTTGTTTTGGTGTGTTTACCTGGCAAAAGCAGCGAGGGAGGCCTCAAAGAAGAATTTTCGTGCCTAGGTGGGTAAGCTGCGACCCCAGCTGTCTTTGCCTTGCTTTGCCGCTTAGTGTCGTAACGGCGACTTGGGAGCCCGCGATAAAAACCGTTCCGGGGCCGAAGGGAGGCCCTGCGTTTGCCCCGCTTGGGAAACCGTCGTTAAAGCTTGGGGGGGGGGGCCGAGCTCCGAAAGGAGACTCTGCCGGTGACCTCGGTGGTCCGATTCGTTTGCAGGCTGACGTTCCGAGGGCCGGCGAGCGGAAGAGGAGCAGCTCAGCCCGTTCGGTTGATTTCGGCGATCCTGTTTTAAGGAAGCGCGTAAGTGCAGACGGGGTCTGGGAGGCTTTTCGCCCGAGACGGGAAAGAGCGAGGAAGACTGGAGAGCGTGGAAAAACTAGGTGCCGCGGGTACTGAAGCTGTTAAGGGCTGAGAGAATTTGGGCTTAAGCATCTGAAAGGGGCTGCTAACGCGCAAGGAGCGGTAAGATACCATCGCTGGACAGCAGGCTCCTTTCCGGCCCTCCGTCCCCCTCTGCAGCCTTCTCGTTCTGTTTGTTTCTGTTCCTCTTTTCTGGCTGGGCTGTGCAGCGATCCCGGAAGGACGTGTCTTTTGAGGTGTGCCTTTGCGAAGGTGGTTCGGCTGCCTGGGGGGATGGATCAAAGCCTTTGAGGCTCCCTCCGATCTGTTTCATTTCCTTTTGAATTTCTTCCTTTCTTTGCTTTCTCCTAGGGCGTCTGTCAGCTAACGAGTAAAGAAGATGGAACGGCCTGTCCGCAGAGGAGAACTGACGCACGGTAAACGTGAATACGCTAGACCTCCGCTACGTCACGGGCGTTTGTTTACGTCCGTGCGTTCCAATCTCTAGTTGCGCATTCGGGACGCGGCATCTGCCCGCTATCCGACTCCTCCGTGTAGCGTAGAAGGCGCTGTACAGCTGCCGGTCTCTCCGGGAGGTTGTTAGTGAGAAGGAGAACGGTGTATTCCAGCTCGCGACCGCCAAACGGGCTCCTTTAGGTCCGCTTTCAGACTTGGGGCCTACTTCATCGGTCCGCTTGGACGTGGTTTCTTGGGGGGAACGCTAGTGCTTTCCCTGTGCTTTTCCTGCGTCGAAACCGGTAGTTTATAGGCCAGAGCGGTTATGCCGTACCTTCCTTTGAGAGGCGTTTCGTCCGCGTCTCGGGCTTCGGGGAAAATCAATTGGACGGAATTGCCGAAGGCGCGCCTTGAAATAGGCGGTAAATCTAGAAGCGTGTCTGAATCGCGAGGGGCTCGTAACTTGGTCTTTGTCCTCAACGTCTGCTTTTCTTTCGCTCTTATTGCAGGCTTCCCTCCAACGATCGGCGTCGCTGCGGCGTCTCGTGTTTCACGGGCAGCGGTCTCTGCTCAGTAAGGACGTGAGAACTCCTGCGCTCCCGGAGAGCCCGGGATCCCTGCTCCGGGCTGGTCATTTTAGGCCTTTGTGCGGAGCGTTCTTTCTAGCTACGCGCCCCGCGTGAGCCTCTCCTTCGGCCGTTTTCCCAAGGCGGCGGAAACGCTTCTGGGAAACGCCGTCGTTTCCGAAACGTTTCGCCGTGTCCTTGCCGGTAGGGGATACCGTGAGAGCGGGCAGAGGCGGCCGACGTCTGTGCGAGGAAAGAAGCGTGGCGCAAAGAAGGGACCTCTTTGGCCCGCCTGGTCCGCTTTAGAGAGTTTTCTTTTGGACCCGAAGATCGGGTCTGCGAGTGCCGCGCTCAGCGCACGCGTTTGTTCCCCCCCCCCCCCCCCCGTTCTTTTAGCAAGACCGTGCGTGTCCTCGAGCTGTTTGTCCCGAGGGGGCAGTCGCTGCGGGAATTGCTGGGGAGGCCCTGACGGCGGGACGTGAAAAAGACGCCTTTGACCGCGTGCGTGCGGCCGAAGGAACGTCAGCCCAAGAATCCGAAGAAGACATGCCGCGTGCCAGCATCTCGTACCGTTTAATAATAAAAACCGAGCAGTCTGTCAAGCAAATAGCGCGGCTTGCTTTGGGCTGTTTATTTTGTTTAACGATCAGTAAAGGCGAGAGGTCGAAAGTTCTAAAGAAGAACGGCTGCTTCTTGGAACGCTTGCAAATTGTCCCGTTAAGTAGGTGGGTGGTTTTTTTGTTTTCGTTTTGTTTTTTTAAGTGCAGCCTCTGACTCTTTTTTGTCTGTGGAGTATTTTGCAACGATGTTCAAAGGAAAGCGCTGTTACTGAAGCCTCTAGGAGCAGCGGCTCGAGCACGACACGCGGCGACGCTGCGCCTCGCAGCAGGCGCTGTAAATAAGGGCAGATGAGCCGAGGCGAGGGTGGTGAAATGTCTGCAAAGGGCGGGCGGGGGGGCTCTGCAGCGGTGTGCGCGTGCCGGGGGCGGCCGCGCGCCCTGCTGCCCTCGGGGCGTCAAAAAAGCAGTACGGCACGGAAAGGGGGGCGCGCAGGCGCACGGCGGCCGGCCGCGCGCCCTGCTGCCCTCGGGGCGTCCAAAAAGCGGTACGGCACGATAAAGGGGGGCGCGCATGCGCACTGGGTTCCGCCGTGCTCACTGCTGCCACCCTGTGTCCAAAAATCGGTACTGCACCCTGTGGGGGGGCTCGTGTGCGCACAGCGTTCCGCCGTGCTCACTGCTGCCACCCTGTGTCCAAAAAGCGGTACTGCACCCGGTGGGGGGGGCGCGCACGCGCACAGCGTTCCGCCGTGCTCACTGCTGCCACCCTGTGTCCAAAAAGCGGTACTGCACCCGGTGGGGGGGGCGCGCATGCGCAGACAGCCGGCGCGCACATGCTCAGTGCCGGTCGCCATGTTTGCTGCTGCTCTCCGCCGTTTCGGTAACGGGTAAGCGAATGGAGCGTGCTCGTCGCCCCTTCCCGGTGCTCTTGGAGCGGCCACGGGCTCGGGCAGCCTCGGGGCGCTCGCTGGGAGTCCCGGGCTGCCACGGCGGGCTGCGGTTCGCACGCGTGAGCCGCCCGGCTGCAGCGCCGCGGCGCGAGCATGCCATTGCGGGTCTCGCCTCCCTTCGTGCTCCCCCCCGCCCCTCGGGCTCCCCGGCTCCCCCCCGCCCCTCGGGATTCCCCGCTCCACCCGCCCCTCGCGCTCCCCCCCGCTCCTCGGGCTCCCCCTGCTCCCCTCGCGCTCCCCCCCGCTTCTCGGGCTCCCCTCGCGCTCCCCCTGCTCCCCTCGCGCTCCCCCTGCTCCCCTCGCGCTCCCCCTGCTCCCCTCGCGCTCCGCCCCGCCCCTCGGGCTCCCCCTGCTCCCCTCGCGCTCCCCCCCGCTTCTCGGGCTCCCCTCGCGCTCCCCCCCGCTTCTCGGGCTCCCCCCTGCTTCTCAGGCTCTTCTCACGCTCCCCCCCGCTCCTCGGGCTCCCCTTGCTCCCCTCGCGCTCTGCCCCGCCCCTCGCACTCCCCCTGCTCCCCTCGCGCTCCCCCCCGCTTCTCGGGCTCCCCCCTGCTTCTCAGGCTCCTCTCGGGCTCCCCTTGCTCCCCTCGCGCTCCGCCCCGCCCCTCGCGCTCCCCCTGGTCCCCTCGCGCTCCCCCCCGCCCCCGCGCTCCCCCCCCGCTTCTCGGGCTCCCCTCGTGCTCCCCCCCGCTCCTCGGGCCCCCCTGCTCCCCTCACGCTCCCCCCCCGCCTCTCGCGCTCCCCTCGCACTCCGCCCCGCCCCTCGGGCTCCCCTCGCTCCCCCCCGCCCCTCGGGCTCCCTCTGCTCCCCTCCCGCTCCCCTCGCTCCCCCCCGCCCCTCCCGCTCCCCTCGCTCCCCCCCCCCCGCGCTGTCCGAGCCGGCACGTGCGCGGTGCTCAAGCGTCACTGCCGCCGCAGTCCGTTGGCGAGCGGCGCATGCGCGGCGGCGGGGAAGCAAGATGGCGGCGAGCAGGGAGGGCGTTTTCGCTCGGCGGCGGCGGCGGGTGAGTGCGGAGGTGGCGTGGAGTGAAGGATGTGGGGCCCCCGGGTGAGGCGAACGCATAGGTTCGGGGGGCGTCGGGCTGCATCCTGCCCGCTGCGGCCGTCGCTGCGTGGAGGCGGCGGTGCGGGGCGAGTGGGGGGGCGGGCTGGGACCCGGCGCCGCGCCGGGAGCGCGGGTGTGACTTTGCGTTTTGCGTGCGCGGCGTTTAGGGCGCCAGTTCGTTGGCAGCGCGGGCCGGGGCACGCGCTCGCCCCTGCGGAGGCGGCGCGGCGGAGCGGAGCGGGGGGGCAGGCGGGCCCCGGAGCAGGGTTGCGGCGCGGCGTCGGCCCTGTAGCGTTTCCAAACGGCTTACCCCGTAACGTACGATGCAAAGCGGTGTATTAAGACCTTTCCTTTGAGGGAAAGAAGGAAAAAGAAAGAAAGGGGGGAAAGAAAAAAAAAAAAACCACGGGAAAGAGAAAAAGAACGCGTGTAAATCGAAGTGTTTTGTTGGAAGCGAAATGCAATTTTCTGTCTTTGTTACAGAGGCGGAACCGACAATAGCAAATGCTGACAAAGAGCAAAGCCGGATGAGCGAGCGGTTTTTTGCGCTTACTCCCGAAGGGGCGGGCTGAAAGGAGGAAGCAAAAATGCAGCAGCGGACCCTCGATCTCCCCAGAAGCTGCGACAGTAGGAGGCGTTCTGGCCCGGGTAACCAAGGTAACTCTTGATGCGGAACGTTCGTTCTTTCGGCCTCCCTCCCGGAGGCAGCGCTGAGGACTAAGCGACCCGTTGCTGCCCTGCGCCTCTTGTTAACCGTAGCTGCCTTAGTTTTGCTTCGGTCGTTTGTATTTTGTTTTGTTATCGTACACGCGTACGTAGAAAAGGAAAGATAGGATATTTAATTTTTAGATTCGTTGCCACGGCTGAAGCTGAAGAGACAGAAAAACGTAAGCGAGCCGAAGTAATAAAATTAAAGGGAACCGAGCGAGAGCCGTCTCCGTCGCCCCGAAAGGGAAAGCCCGTTCCTCCCGGTGAGGAAGGTTCGCCGGTAATAGCGATCGGAATAACAGATGAGCGACATCTAACGGAAGGTGCGTACGCGTTACGGAAAGGACGCTGCGTCCATCCGTTTCCGTGCGCGTGACTCTCTGCATCTGTGAAGCGTCGTGCTTTAAGAGCTCCAAGACGGCAAATTCCCGTCTTCGGGGAACGGCGGTCAGGTGGCCAGAGAGAGAGGGAGAGGCAAGCGTGCGAATTGTAAAACGAAGAGGAAGGCTCATTTAGCGCGACCCCAGGTTAATTGCCTGGCAATGGTATTTGGGGCAGCAGAAAGACGGCAGCTCGAAGAAAAGGTAAAGCCTTGCGGAATTAGGACTCCTTCCTTCTCGTGTAGTAGATCCGCTTTTGTGCTTAGAAACAACTTTGGATTGTTAATTTCTGCTGAGCTTTGAATACGTCACGTCACGGACTCTTAGGCGACACGGGGGAGTTCAGCTGCGCAGCCTGCCAGAGGAACGTCGCCCACGAGGCCTCGCTAGCCTTGAGGAGCTGTAGGCGCCGATGCACGTGGCTCGTTCTGTCGGGCGCGAAGAGGTTTGCTTTGGCTGCCGAAATTTCAGCTTGGCTTTGCGCCCTGTAGCGGTGGTATTTTTGTATTTCTAAATTGTGTTAATGCTAGGCGTTCGGCACATCGGGGAACGACTGTGTGCTGCCGTGAAGAACTGCAGGCTCCCGCCCTCAGCCCTTTCTCGGCAAGTTATCGGGTGTCGAGAGCGGCCGGGAGACTCCGAATGCCGGCGGAAAGGTTCTCTGCCCGCTCCTGACGAGGAGCCTTCGGCCGCGGGAAGGTCGGCGGCGTCCTTCCCGGACTCGTGAGTAATAAGCTGCGGTTCGCGGGCCGGCAGGGCAGGGGAGGGGAGGGGGGGGGGGAATAGCGCCTGGTAGCCCGGCGGCTCCGGCGTCGCCGTTGCTAGCGGGGCCCCGAGGTCCATGTGAAGCCTCAGCTGCCTGTCGGGAGCTTTGTTTTGGTGTGTTTACCTGGCAAAAGCAGCGAGGGAGGCCTCAAAGAAGAATTTTCGTGCCTAGGTGGGTAAGCTGCGACCCCAGCTGTCTTTGCCTTGCTTTGCCGCTTAGTGTCGTAACGGCGACTTGGGAGCCCGCGATAAAAACCGTTCCGGGGCCGAAGGGAGGCCCTGCGTTTGCCCCGCTTGGGAAACCGTCGTTAAAGCTTGGGGGGGGGGGCCGAGCTCCGAAAGGAGACTCTGCCGGTGACCTCGGTGGTCCGATTCGTTTGCAGGCTGACGTTCCGAGGGCCGGCGAGCGGAAGAGGAGCAGCTCAGCCCGTTCGGTTGATTTCGGCGATCCTGTTTTAAGGAAGCGCGTAAGTGCAGACGGGGTCTGGGAGGCTTTTCGCCCGAGACGGGAAAGAGCGAGGAAGACTGGAGAGCGTGGAAAAACTAGGTGCCGCGGGTACTGAAGCTGTTAAGGGCTGAGAGAATTTGGGCTTAAGCATCTGAAAGGGGCTGCTAACGCGCAAGGAGCGGTAAGATACCATCGCTGGACAGCAGGCTCCTTTCCGGCCCTCCGTCCCCCTCTGCAGCCTTCTCGTTCTGTTTGTTTCTGTTCCTCTTTTCTGGCTGGGCTGTGCAGCGATCCCGGAAGGACGTGTCTTTTGAGGTGTGCCTTTGCGAAGGTGGTTCGGCTGCCTGGGGGGATGGATCAAAGCCTTTGAGGCTCCCTCCGATCTGTTTCATTTCCTTTTGAATTTCTTCCTTTCTTTGCTTTCTCCTAGGGCGTCTGTCAGCTAACGAGTAAAGAAGATGGAACGGCCTGTCCGCAGAGGAGAACTGACGCACGGTAAACGTGAATACGCTAGACCTCCGCTACGTCACGGGCGTTTGTTTACGTCCGTGCGTTCCAATCTCTAGTTGCGCATTCGGGACGCGGCATCTGCCCGCTATCCGACTCCTCCGTGTAGCGTAGAAGGCGCTGTACAGCTGCCGGTCTCTCCGGGAGGTTGTTAGTGAGAAGGAGAACGGTGTATTCCAGCTCGCGACCGCCAAACGGGCTCCTTTAGGTCCGCTTTCAGACTTGGGGCCTACTTCATCGGTCCGCTTGGACGTGGTTTCTTGGGGGGAACGCTAGTGCTTTCCCTGTGCTTTTCCTGCGTCGAAACCGGTAGTTTATAGGCCAGAGCGGTTATGCCGTACCTTCCTTTGAGAGGCGTTTCGTCCGCGTCTCGGGCTTCGGGGAAAATCAATTGGACGGAATTGCCGAAGGCGCGCCTTGAAATAGGCGGTAAATCTAGAAGCGTGTCTGAATCGCGAGGGGCTCGTAACTTGGTCTTTGTCCTCAACGTCTGCTTTTCTTTCGCTCTTATTGCAGGCTTCCCTCCAACGATCGGCGTCGCTGCGGCGTCTCGTGTTTCACGGGCAGCGGTCTCTGCTCAGTAAGGACGTGAGAACTCCTGCGCTCCCGGAGAGCCCGGGATCCCTGCTCCGGGCTGGTCATTTTAGGCCTTTGTGCGGAGCGTTCTTTCTAGCTACGCGCCCCGCGTGAGCCTCTCCTTCGGCCGTTTTCCCAAGGCGGCGGAAACGCTTCTGGGAAACGCCGTCGTTTCCGAAACGTTTCGCCGTGTCCTTGCCGGTAGGGGATACCGTGAGAGCGGGCAGAGGCGGCCGACGTCTGTGCGAGGAAAGAAGCGTGGCGCAAAGAAGGGACCTCTTTGGCCCGCCTGGTCCGCTTTAGAGAGTTTTCTTTTGGACCCGAAGATCGGGTCTGCGAGTGCCGCGCTCAGCGCACGCGTTTGTTCCCCCCCCCCCCCCCCCGTTCTTTTAGCAAGACCGTGCGTGTCCTCGAGCTGTTTGTCCCGAGGGGGCAGTCGCTGCGGGAATTGCTGGGGAGGCCCTGACGGCGGGACGTGAAAAAGACGCATTTGACCGCGTGCGTGCGGCCGAAGGAACGTCGGCCCAAGAATCCGAAGAAGACATGCCGCGTGCCAGCATCTCGTACCGTTTAATAATAAAAACCGAGCAGTCTGTCAAGCAAATAGCGCGGCTTGCTTTGGGCTGTTTATTTTGTTTAACGATCAGTAAAGGCGAGAGGTCGAAAGTTCTAAAGAAGAACGGCTGCTTCTTGGAACGCTTGCAAATTGTCCCGTTAAGTAGGTGGGTGGTTTTTTTGTTTTTGTTTTGTTTTTTTAAGTGCAGCCTCTGACTCTTTTTTGTCTGTGGAGTATTTTGCAACGATGTTCAAAGGAAAGCGCTGTTACTGAAGCCTCTAGGAGCAGCGGCTCGAGCACGACACGCGGTGACGCTGCGCCTCGCAGCAGGCGCTGTAAATAAGGGCAGATGAGCCGAGGCGAGGGTGGTGAAATGTCTGCAAAGGGCGGGCGGGGGGGCTCTGCAGCGGTGTGCGCGTGCCGGGGGCGGCCGCGCGCCCTGCTGCCCTCGGGGCGTCAAAAAAGCAGTACGGCACGGAAAGGGGGGCGCGCAGGCGCACGGCGGCCGGCCGCGCGCCCTGCTGCCCTCGGGGCGTCCAAAAAGCGGTACGGCACGATAAAGGGGGGCGCGCATGCGCACTGGGTTCCGCCGTGCTCACTGCTGCCACCCTGTGTCCAAAAATCGGTACTGCACCCTGTGGGGGGGGCGCGCGTGCGCACAGCGTTCCGCCGCGCTCACTGCTGCCACCCTGTGTCCAAAAATCGGTACTGCACCCTGTGGGGGGGCTCGTGTGCGCACTGGGTTCCGCCGTGCTCACTGCTGCCACCCTGTGTCCAAAAAGCGGTACTGCACCCGGTGGGGGGGGCGCGCACGCGCACAGCGTTCCGCCGCGCTCACTGCTGCCACCCTGTGTCCAAAAAGCGGTACTGCACCCGGTGGGGGGGGCGCGCATGCGCAGACAGCCGGCGCGCACATGCTCAGTGCCGGTCGCCATGTTTGCTGCTGCTCTCCGCCGTTTCGGTAACGGGTAAGCGAATGGAGCGTGCTCGTCGCCCCTTCCCGGTGCTCTTGGAGCGGCCACGGGCTCGGGCAGCCTCGGGGCGCTCGCTGGGAGTCCCGGGCTGCCACGGCGGGCTGCGGTTCGCACGCGTGAGCCGCCCGGCTGCAGCGCCGCGGCGCGAGCATGCCATTGCGGGTCTCGCCTCCCTTCGTGCTCCCCCCCGCCCCTCGGGCTCCCCGGCTCCCCCCCGCCCCTCGGGATTCCCCGCTCCACCCGCCCCTCGCGCTCCCCCCCCGCTCCTCGGGCTCCCCCTGCTCCCCTCGCGCTCCCCCCCGCTTCTCGGGCTCCCCTCGCGCTCCCCCTGCTCCCCTCGCGCTCTCCCCTGCTCCCCTCGCGCTCCGCCCCGCCCCTCGGGCTCCCCCTGCTCCCCTCGCGCTCCCCCCCGCTTCTCGGGCTCCCCTCGCGCTCCCCCCCGCTTCTCGGGCTCCCCCCTGCTTCTCAGGCTCTTCTCACGCTCCCCCCCGCTCCTCGGGCTCCCCTTGCTCCCCTCGCGCTCTGCCCCGCCCCTCGCACTCCCCCTGCTCCCCTCGCGCTCCCCCCCGCTTCTCGGGCTCCCCCCTGCTTCTCAGGCTCCTCTCGGGCTCCCCTTGCTCCCCTCGCGCTCCGCCCCGCCCCTCGCGCTCCCCCTGGTCCCCTCGCGCTCCCCCCCGCCCCCGCGCTCCCCCCCCCGCTTCTCGGGCTCCCCTCGTGCTCCCCCCCGCTCCTCGGGCCCCCCTGCTCCCCTCACGCTCCCCCCCCGCCTCTCGCGCTCCCCTCGCACTCCGCCCCGCCCCTCGGGCTCCCCTCGCTCCCCCCCGCCCCTCCCGCTCCCCTCGCTCCCCCCCCCCCGCGCTGTCCGAGCCGGCACGTGCGCGGTGCTCAAGCGTCACTGCCGCCGCAGTCCGTTGGCGAGCGGCGCATGCGCGGCGGCGGGGAAGCAAGATGGCGGCGAGCAGGGAGGGCGTTTTTGCTCGGCGGCGGCGGCGGGTGAGTGCGGAGGTGGCGTGGAGTGAAGGATGTGGGGCCCCCGGGTGAGGCGAACGCATAGGTTCGGGGGGCGTCGGGCTGCATCCTGCCTGCTGCGGCCGTCGCTGCGTGGAGGCGGCGGTGCGGGGCGAGTGGGGGGGCGGGCTGGGACCCGGCGCCGCGCCGGGAGCGCGGGTGTGACTTTGCGTTTTGCGTGCGCGGCGTTTAGGGCGCCAGTTCGTTGGCAGCGCGGGCCGGGGCACGCGCTCGCCCCTGCGGAGGCGGCGCGGCGGAGCGGAGCGGGGGGGCAGGCGGGCCCCGGAGCAGGGTTGCGGCGCGGCGTCGGCCCTGTAGCGTTTCCAAACGGCTTACCCCGTAACGTACGATGCAAAGCGGTGTATTAAGACCTTTCCTTTGAGGGAAAGAAGGAAAAAGAAAGAAAGGGGGGAAAGAAAAAAAAAAAAACCACGGGAAAGAGAAAAAGAACGCGTGTAAATCGAAGTGTTTTGTTGGAAGCGAAATGCAATTTTCTGTCTTTGTTACAGAGGCGGAACCGACAATAGCAAATGCTGACAAAGAGCAAAGCCGGATGAGCGAGCGGTTTTTTGCGCTTACTCCCGAAGGGGCGGGCTGAAAGGAGGAAGCAAAAATGCAGCAGCGGACCCTCGATCTCCCCAGAAGCTGCGACAGTAGGAGGCGTTCTGGCCCGGGTAACCAAGGTAACTCTTGATGCGGAACGTTCGTTCTTTCGGCCTCCCTCCCGGAGGCAGCGCTGAGGACTAAGCGACCCGTTGCTGCCCTGCGCCTCTTGTTAACCGTAGCTGCCTTAGTTTTGCTTCGGTCGTTTGTATTTTGTTTTGTTATCGTACACGCGTACGTAGAAAAGGAAAGATAGGATATTTAATTTTTAGATTCGTTGCCACGGCTGAAGCTGAAGAGACAGAAAAACGTAAGCGAGCCGAAGTAATAAAATTAAAGGGAACCGAGCGAGAGCCGTCTCCGTCGCCCCGAAAGGGAAAGCCCGTTCCTCCCGGTGAGGAAGGTTCGCCGGTAATAGCGATCGGAATAACAGATGAGCGACATCTAACGGAAGGTGCGTACGCGTTACGGAAAGGACGCTGCGTCCATCCGTTTCCGTGCGCGTGACTCTCTGCATCTGTGAAGCGTCGTGCTTTAAGAGCTCCAAGACGGCAAATTCCCGTCTTCGGGGAACGGCGGTCAGGTGGCCAGAGAGAGAGGGAGAGGCAAGCGTGCGAATTGTAAAACGAAGAGGAAGGCTCATTTAGCGCGACCCCAGGTTAATTGCCTGGCAATGGTATTTGGGGCAGCAGAAAGACGGCAGCTCGAAGAAAAGGTAAAGCCTTGCGGAATTAGGACTCCTTCCTTCTCGTGTAGTAGATCCGCTTTTGTGCTTAGAAACAACTTTGGATTGTTAATTTCTGCTGAGCTTTGAATACGTCACGTCACGGACTCTTAGGCGACACGGGGGAGTTCAGCTGCGCAGCCTGCCAGAGGAACGTCGCCCACGAGGCCTCGCTAGCCTTGAGGAGCTGTAGGCGCCGATGCACGTGGCTCGTTCTGTCGGGCGCGAAGAGGTTTGCTTTGGCTGCCGAAATTTCAGCTTGGCTTTGCGCCCTGTAGCGGTGGTATTTTTGTATTTCTAAATTGTGTTAATGCTAGGCGTTCGGCACATCGGGGAACGACTGTGTGCTGCCGTGAAGAACTGCAGGCTCCCGCCCTCAGCCCTTTCTCGGCAAGTTATCGGGTGTCGAGAGCGGCCGGGAGACTCCGAATGCCGGCGGAAAGGTTCTCTGCCCGCTCCTGACGAGGAGCCTTCGGCCGCGGGAAGGTCGGCGGCGTCCTTCCCGGACTCGTGAGTAATAAGCCGCGGTTCGCGGGCCGGCAGGGCAGGGGAGGGGAGGGGAGGGGGGGGGGGGAATAGCGCCTGGTAGCCCGGCGGCTCCGGTGTCGCCGTTGCTAGCGGGGCCCCGAGGTCCATGTGAAGCCTCAGCTGCCTGTCGGGAGCTTTGTTTTGGTGTGTTTACCTGGCAAAAGCAGCGAGGGAGGCCTCAAAGAAGAATTTTCGTGCCTAGGTGGGTAAGCTGCGACCCCAGCTGTCTTTGCCTTGCTTTGCCGCTTAGTGTCGTAACGGCGACTTGGGAGCCCGCGATAAAAACCGTTCCGGGGCCGAAGGGAGGCCCTGCGTTTGCCCCGCTTGGGAAACCGTCGTTAAAGCTTGGGGGGGGGGGCCGAGCTCCGAAAGGAGACTCTGCCGGTGACCTCGGTGGTCCGATTCGTTTGCAGGCTGACGTTCCGAGGGCCGGCGAGCGGAAGAGGAGCAGCTCAGCCCGTTCGGTTGATTTCGGCGATCCTGTTTTAAGGAAGCGCGTAAGTGCAGACGGGGTCTGGGAGGCTTTTCGCCCGAGACGGGAAAGAGCGAGGAAGACTGGAGAGCGTGGAAAAACTAGGTGCCGCGGGTACTGAAGCTGTTAAGGGCTGAGAGAATTTGGGCTTAAGCATCTGAAAGGGGCTGCTAACGCGCAAGGAGCGGTAAGATACCATCGCTGGACAGCAGGCTCCTTTCCGGCCCTCCGTCCCCCTCTGCAGCCTTCTCGTTCTGTTTGTTTCTGTTCCTCTTTTCTGGCTGGGCTGTGCAGCGATCCCGGAAGGACGTGTCTTTTGAGGTGTGCCTTTGCGAAGGTGGTTCGGCTGCCTGGGGGGATGGATCAAAGCCTTTGAGGCTCCCTCCGATCTGTTTCATTTCCTTTTGAATTTCTTCCTTTCTTTGCTTTCTCCTAGGGCGTCTGTCAGCTAACGAGTAAAGAAGATGGAACGGCCTGTCCGCAGAGGAGAACTGACGCACGGTAAACGTGAATACGCTAGACCTCCGCTACGTCACGGGCGTTTGTTTACGTCCGTGCGTTCCAATCTCTAGTTGCGCATTCGGGACGCGGCATCTGCCCGCTATCCGACTCCTCCGTGTAGCGTAGAAGGCGCTGTACAGCTGCCGGTCTCTCCGGGAGGTTGTTAGTGAGAAGGAGAACGGTGTATTCCAGCTCGCGACCGCCAAACGGGCTCCTTTAGGTCCGCTTTCAGACTTGGGGCCTACTTCATCGGTCCGCTTGGACGTGGTTTCTTGGGGGGAACGCTAGTGCTTTCCCTGTGCTTTTCCTGCGTCGAAAGCGGTAGTTTATAGGCCAGAGCGGTTATGCCGTACCTTCCTTTGAGAGGCGTTTCGTCCGCGTCTCGGGCTTCGGGGAAAATCAATTGGACGGAATTGCCGAAGGCGCGCCTTGAAATAGGCGGTAAATCTAGAAGCGTGTCTGAATCGCGAGGGGCTCGTAACTTGGTCTTTGTCCTCAACGTCTGCTTTTCTTTCGCTCTTATTGCAGGCTTCCCTCCAACGATCGGCGTCGCTGCGGCGTCTCGTGTTTCACGGGCAGCGGTCTCTGCTCAGTAAGGACGTGAGAACTCCTGCGCTCCCGGAGAGCCCGGGATCCCTGCTCCGGGCTGGTCATTTTAGGCCTTTGTGCGGAGCGTTCTTTCTAGCTACGCGCCCCGCGTGAGCCTCTCCTTCGGCCGTTTTCCCAAGGCGGCGGAAACGCTTCTGGGAAACGCCGTCGTTTCCGAAACGTTTCGCCGTGTCCTTGCCGGTAGGGGATACCGTGAGAGCGGGCAGAGGCGGCCGACGTCTGTGCGAGGAAAGAAGCGTGGCGCAAAGAAGGGACCTCTTTGGCCCGCCTGGTCCGCTTTAGAGAGTTTTCTTTTGGACCCGAAGATCGGGTCTGCGAGTGCCGCGCTCAGCGCACGCGTTTGTTCCCCCCCCCCCCCCCCCCGTTCTTTTAGCAAGACCGTGCGTGTCCTCGAGCTGTTTGTCCCGAGGGGGGAGTCGCTGCGGGAATTGCTGGGGAGGCCCTGACGGCGGGACGTGAAAAAGACGCATTTGACCGCGTGCGTGCGGCCGAAGGAACGTCAGCCCAAGAATCCGAAGAAGACATGCCGCGTGCCAGCATCTCGTACCGTTTAATAATAAAAACCGAGCAGTCTGTCAAGCAAATAGCGCGGCTTGCTTTGGGCTGTTTATTTTGTTTAACGATCAGTAAAGGCGAGAGGTCGAAAGTTCTAAAGAAGAACGGCTGCTTCTTGGAACGCTTGCAAATTGTCCCGTTAAGTAGGTGGGTGGTTTTTTTGTTTTTGTTTTGTTTTTTTAAGTGCAGCCTCTGACTCTTTTTTGTCTGTGGAGTATTTTGCAACGATGTTCAAAGGAAAGCGCTGTTACTGAAGCCTCTAGGAGCAGCGGCTCGAGCACGACACGCGGCGACGCTGCGCCTCGCAGCAGGCGCTGTAAATAAGGGCAGATGAGCCGAGGCGAGGGTGGTGAAATGTCTGCAAAGGGCGGGCGGGGGGGCTCTGCAGCGGTGTGCGCGTGCCGGGGGCGGCCGCGCGCCCTGCTGCCCTCGGGGCGTCCAAAAAGCAGTACGGCACGATAAAGGGGGGCGCGCATGCGCACTGGGTTCCGCCGTGCTCACTGCTGCCACCCTGTGTCCAAAAAGCGGTACTGCACCCTGTGGGGGGGGCGCGCGTGCGCACTGGGTTCCGCCGTGCTCACTGCTGCCACCCTGTGTCCAAAAATCGGTACTGCACCCTGTGGGGGGGCTCGTGTGCGCACTGGGTTCCTCCGTGCTCACTGCTGCCACCCTGTGTCCAAAAAGCGGTACTGCACCCGGTGGGGGGGGCGCGCACGCGCACAGCGTTCCGCCGCGCTCACTGCTGCCACCCTGTGTCCAAAAAGCGGTACTGCACCAGGTGGGGGGGGCGCGCATGCGCAGACAGCCGGCGCGCACATGCTCAGTGCCGGTCGCCATGTTTGCTGCTGCTCTCCGCCGTTTCGGTAACGGGTAAGCGAATGGAGCGTGCTCGTCGCCCCTTCCCGGTGCTCTTGGAGCGGCCACGGGCTCGGGCAGCCTCGGGGCGCTCGCTGGGAGTCCCGGGCTGCCACGGCGGGCTGCGGTTCGCACGCGTGAGCCGCCCGGCTGCAGCGCCGCGGCGCGAGCATGCCATTGCGGGTCTCGCCTCCCTTCGTGCTCCCCCCCGCCCCTCGGGCTCCCCGGCTCCCCCCCGCCCCTCGGGATTCCCCGCTCCACCCGCCCCTCGCGCTCCCCCCCCGCTCCTCGGGCTCCCCCTGCTCCCCTCGCGCTCCCCCCCGCTTCTCGGGCTCCCCTCGCGCTCCCCCTGCTCCCCTCGCGCTCCCCCTGCTCCCCTCGCGCTCCCCCTGCTCCCCTCGCGCTCCGCCCCGCCCCTCGGGCTCCCCCTGCTCCCCTCGCGCTCCCCCCCGCTTCTCGGGCTCCCCTCGCGCTCCCCCCCGCTTCTCGGGCTCCCCCCTGCTTCTCAGGCTCTTCTCACGCTCCCCCCCGCTCCTCGGGCTCCCCTTGCTCCCCTCGCGCTCTGCCCCGCCCCTCGCACTCCCCCTGCTCCCCTCGCGCTCCCCCCCGCTTCTCGGGCTCCCCCCTGCTTCTCAGGCTTCTCTCGGGCTCCCCTTGCTCCCCTCGCGCTCCGCCCCGCCCCTCGCGCTCCCCCTGGTCCCCTCGCGCTCCCCCCCGCCCCCGCGCTCCCCCCCCGCTTCTCGGGCTCCCCTCGTGCTCCCCCCCGCTCCTCGGGCCCCCCTGCTCCCCTCACGCTCCCCCCCCGCCTCTCGCGCTCCCCTCGCACTCCGCCCCGCCCCTCGGGCTCCCCTCGCTCCCCCCCGCCCCTCGGGCTCCCTCTGCTCCCCTCCCGCTCCCCTCGCTCCCCCCCGCCCCTCCCGCTCCCCTCGCTCCCCCCCCCCCGCGCTGTCCGAGCCGGCACGTGCGCGGTGCTCAAGCGTCACTGCCGCCGCAGTCCGTTGGCGAGCGGCGCATGCGCGGCGGCGGGGAAGCAAGATGTCGGCGAGCAGGGAGGGCGTTTTCGCTCAGCGGCGGCGGCGGGTGAGTGCGGAGGTGGCGTGGAGTGAAGGATGTGGGGCCCCCGGGTGAGGCGAACGCATAGGTTCGGGGGGCGTCGGGCTGCATCCTGCCCGCTGCGGCCGTCGCTGCGTGGAGGCGGCGGTGCGGGGCGAGTGGGGGGGCGGGCTGGGACCCGGCGCCGCGCCGGGAGCGCGGGTGTGACTTTGCGTTTTGCGTGCGCGGCGTTTAGGGCGCCAGTTCGTTGGCAGCGCGGGCCGGGGCACGCGCTCGCCCCTGCGGAGGCGGCGCGGCGGAGCGGAGCGGGGGGGCAGGCGGGCCCCGGAGCAGGGTTGCGGCGCGGCGTCGGCCCTGTAGCGTTTCCAAACGGCTTACCCCGTAACGTACGATGCAAAGCGGTGTATTAAGACCTTTCCTTTGAGGGAAAGAAGGAAAAAGAAAGAAAGGGGGGAAAGAAAAAAAAAAAAACCACGGGAAAGAGAAAAAGAACGCGTGTAAATCGAAGTGTTTTGTTGGAAGCGAAATGCAATTTTCTGTCTTTGTTACAGAGGCGGAACCGACAATAGCAAATGCTGACAAAGAGCAAAGCCGGACGAGCGAGCGGTTTTTTGCGTTTACTCCCGAAGGGGCGGGCTGAAAGGAGGAAGCAAAAATGCAGCAGCGGACCCTCGATCTCCCCAGAAGCTGCGACAGTAGGAGGCGTTCTGGCCCGGGTAACCAAGGTAACTCTTGATGCGGAACGTTCGTTCTTTCGGCCTCCCTCCCGGAGGCAGCGCTGAGGACTAAGCGACCCGTTGCTGCCCTGCGCCTCTTGTTAACCGTAGCTGCCTTAGTTTTGCTTCGGTCGTTTGTATTTTGTTTTGTTATCGTACACGCGTACGTAGAAAAGGAAAGATAGGATATTTAATTTTTAGATTCGTTGCCACGGCTGAAGCTGAAGAGACAGAAAAACGTAAGCGAGCCGAAGTAATAAAATTAAAGGGAACCGAGCGAGAGCCGTCTCCGTCGCCCCGAAAGGGAAAGCCCGTTCCTCCCGGTGAGGAAGGTTCGCCGGTAATAGCGATCGGAATAACAGATGAGCGACATCTAACGGAAGGTGCGTACGCGTTACGGAAAGGACGCTGCGTCCATCCGTTTCCGTGCGCGTGACTCTCTGCATCTGTGAAGCGTCGTGCTTTAAGAGCTCCAAGACGGCAAATTCCCGTCTTCGGGGAACGGCGGTCAGGTGGCCAGAGAGAGAGGGAGAGGCAAGCGTGCGAATTGTAAAACGAAGAGGAAGGCTCATTTAGCGCGACCCCAGGTTAATTGCCTGGCAATGGTATTTGGGGCAGCAGAAAGACGGCAGCTCGAAGAAAAGGTAAAGCCTTGCGGAATTAGGACTCCTTCCTTCTCGTGTAGTAGATCCGCTTTTGTGCTTAGAAACAACTTTGGATTGTTAATTTCTGCTGAGCTTTGAATACGTCACGTCACGGACTCTTAGGCGACACGGGGGAGTTCAGCTGCGCAGCCTGCCAGAGGAACGTCGCCCACGAGGCCTCGCTAGCCTTGAGGAGCTGTAGGCGCCGATGCACGTGGCTCGTTCTGTCGGGCGCGAAGAGGTTTGCTTTGGCTGCCGAAATTTCAGCTTGGCTTTGCGCCCTGTAGCGGTGGTATTTTTGTATTTCTAAATTGTGTTAATGCTAGGCGTTCGGCACATCGGGGAACGACTGTGTGCTGCCGTGAAGAACTGCAGGCTCCCGCCCTCAGCCCTTTCTCGGCAAGTTATCGGGTGTCGAGAGCGGCCGGGAGACTCCGAATGCCGGCGGAAAGGTTCTCTGCCCGCTCCTGACGAGGAGCCTTCGGCCGCGGGAAGGTCGGCGGCGTCCTTCCCGGACTCGTGAGTAATAAGCCGCGGTTCGCGGGCCGGCAGGGCAGGGGAGGGGAGGGGAGGGGGGGGGGGAATAGCGCCTGGTAGCCCGGCGGCTCCGGCGTCGCCGTTGCTAGCGGGGCCCCGAGGTCCATGTGAAGCCTCAGCTGCCTGTCGGGAGCTTTGTTTTGGTGTGTTTACCTGGCAAAAGCAGCGAGGGAGGCCTCAAAGAAGAATTTTCGTGCCTAGGTGGGTAAGCTGCGACCCCAGCTGTCTTTGCCTTGCTTTGCCGCTTAGTGTCGTAACGGCGACTTGGGAGCCCGCGATAAAAACCGTTCCGGGGCCGAAGGGAGGCCCTGCGTTTGCCCCGCTTGGGAAACCGTCGTTAAAGCTTGGGGGGGGGCCGAGCTCCGAAAGGAGACTCTGCCGGTGACCTCGGTGGTCCGATTCGTTTGCAGGCTGACGTTCCGAGGGCCGGCGAGCGGAAGAGGAGCAGCTCAGCCCGTTCGGTTGATTTCGGCGATCCTGTTTTAAGGAAGCGCGTAAGTGCAGACGGGGTCTGGGAGGCTTTTCGCCCGAGACGGGAAAGAGCGAGGAAGACTGGAGAGCGTGGAAAAACTAGGTGCCGCGGGTACTGAAGCTGTTAAGGGCTGAGAGAATTTGGGCTTAAGCATCTGAAAGGGGCTGCTAACGCGCAAGGAGCGGTAAAATACCATCGCTGGACAGCAGGCTCCTTTCCGGCCCTCCGTCCCCCTCTGCAGCCTTCTCGTTCTGTTTGTTTCTGTTCCTCTTTTCTGGCTGGGCTGTGCAGCGATCCCGGAAGGACGTGTCTTTTGAGGTGTGCCTTTGCGAAGGTGGTTCGGCTGCCTGGGGGGATGGATCAAAGCCTTTGAGGCTCCCTCCGATCTGTTTCATTTCCTTTTGAATTTCTTCCTTTCTTTGCTTTCTCCTAGGGCGTCTGTCAGCTAACGAGTAAAGAAGATGGAACGGCCTGTCCGCAGAGGAGAACTGACGCACGGTAAACGTGAATACGCTAGACCTCCGCTACGTCACGGGCGTTTGTTTACGTCCGTGCGTTCCAATCTCTAGTTGCGCATTCGGGACGCGGCATCTGCCCGCTATCCGACTCCTCCGTGTAGCGTAGAAGGCGCTGTACAGCTGCCGGTCTCTCCGGGAGGTTGTTAGTGAGAAGGAGAACGGTGTATTCCAGCTCGCGACCGCCAAACGGGCTCCTTTAGGTCCGCTTTCAGACTTGGGGCCTACTTCATCGGTCCGCTTGGACGTGGTTTCTTGGGGGGAACGCTAGTGCTTTCCCTGTGCTTTTCCTGCGTCGAAAGCGGTAGTTTATAGGCCAGAGCGGTTATGCCGTACCTTCCTTTGAGAGGCGTTTCGTCCGCGTCTCGGGCTTCGGGGAAAATCAATTGGACGGAATTGCCGAAGGCGCGCCTTGAAATAGGCGGTAAATCTAGAAGCGTGTCTGAATCGCGAGGGGCTCGTAACTTGGTCTTTGTCCTCAACGTCTGCTTTTCTTTCGCTCTTATTGCAGGCTTCCCTCCAACGATCGGCGTCGCTGCGGCGTCTCGTGTTTCACGGGCAGCGGTCTCTGCTCAGTAAGGACGTGAGAACTCCTGCGCTCCCGGAGAGCCCGGGATCCCTGCTCCGGGCTGGTCATTTTAGGCCTTTGTGCGGAGCGTTCTTTCTAGCTACGCGCCCCGCGTGAGCCTCTCCTTCGGCCGTTTTCCCAAGGCGGCGGAAACGCTTCTGGGAAACGCCGTCGTTTCCGAAACGTTTCGCCGTGTCCTTGCCGGTAGGGGATACCGTGAGAGCGGGCAGAGGCGGCCGACGTCTGTGCGAGGAAAGAAGCGTGGCGCAAAGAAGGGACCTCTTTGGCCCGCCTGGTCCGCTTTAGAGAGTTTTCTTTTGGACCCGAAGATCGGGTCTGCGAGTGCCGCGCTCAGCGCACGCGTTTGTTCCCCCCCCCCCCCCCCCCGTTCTTTTAGCAAGACCGTGCGTGTCCTCGAGCTGTTTGTCCCGAGGGGGGAGTCGCTGCGGGAATTGCTGGGGAGGCCCTGACGGCGGGACGTGAAAAAGACGCATTTGACCGCGTGCGTGCGGCCGAAGGAACGTCAGCCCAAGAATCCGAATAAGACATGCCGCGTGCCAGCATCTCGTACCGTTTAATAATAAAAACCGAGCAGTCTGTCAAGCAAATAGCGCGGCTTGCTTTGGGCTGTTTATTTTGTTTAACGATCAGTAAAGGCGAGAGGTCGAAAGTTCTAAAGAAGAACGGCTGCTTCTTGGAACGCTTGCAAATTGTCCCGTTAAGTAGGTGGGTGGTTTTTTTGTTTTTGTTTTGTTTTTTTAAGTGCAGCCTCTGACTCTTTTTTGTCTGTGGAGTATTTTGCAACGATGTTCAAAGGAAAGCGCTGTTACTGAAGCCTCTAGGAGCAGCGGCTCGAGCACGACACGCGGCGACGCTGCGCCTCGCAGCAGGCGCTGTAAATAAGGGCAGATGAGCCGAGGCGAGGGTGGTGAAATGTCTGCAAAGGGCGGGCGGGGGGGCTCTGCAGCGGTGTGCGCGTGCCGGGGGCGGCCACGCGCCCTGCTGCCCTCGGGGCGTCCAAAAAGCGGTACGGCACGATAAAGGGGGGCGCGCATGCGCACTGGGTTCCGCCGTGCTCACTGCTGCCACCCTGTGTCCAAAAAGCGGTACTGCACCCGGTGGGGGGGGCGCGCGTGCGCACTGGGTTCCTCCGTGCTCACTGCTGCCACCCTGTGTCCAAAAATCGGTACTGCACCCTGTGGGGGGGCTCGTGTGCGCACTGGGTTCCTCCGTGCTCACTGCTGCCACCCTGTGTCCAAAAAGCGGTACTGCACCCGGTGGGGGGGGCGCGCACGCGCACAGCGTTCCGCCGCGCTCACTGCTGCCACCCTGTGTCCAAAAAGCGGTACTGCACCAGGTGGGGGGGGCGCGCATGCGCAGACAGCCGGCGCGCACATGCTCAGTGCCGGTCGCCATGTTTGCTGCTGCTCTCCGCCGTTTCGGTAACGGGTAAGCGAATGGAGCGTGCTCGTCGCCCCTTCCCGGTGCTCTTGGAGCGGCCACGGGCTCGGGCAGCCTCGGGGCGCTCGCTGGGAGTCCCGGGCTGCCACGGCGGGCTGCGGTTCGCACGCGTGAGCCGCCCGGCTGCAGCGCCGCGGCGCGAGCATGCCATTGCGGGTCTCGCCTCCCTTCGTGCTCCCCCCCGCCCCTCGGGCTCCCCGGCTCCCCCCCGCCCCTCGGGATTCCCCGCTCCACCCGCCCCTCGCGCTCCCCCCCCGCTCCTCGGGCTCCCCCTGCTCCCCTCGCGCTCCCCCCCGCTTCTCGGGCTCCCCTCGCGCTCCCCCTGCTCCCCTCGCGCTCCCCCTGCTCCCCTCGCGCTCCCCCTGCTCCCCTCGCGCTCCGCCCCGCCCCTCGGGCTCCCCCTGCTCCCCTCGCGCTCCCCCCCGCTTCTCGGGCTCCCCTCGCGCTCCCCCCCGCTTCTCGGGCTCCCCCCTGCTTCTCAGGCTCTTCTCACGCTCCCCCCCGCTCCTCGGGCTCCCCTTGCTCCCCTCGCGCTCTGCCCCGCCCCTCGCACTCCCCCTGCTCCCCTCGCGCTCCCCCCCGCTTCTCGGGCTCCCCCCTGCTTCTCAGGCTTCTCTCGGGCTCCCCTTGCTCCCCTCGCGCTCCGCCCCGCCCCTCGCGCTCCCCCTGGTCCCCTCGCGCTCCCCCCCGCCCCCGCGCTCCCCCCCCGCTTCTCGGGCTCCCCTCGTGCTCCCCCCCGCTCCTCGGGCCCCCCTGCTCCCCTCACGCTCCCCCCCCGCCTCTCGCGCTCCCCTCGCACTCCGCCCCGCCCCTCGGGCTCCCCTCGCTCCCCCCCGCCCCTCGGGCTCCCTCTGCTCCCCTCCCGCTCCCCTCGCTCCCCCCCGCCCCTCCCGCTCCCCTCGCTCCCCCCCCCCCGCGCTGTCCGAGCCGGCACGTGCGCGGTGCTCAAGCGTCACTGCCGCCGCAGTCCGTTGGCGAGCGGCGCATGCGCGGCGGCGGGGAAGCAAGATGTCGGCGAGCAGGGAGGGCGTTTTCGCTCAGCGGCGGCGGCGGGTGAGTGCGGAGGTGGCGTGGAGTGAAGGATGTGGGGCCCCCGGGTGAGGCGAACGCATAGGTTCGGGGGGCGTCGGGCTGCATCCTGCCCGCTGCGGCCGTCGCTGCGTGGAGGCGGCGGTGCGGGGCGAGTGGGGGGGCGGGCTGGGACCCGGCGCCGCGCCGGGAGCGCGGGTGTGACTTTGCGTTTTGCGTGCGCGGCGTTTAGGGCGCCAGTTCGTTGGCAGCGCGGGCCGGGGCACGCGCTCGCCCCTGCGGAGGCGGCGCGGCGGAGCGGAGCGGGGGGGCAGGCGGGCCCCGGAGCAGGGTTGCGGCGCGGCGTCGGCCCTGTAGCGTTTCCAAACGGCTTACCCCGTAACGTACGATGCAAAGCGGTGTATTAAGACCTTTCCTTTGAGGGAAAGAAGGAAAAAGAAAGAAAGGGGGGAAAGAAAAAAAAAAAAACCACGGGAAAGAGAAAAAGAACGCGTGTAAATCGAAGTGTTTTGTTGGAAGCGAAATGCAATTTTCTGTCTTTGTTACAGAGGCGGAACCGACAATAGCAAATGCTGACAAAGAGCAAAGCCGGACGAGCGAGCGGTTTTTTGCGTTTACTCCCGAAGGGGCGGGCTGAAAGGAGGAAGCAAAAATGCAGCAGCGGACCCTCGATCTCCCCAGAAGCTGCGACAGTAGGAGGCGTTCTGGCCCGGGTAACCAAGGTAACTCTTGATGCGGAACGTTCGTTCTTTCGGCCTCCCTCCCGGAGGCAGCGCTGAGGACTAAGCGACCCGTTGCTGCCCTGCGCCTCTTGTTAACCGTAGCTGCCTTAGTTTTGCTTCGGTCGTTTGTATTTTGTTTTGTTATCGTACACGCGTACGTAGAAAAGGAAAGATAGGATATTTAATTTTTAGATTCGTTGCCACGGCTGAAGCTGAAGAGACAGAAAAACGTAAGCGAGCCGAAGTAATAAAATTAAAGGGAACCGAGCGAGAGCCGTCTCCGTCGCCCCGAAAGGGAAAGCCCGTTCCTCCCGGTGAGGAAGGTTCGCCGGTAATAGCGATCGGAATAACAGATGAGCGACATCTAACGGAAGGTGCGTACGCGTTACGGAAAGGACGCTGCGTCCATCCGTTTCCGTGCGCGTGACTCTCTGCATCTGTGAAGCGTCGTGCTTTAAGAGCTCCAAGACGGCAAATTCCCGTCTTCGGGGAACGGCGGTCAGGTGGCCAGAGAGAGAGGGAGAGGCAAGCGTGCGAATTGTAAAACGAAGAGGAAGGCTCATTTAGCGCGACCCCAGGTTAATTGCCTGGCAATGGTATTTGGGGCAGCAGAAAGACGGCAGCTCGAAGAAAAGGTAAAGCCTTGCGGAATTAGGACTCCTTCCTTCTCGTGTAGTAGATCCGCTTTTGTGCTTAGAAACAACTTTGGATTGTTAATTTCTGCTGAGCTTTGAATACGTCACGTCACGGACTCTTAGGCGACACGGGGGAGTTCAGCTGCGCAGCCTGCCAGAGGAACGTCGCCCACGAGGCCTCGCTAGCCTTGAGGAGCTGTAGGCGCCGATGCACGTGGCTCGTTCTGTCGGGCGCGAAGAGGTTTGCTTTGGCTGCCGAAATTTCAGCTTGGCTTTGCGCCCTGTAGCGGTGGTATTTTTGTATTTCTAAATTGTGTTAATGCTAGGCGTTCGGCACATCGGGGAACGACTGTGTGCTGCCGTGAAGAACTGCAGGCTCCCGCCCTCAGCCCTTTCTCGGCAAGTTATCGGGTGTCGAGAGCGGCCGGGAGACTCCGAATGCCGGCGGAAAGGTTCTCTGCCCGCTCCTGACGAGGAGCCTTCGGCCGCGGGAAGGTCGGCGGCGTCCTTCCCGGACTCGTGAGTAATAAGCCGCGGTTCGCGGGCCGGCAGGGCAGGGGAGGGGAGGGGAGGGGGGGGGGGAATAGCGCCTGGTAGCCCGGCGGCTCCGGCGTCGCCGTTGCTAGCGGGGCCCCGAGGTCCATGTGAAGCCTCAGCTGCCTGTCGGGAGCTTTGTTTTGGTGTGTTTACCTGGCAAAAGCAGCGAGGGAGGCCTCAAAGAAGAATTTTCGTGCCTAGGTGGGTAAGCTGCGACCCCAGCTGTCTTTGCCTTGCTTTGCCGCTTAGTGTCGTAACGGCGACTTGGGAGCCCGCGATAAAAACCGTTCCGGGGCCGAAGGGAGGCCCTGCGTTTGCCCCGCTTGGGAAACCGTCGTTAAAGCTTGGGGGGGGGCCGAGCTCCGAAAGGAGACTCTGCCGGTGACCTCGGTGGTCCGATTCGTTTGCAGGCTGACGTTCCGAGGGCCGGCGAGCGGAAGAGGAGCAGCTCAGCCCGTTCGGTTGATTTCGGCGATCCTGTTTTAAGGAAGCGCGTAAGTGCAGACGGGGTCTGGGAGGCTTTTCGCCCGAGACGGGAAAGAGCGAGGAAGACTGGAGAGCGTGGAAAAACTAGGTGCCGCGGGTACTGAAGCTGTTAAGGGCTGAGAGAATTTGGGCTTAAGCATCTGAAAGGGGCTGCTAACGCGCAAGGAGCGGTAAAATACCATCGCTGGACAGCAGGCTCCTTTCCGGCCCTCCGTCCCCCTCTGCAGCCTTCTCGTTCTGTTTGTTTCTGTTCCTCTTTTCTGGCTGGGCTGTGCAGCGATCCCGGAAGGACGTGTCTTTTGAGGTGTGCCTTTGCGAAGGTGGTTCGGCTGCCTGGGGGGATGGATCAAAGCCTTTGAGGCTCCCTCCGATCTGTTTCATTTCCTTTTGAATTTCTTCCTTTCTTTGCTTTCTCCTAGGGCGTCTGTCAGCTAACGAGTAAAGAAGATGGAACGGCCTGTCCGCAGAGGAGAACTGACGCACGGTAAACGTGAATACGCTAGACCTCCGCTACGTCACGGGCGTTTGTTTACGTCCGTGCGTTCCAATCTCTAGTTGCGCATTCGGGACGCGGCATCTGCCCGCTATCCGACTCCTCCGTGTAGCGTAGAAGGCGCTGTACAGCTGCCGGTCTCTACGGGAGGTTGTTAGTGAGAAGGAGAACGGTGTATTCCAGCTCGCGACCGCCAAACGGGCTCCTTTAGGTCCGCTTTCAGACTTGGGGCCTACTTCATCGGTCCGCTTGGACGTGGTTTCTTGGGGGGAACGCTAGTGCTTTCCCTGTGCTTTTCCTGCGTCGAAACCGGTAGTTTATAGGCCAGAGCGGTTATGCCGTACCTTCCTTTGAGAGGCGTTTCGTCCGCGTCTCGGGCTTCGGGGAAAATCAATCGGACGGAATTGCCGAAGGCGCGCCTTGAAATAGGCGGTAAATCTAGAAGCGTGTCTGAATCGCGAGGGGCTCGTAACTTGGTCTTTGTCCTCAACGTCTGCTTTTCTTTCGCTCTTATTGCAGGCTTCCCTCCAACGATCGGCGTCGCTGCGGCGTCTCGTGTTTCACGGGCAGCGGTCTCTGCTCAGTAAGGACGTGAGAACTCCTGCGCTCCCGGAGAGCCCGGGATCCCTGCTCCGGGCTGGTCATTTTAGGCCTTTGTGCGGAGCGTTCTTTCTAGCTACGCGCCCCGCGTGAGCCTCTCCTTCGGCCGTTTTCCCAAGGCGGCGGAAACGCTTCTGGGAAACGCCGTCGTTTCCGAAACGTTTCGCCGTGTCCTTGCCGGTAGGGGATACCGTGAGAGCGGGCAGAGGCGGCCGACGTCTGTGCGAGGAAAGAAGCGTGGCGCAAAGAAGGGACCTCTTTGGCCCGCCTGGTCCGCTTTAGAGAGTTTTCTTTTGGACCCGAAGATCGGGTCTGCGAGTGCCGCACTCAGCGCACGCGTTTGTTCCCCCCCCCCCCCCGTTCTTTTAGCAAGACCGTGCGTGTCCTCGAGCTGTTTGTCCCGAGGGGGCAGTCGCTGCGGGAATTGCTGGGGAGGCCCTGACGGCGGGACGTGAAAAAGACGCATTTGACCGCGTGCGTGCGGCCGAAGGAACGTCGGCCCAAGAATCCGAATAAGACATGCCGCGTGCCAGCATCTCGTACCGTTTAATAATAAAAACCGAGCAGTCTGTCAAGCAAATAGCGCGGCTTGCTTTGGGCTGTTTATTTTGTTTAACGATCAGTAAAGGCGAGAGGTCGAAAGTTCTAAAGAAGAACGGCTGCTTCTTGGAACGCTTGCAAATTGTCCCGTTAAGTAGGTGGGTGGTTTTTTTGTTTTTGTTTTGTTTTTTTAAGTGCAGCCTCTGACTCTTTTTTGTCTGTGGAGTATTTTGCAACGATGTTCAAAGGAAAGCGCTGTTACTGAAGCCTCTAGGAGCAGCGGCTCGAGCACGACACGCGGCGACGCTGCGCCTCGCAGCAGGCGCTGTAAATAAAGGCAGATGAGCCGAGGCGAGGGTGGTGAAATGTCTGCAAAGGGCGGGCGGGGGGGCTCTGCAGCGGTGTGCGCGTGCCGGGGGCGGCCGCGCGCCCTGCTGCCCTCGGGGCGTCAAAAAAGCAGTACGGCACGGAAAGGGGGGCGCGCAGGCGCACGGCGGCCGGCCGCGCGCCCTGCTGCCCTCGGGGCGTCCAAAAAGCGGTACGGCACGATAAAGGGGGGCGCGCATGCGCACTGGGTTCCGCCGTGCTCACTGCTGCCACCCTGTGTCCAAAAATCGGTACTGCACCCTGTGGGGGGGCTCGTGTGCGCACTGGGTTCCGCCGTGCTCACTGCTGCCACCCTGTGTCCAAAAAGCGGTACTGCACCCGGTGGGGGGGGCGCGCACGCGCACAGCGTTCCGCCGCGCTCACTGCTGCCACCCTGTGTCCAAAAAGCGGTACTGCACCCGGTGGGGGGGGCGCGCATGCGCAGACAGCCGGCGCGCACATGCTCAGTGCCGGTCGCCATGTTTGCTGCTGCTCTCCGCCGTTTCGGTAACGGGTAAGCGAATGGAGCGTGCTCGTCGCCCCTTCCCGGTGCTCTTGGAGCGGCCACGGGCTCGGGCAGCCTCGGGGCGCTCGCTGGGAGTCCCGGGCTGCCGCGGCGGGCTGCGGTTCGCACGCGTGAGCCGCCCGGCTGCAGCGCCGCGGCGCGAGCATGCCATTGCGGGTCTCGCCTCCCTTCGTACTCCCCCCCGCCCCTCGGGCTCCCCGGCTCCCCCCCGCCCCTCGGGATTCCCCGCTCCACCCGCCCCTCGCGCTCCCCCCCGCTTCTCGGGCTCCCCTCGCGCTCCCCCCTGCTTCTCGGGCTCCCCCCTGCTTCTCAGGCTCTTCTCACGCTCCCCCCCGCTCCTCGGGCTCCCCCTGCTCCCCTCGCGCTCCGCCCCGCCCCTCACACTCCCCCTGCTCCCCTCGCGCTCCCCCCCGCTTCTCGGGCTCCCCCCTGCTTCTCAGGCTCCTCTCGGGCTCCCCTTGCTCCCCTCGCGCTCCGCCCCGCCCCTCGCGCTCCCCCTGGTCCCCTCGCGCTCCCCCCCGCCCCCGCGCTCCCCCCCCGCTTCTCGGGCTCCCCTCGTGCTCCCCCCCGCTCCTCGGGCCCCCCTGCTCCCCTCACGCTCCCCCCCCGCCTCTCGCGCTCCCCTCGCACTCCGCCCCGCCCCTCGGGCTCCCCTCGCTCCCCCCCGCCCCTCGGGCTCCCTCTGCTCCCCTCCCGCTCCCCTCGCTCCCCCCCGCCCCTCCCGCTCCCCTCGCTCCCCCCCCCCCGCGCTGTCCGAGCCGGCACGTGCGCGGTGCTCAAGCATCACTGCCGCCGCAGTCCGTTGGCGAGCGGCGCATGCGCGGCGGCGGGGAAGCAAGATGGCGGCGAGCAGGGAGGGCGTTTTCGCTCGGCGGCGGCGGGTGAGTGCGGAGGTGGCGTGGAGTGAAGGATGTGGGGCCCCCGGGTGAGGCGAACGCATAGGTTCGGGGGGCGTCGGGCTGCATCCTGCCCGCTGCGGCCGTCGCTGCGTGGAGGCGGCGGTGCGGGGCGAGTGGGGCGGCGGGCTGGGACCCGGCGCCGCGCCGGGAGCGCGGGTGTGACTTTGCGTTTTGCGTGCGCGGCGTTTAGGGCGCCAGTTCGTTGGCAGCGCGGGCCGGGGCACGCGCTCGCCCCTGCGGAGGCGGCGCGGCGGAGCGGAGCGGGGGGGCAGGCGGGCCCCGGAGCAGGGTTGCGGCGCGGCGTCGGCCCTGTAGTGTTTCCAAACGGCTTACCCCGTAACGTACGATGCAAAGCGGTGTATTAAGACCTTTCCTTTGAGGGAAAGAAGGAAAAAGAAAGAAAGGGGGGAAAGAAAAAAAAAAAAACCACGGGAAAGAGAAAAAGAACGCGTGTAAATCGAAGTGTTTTGTTGGAAGCGAAATGCAATTTTCTGTCTTTGTTACAGAGGCGGAACCGACAATAGCAAATGCTGACAAAGAGCAAAGCCGGACGAGCGAGCGGTTTTTTGCGTTTACTCCCGAAGGGGCGGGCTGAAAGGAGGAAGCAAAAATGCAGCAGCGGACCCTCGATCTCCCCAGAAGCTGCGACAGTAGGAGGCGTTCTGGCCCGGGTAACCAAGGTAACTCTTGATGCGGAACGTTCGTTCTTTCGGCCTCCCTCCCGGAGGCAGCGCTGAGGACTAAGCGACCCGTTGCTGCCCTGCGCCTCTTGTTAACCGTAGCTGCCTTAGTTTTGCTTCGGTCGTTTGTATTTTGTTTTGTTATCGTACACGCGTACGTAGAAAAGGAAAGATAGGATATTTAATTTTTAGATTCGTTGCCACGGCTGAAGCTGAAGAGACAGAAAAACGTAAGCGAGCCGAAGTAATAAAATTAAAGGGAACCGAGCGAGAGCCGTCTCCGTCGCCCCGAAAGGGAAAGCCCGTTCCTCCCGGTGAGGAAGGTTCGCCGGTAATAGCGATCGGAATAACAGATGAGCGACATCTAACGGAAGGTGCGTACGCGTTACGGAAAGGACGCTGCGTCCATCCGTTTCCGTGCGCGTGACTCTCTGCATCTGTGAAGCGTCGTGCTTTAAGAGCTCCAAGACGGCAAATTCCCGTCTTCGGGGAACGGCGGTCAGGTGGCCAGAGAGAGAGGGAGAGGCAAGCGTGCGAATTGTAAAACGAAGAGGAAGGCTCATTTAGCGCGACCCCAGGTTAATTGCCTGGCAATGGTATTTGGGGCAGCAGGAAGACGGCAGCTAGAAGAAAAGGTAAAGCCTTGCGGAATTAGGACTCCTTCCTTCTCGTGTAGTAGATCCGCTTTTGTGCTTAGAAACAACTTTGGATTGTTAATTTCTGCTGAGCTTTGAATACGTCACGTCACGGACTCTTAGGCGACACGGGGGAGTTCAGCTGCGCAGCCTGCCAGAGGAACGTCGCCCACGAGGCCTCGCTAGCCTTGAGGAGCTGTAGGCGCCGATGCACGTGGCTCGTTCTGTCGGGCGCGAAGAGGTTTGCTTTGGCTGCCGAAATTTCAGCTTGGCTTTGCGCCCTGTAGCGGTGGTATTTTTGTATTTCTAAATTGTGTTAATGCTAGGCGTTCGGCACATCGGGGAACGACTGTGTGCTGCCGTGAAGAACTGCAGGCTCCCGCCCTCAGCCCTTTCTCGGCAAGTTATCGGGTGTCGAGAGCGGCCGGGAGACTCCGAATGCCGGCGGAAAGGTTCTCTGCCCGCTCCTGACGAGGAGCCTTCGGCCGCGGGAAGGTCGGCGGCGTCCTTCCCGGACTCGTGAGTAATAAGCCGCGGTTCGCGGGCCGGCAGGGCAGGGGAGGGGAGGGGAGGGGAGGGGGGGGGGAATAGCGCCTGGTAGCCCGGCGGCTCCGGCGTCGCCGTTGCTAGCGGGGCCCTGAGGTCCATGTGAAGCCTCAGCTGCCTGTCGGGAGCTTTGTTTTGGTGTGTTTACCTGGCAAAAGCAGCGAGGGAGGCCTCAAAGAAGAATTTTCGTGCCTAGGTGGGTAAGCTGCGACCCCAGCTGTCTTTGCCTTGCTTTGCCGCTTAGTGTCGTAACGGCGACTTGGGAGCCCGCGATAAAAACCGTTCCGGGGCCGAAGGGAGGCCCTGCGTTTGCCCCGCTTGGGAAACCGTCGTTAAAGCTTGGGGGGGGGGGCCGAGCTCCGAAAGGAGACTCTGCCGGTGACCTCGGTGGTCCGATTCGTTTGCAGGCTGACGTTCCGAGGGCCGGCGAGCGGAAGAGGAGCAGCTCAGCCCGTTCGGTTGATTTCGGCGATCCTGTTTTAAGGAAGCGCGTAAGTGCAGACGGGGTCTGGGAGGCTTTTCGCCCGAGACGGGAAAGAGCGAGGAAGACTGGAGAGCGTGGAAAAACTAGGTGCCGCGGGTACTGAAGCTGTTAAGGGCTGAGAGAATTTGGGCTTAAGCATCTGAAAGGGGCTGCTAACGCGCAAGGAGCGGTAAAATACCATCGCTGGACAGCAGGCTCCTTTCCGGCCCTCCGTCCCCCTCTGCAGCCTTCTCGTTCTGTTTGTTTCTGTTCCTCTTTTCTGGCTGGGCTGTGCAGCGATCCCGGAAGGACGTGTCTTTTGAGGTGTGCCTTTGCGAAGGTGGTTCGGCTGCCTGGGGGGATGGATCAAAGCCTTTGAGGCTCCCTCCGATCTGTTTCATTTCCTTTTGAATTTCTTCCTTTCTTTGCTTTCTCCTAGGGCGTCTGTCAGCTAACGAGTAAAGAAGATGGAACGGCCTGTCCGCAGAGGAGAACTGACGCACGGTAAACGTGAATACGCTAGACCTCCGCTACGTCACGGGCGTTTGTTTACGTCCGTGCGTTCCAATCTCTAGTTGCGCATTCGGGACGCGGCATCTGCCCGCTATCCGACTCCTCCGTGTAGCGTAGAAGGCGCTGTACAGCTGCCGGTCTCTACGGGAGGTTGTTAGTGAGAAGGAGAACGGTGTATTCCAGCTCGCGACCGCCAAACGGGCTCCTTTAGGTCCGCTTTCAGACTTGGGGCCTACTTCATCGGTCCGCTTGGACGTGGTTTCTTGGGGGGAACGCTAGTGCTTTCCCTGTGCTTTTCCTGCGTCGAAACCGGTAGTTTATAGGCCAGAGCGGTTATGCCGTACCTTCCTTTGAGAGGCGTTTCGTCCGCGTCTCGGGCTTCGGGGAAAATCAATTGGACGGAATTGCCGAAGGCGCGCCTTGAAATAGGCGGTAAATCTAGAAGCGTGTCTGAATCGCGAGGGGCTCGTAACTTGGTCTTTGTCCTCAACGTCTGCTTTTCTTTCGCTCTTATTGCAGGCTTCCCTCCAACGATCGGCGTCGCTGCGGCGTCTCGTGTTTCACGGGCAGCGGTCTCTGCTCAGTAAGGACGTGAGAACTCCTGCGCTCCCGGAGAGCCCGGGATCCCTGCTCCGGGCTGGTCATTTTAGGCCTTTGTGCGGAGCGTTCTTTCTAGCTACGCGCCCCGCGTGAGCCTCTCCTTCGGCCGTTTTCCCAAGGCGGCGGAAACGCTTCTGGGAAACGCCGTCGTTTCCGAAACGTTTCGCCGTGTCCTTGCCGGTAGGGGATACCGTGAGAGCGGGCAGAGGCGGCCGACGTCTGTGCGAGGAAAGAAGCGTGGCGCAAAGAAGGGACCTCTTTGGCCCGCCTGGTCCGCTTTAGAGAGTTTTCTTTTGGACCCGAAGATCGGGTCTGCGAGTGCCGCGCTCAGCGCACGCGTTTGTTCCCCCCCCCCCCCCCGTTCTTTTAGCAAGACCGTGCGTGTCCTCGAGCTGTTTGTCCCGAGGGGGGAGTCGCTGCGGGAATTGCTGGGGAGGCCCTGACGGCGGGACGTGAAAAAGACGCCTTTGACCGCGTGCGTGCGGCCGAAGGAACGTCAGCCCCAGAATCCGAAGAAGACATGCCGCGTGCCAGCATCTCGTACCGTTTAATAATAAAAACCGAGCAGTCTGTCAAGCAAATAGCGCGGCTTGCTTTGGGCTGTTTATTTTGTTTAACGATCAGTAAAGGCGAGAGGTCGAAAGTTCTAAAGAAGAACGGCTGCTTCTTGGAACGCTTGCAAATTGTCCCGTTAAGTAGGTGGGTGGTTTTTTTGTTTTTGTTTTGTTTTTTTAAGTGCAGCCTCTGACTCTTTTTTGTCTGTGGAGTATTTTGCAACGATGTTCAAAGGAAAGCGCTGTTACTGAAGCCTCTAGGAGCAGCGGCTCGAGCACGACACGCGGCGACGCTGCGCCTCGCAGCAGGCGCTGTAAATAAGGGCAGATGAGCCGAGGCGAGGGTGGTGAAATGTCTGCAAAGGGCGGGCGGGGGGGCTCTGCAGCGGTGTGCGCGTGCCGGGGGCGGCCGCGCGCCCTGCTGCCCTCGGGGCGTCCAAAAAGCGGTACGGCACGATAAAGGGGGGCGCGCATGCGCACTGGGTTCCGCCGTGCTCACTGCTGCCACCCTGTGTCCAAAAATCGGTACTGCACCCTGTGGGGGGGGCGCGCGTGCGCACTGGGTTCCTCCGTGCTCACTGCTGCCACCCTGTGTCCAAAAATCGGTACTGCACCCTGTGGGGGGGGCTCGCGTGCTCACTGTGTTCCGCCGCGCTCACTGCTGCCACCCTGTGTCCAAAAATCGGTACTGCACCCTGTGGGGGGGCGCGCACGCGCACAGCGTTCCGCCGCGCTCACTGCTGCCACCCTGTGTCCAAAAAGCGGTACTGCACCCGGTGGGGGGGGCGCGCATGCGCAGACAGCCGGCGCGCACATGCTCAGTGCCGGTCGCCATGTTTGCTGCTGCTCTCCGCCGTTTCGGTAACGGGTAAGCGAATGGAGCGTGCTCGTCGCCCCTTCCCGGTGCTCTTGGAGCGGCCACGGGCTCGGGCAGCCTCGGGGCGCTCGCTGGGAGTCCCGGGCTGCCGCGGCGGGCTGCGGTTCGCACGCGTGAGCCGCCCGGCTGCAGCGGCGCGGCGCGAGCATGCCATTGCGGGTCTCGCCTCCCTTCGTGCTCCCCCCCGCCCCTCGGGCTCCCCGGCTCCCCCCCGCCCCTCGGGATTCCCCGCTCCACCCGCCCCTCGCGCTCCCCCCCGCTTCTCGGGCTCCCCTCGCGCTCCCCCCCACCCCCGCGCTCCCCCCTGCTTCTCGGGCTCCCCTCGCGCTCCCCCCCCGCTCCTCGGGCTCCCCCTGCTCCCCTCGCGCTCCGCCCCGCCCCTCGCGCTCCCCCCCGCTTCTCGGGCTCCCCTCGCGCTCCCCCTGCTCCCCTCGCGCTCCCCCTGCTCCCCTCGCGCTCCGCCCCGCCCCTCGGGCTCCCCCTGCTCCCCTCGCGCTCCCCCCCGCTTCTCGGGCTCCCCCCTGCTTCTCAGGCTCTTCTCACGCTCCCCCCCGCTCCTCGGGCTCCCCTTGCTCCCCTCGCGCTCTGCCCCGCCCCTCGCACTCCCCCTGCTCCCCTCGCGCTCCCCCCCGCTTCTCGGGCTCCCCCCTGCTTCTCAGGCTCCTCTCGGGCTCCCCTTGCTCCCCTCGCGCTCCGCCCCGCCCCTCGCGCTCCCCCTGGTCCCCTCGCGCTCCCCCCCGCCCCCGCGCTCCCCCCCCGCTTCTCGGGCTCCCCTCGTGCTCCCCCCCGCTCCTCGGGCCCCCCTGCTCCCCTCACGCTCCCCCCCCGCCTCTCGCGCTCCCCTCGCACTCCGCCCCGCCCCTCGGGCTCCCTCTGCTCCCCTCCCGCTCCCCTCGCTCCCCCCCGCCCCTCCCGCTCCCCTCGCTCCCCCCCCCCCGCGCTGTCCGAGCCGGCACGTGCGCGGTGCTCAAGCGTCACTGCCGCCGCAGTCCGTTGGCGAGCGGCGCATGCGCGGCGGCGGGGAAGCAAGATGGCGGCGAGCAGGGAGGGCGTTTTCGCTCGGCGGCGGCGGCGGCGGGTGAGTGCGGAGGTGGCGTGGAGTGAAGGATGTGGGGCCCCCGGGTGAGGCGAACGCATAGGTTCGGGGGGCGTCGGGCTGCATCCTGCCCGCTGCGGCCGTCGCTGCGTGGAGGCGGCGGTGCGGGGCGAGTGGGGGGGCGGGCTGGGACCCGGCGCCGCGCCGGGAGCGCGGGTGTGACTTTGCGTTTTGCGTGCGCGGCGTTTAGGGCGCCAGTTCGTTGGCAGCGCGGGCCGGGGCACGCACTCGCCCCTGCGGAGGCGGCGCGGCGGAGCGGAGCGGGGGGGCAGGCGGGCCCCGGAGCAGGGTTGCGGCGCGGCGTCGGCCCTGTAGTGTTTCCAAACGGCTTACCCCGTAACGTACGATGCAAAGCGGTGTATTAAGACCTTTCCTTTGAGGGAAAGAAGGAAAAAGAAAGAAAGGGGGGAAAGAAAAAAAAAAAACCACGGGAAAGAGAAAAAGAACGCGTGTAAATCGAAGTGTTTTGTTGGAAGCGAAATGCAATTTTCTGTCTTTGTTACAGAGGCGGAACCGACAATAGCAAATGCTGACAAAGAGCAAAGCCGGACGAGCGAGCGGTTTTTTGCGTTTACTCCCGAAGGGGCGGGCTGAAAGGAGGAAGCAAAAATGCAGCAGCGGACCCTCGATCTCCCCAGAAGCTGCGACAGTAGGAGGCGTTCTGGCCCGGGTAACCAAGGTAACTCTTGATGCGGAACGTTCGTTCTTTCGGCCTCCCTCCCGGAGGCAGCGCTGAGGACTAAGCGACCCGTTGCTGCCCTGCGCCTCTTGTTAACCGTAGCTGCCTTAGTTTTGCTTCGGTCGTTTGTATTTTGTTTTGTTATCGTACACGCGTACGTAGAAAAGGAAAGATAGGATATTTAATTTTTAGATTCGTTGCCACGGCTGAAGCTGAAGAGACAGAAAAACGTAAGCGAGCCGAAGTAATAAAATTAAAGGGAACCGAGCGAGAGCCGTCTCCGTCGCCCCGAAAGGGAAAGCCCGTTCCTCCCGGTGAGGAAGGTTCGCCGGTAATAGCGATCGGAATAACAGATGAGCGACATCTAACGGAAGGTGCGTACGCGTTACGGAAAGGACGCTGCGTCCATCCGTTTCCGTGCGCGTGACTCTCTGCATCTGTGAAGCGTCGTGCTTTAAGAGCTCCAAGACGGCAAATTCCCGTCTTCGGGGAACGGCGGTCAGGTGGCCAGAGAGAGAGGGAGAGGCAAGCGTGCGAATTGTAAAACGAAGAGGAAGGCTCATTTAGCGCGACCCCAGGTTAATTGCCTGGCAATGGTATTTGGGGCAGCAGGAAGACGGCAGCTAGAAGAAAAGGTAAAGCCTTGCGGAATTAGGACTCCTTCCTTCTCGTGTAGTAGATCCGCTTTTGTGCTTAGAAACAACTTTGGATTGTTAATTTCTGCTGAGCTTTGAATACGTCACGTCACGGACTCTTAGGCGACACGGGGGAGTTCAGCTGCGCAGCCTGCCAGAGGAACGTCGCCCACGAGGCCTCGCTAGCCTTGAGGAGCTGTAGGCGCCGATGCACGTGGCTCGTTCTGTCGGGCGCGAAGAGGTTTGCTTTGGCTGCCGAAATTTCAGCTTGGCTTTGCGCCCTGTAGCGGTGGTATTTTTGTATTTCTAAATTGTGTTAATGCTAGGCGTTCGGCACATCGGGGAACGACTGTGTGCTGCCGTGAAGAACTGCAGGCTCCCGCCCTCAGCCCTTTCTCGGCAAGTTATCGGGTGTCGAGAGCGGCCGGGAGACTCCGAATGCCGGCGGAAAGGTTCTCTGCCCGCTCCTGACGAGGAGCCTTCGGCCGCGGGAAGGTCGGCGGCGTCCTTCCCGGACTCGTGAGTAATAAGCCGCGGTTCGCGGGCCGGCAGGGCAGGGGAGGGGAGGGGAGGGGAGGGGGGGGGGAATAGCGCCTGGTAGCCCGGCGGCTCCGGCGTCGCCGTTGCTAGCGGGGCCCTGAGGTCCATGTGAAGCCTCAGCTGCCTGTCGGGAGCTTTGTTTTGGTGTGTTTACCTGGCAAAAGCAGCGAGGGAGGCCTCAAAGAAGAATTTTCGTGCCTAGGTGGGTAAGCTGCGACCCCAGCTGTCTTTGCCTTGCTTTGCCGCTTAGTGTCGTAACGGCGACTTGGGAGCCCGCGATAAAAACCGTTCCGGGGCCGAAGGGAGGCCCTGCGTTTGCCCCGCTTGGGAAACCGTCGTTAAAGCTTGGGGGGGGGGGCCGAGCTCCGAAAGGAGACTCTGCCGGTGACCTCGGTGGTCCGATTCGTTTGCAGGCTGACGTTCCGAGGGCCGGCGAGCGGAAGAGGAGCAGCTCAGCCCGTTCGGTTGATTTCGGCGATCCTGTTTTAAGGAAGCGCGTAAGTGCAGACGGGGTCTGGGAGGCTTTTCGCCCGAGACGGGAAAGAGCGAGGAAGACTGGAGAGCGTGGAAAAACTAGGTGCCGCGGGTACTGAAGCTGTTAAGGGCTGAGAGAATTTGGGCTTAAGCATCTGAAAGGGGCTGCTAACGCGCAAGGAGCGGTAAAATACCATCGCTGGACAGCAGGCTCCTTTCCGGCCCTCCGTCCCCCTCTGCAGCCTTCTCGTTCTGTTTGTTTCTGTTCCTCTTTTCTGGCTGGGCTGTGCAGCGATCCCGGAAGGACGTGTCTTTTGAGGTGTGCCTTTGCGAAGGTGGTTCGGCTGCCTGGGGGGATGGATCAAAGCCTTTGAGGCTCCCTCCGATCTGTTTCATTTCCTTTTGAATTTCTTCCTTTCTTTGCTTTCTCCTAGGGCGTCTGTCAGCTAACGAGTAAAGAAGATGGAACGGCCTGTCCGCAGAGGAGAACTGACGCACGGTAAACGTGAATACGCTAGACCTCCGCTACGTCACGGGCGTTTGTTTACGTCCGTGCGTTCCAATCTCTAGTTGCGCATTCGGGACGCGGCATCTGCCCGCTATCCGACTCCTCCGTGTAGCGTAGAAGGCGCTGTACAGCTGCCGGTCTCTACGGGAGGTTGTTAGTGAGAAGGAGAACGGTGTATTCCAGCTCGCGACCGCCAAACGGGCTCCTTTAGGTCCGCTTTCAGACTTGGGGCCTACTTCATCGGTCCGCTTGGACGTGGTTTCTTGGGGGGAACGCTAGTGCTTTCCCTGTGCTTTTCCTGCGTCGAAACCGGTAGTTTATAGGCCAGAGCGGTTATGCCGTACCTTCCTTTGAGAGGCGTTTCGTCCGTGTCTCGGGCTTCGGGGAAAATCAATTGGACGGAATTGCCGAAGGCGCGCCTTGAAATAGGCGGTAAATCTAGAAGCGTGTCTGAATCGCGAGGGGCTCGTAACTTGGTCTTTGTCCTCAACGTCTGCTTTTCTTTCGCTCTTATTGCAGGCTTCCCTCCAACGATCGGCGTCGCTGCGGCGTCTCGTGTTTCACGGGCAGCGGTCTCTGCTCAGTAAGGACGTGAGAACTCCTGCGCTCCCGGAGAGCCCGGGATCCCTGCTCCGGGCTGGTCATTTTAGGCCTTTGTGCGGAGCGTTCTTTCTAGCTACGCGCCCCGCGTGAGCCTCTCCTTCGGCCGTTTTCCCAAGGCGGCGGAAACGCTTCTGGGAAACGCCGTCGTTTCCGAAACGTTTCGCCGTGTCCTTGCCGGTAGGGGATACCGTGAGAGCGGGCAGAGGCGGCCGACGTCTGTGCGAGGAAAGAAGCGTGGCGCAAAGAAGGGACCTCTTTGGCCCGCCTGGTCCGCTTTAGAGAGTTTTCTTTTGGACCCGAAGATCGGGTCTGCGAGTGCCGCGCTCAGCGCACGCGTTTGTTCCCCCCCCCCCCCGTTCTTTTAGCAAGACCGTGCGTGTCCTCGAGCTGTTTGTCCCGAGGGGGGAGTCGCTGCGGGAATTGCTGGGGAGGCCCTGACGGCGGGACGTGAAAAAGACGCCTTTGACCGCGTGCGTGCGGCCGAAGGAACGTCAGCCCAAGAATCCGAAGAAGACATGCCGCGTGCCAGCATCTCGTACCGTTTAATAATAAAAACCGAGCAGTCTGTCAAGCAAATAGCGCGGCTTGCTTTGGGCTGTTTATTTTGTTTAACGATCAGTAAAGGCGAGAGGTCGAAAGTTCTAAAGAAGAACGGCTGCTTCTTGGAACGCTTGCAAATTGTCCCGTTAAGTAGGTGGGTGGTTTTTTTGTTTTTGTTTTGTTTTTTTAAGTGCAGCCTCTGACTCTTTTTTGTCTGTGGAGTATTTTGCAACGATGTTCAAAGGAAAGCGCTGTTACTGAAGCCTCTAGGAGCAGCGGCTCGAGCACGACACGCGGCGACGCTGCGCCTCGCAGCAGGCGCTGTAAATAAGGGCAGATGAGCCGAGGCGAGGGTGGTGAAATGTCTGCAAAGGGCGGGCGGGGGGGCTCTGCAGCGGTGTGCGCGTGCCGGGGGCGGCCGCGCGCCCTGCTGCCCTCGGGGCGTCCAAAAAGCGGTACGGCACGATAAAGGGGGGCGCGCATGCGCACTGGGTTCCGCCGTGCTCACTGCTGCCACCCTGTGTCCAAAAATCGGTACTGCACCCTGTGGGGGGGGCGCGCGTGCGCACTGGGTTCCTCCGTGCTCACTGCTGCCACCCTGTGTCCAAAAATCGGTACTGCACCCTGTGGGGGGGGCTCGCGTGCTCACTGTGTTCCGCCGCGCTCACTGCTGCCACCCTGTGTCCAAAAATCGGTACTGCACCCTGTGGGGGGGCGCGCACGCGCACAGCGTTCCGCCGCGCTCACTGCTGCCACCCTGTGTCCAAAAAGCGGTACTGCACCCGGTGGGGGGGGCGCGCATGCGCAGACAGCCGGCGCGCACATGCTCAGTGCCGGTCGCCATGTTTGCTGCTGCTCTCCGCCGTTTCGGTAACGGGTAAGCGAATGGAGCGTGCTCGTCGCCCCTTCCCGGTGCTCTTGGAGCGGCCACGGGCTCGGGCAGCCTCGGGGCGCTCGCTGGGAGTCCCGGGCTGCCGCGGCGGGCTGCGGTTCGCACGCGTGAGCCGCCCGGCTGCAGCGCCGCGGCGCGAGCATGCCATTGCGGGTCTCGCCTCCCTTCGTGCTCCCCCCCGCCCCTCGGGCTCCCCGGCTCCCCCCCGCCCCTCGGGATTCCCCGCTCCACCCGCCCCTCGCGCTCCCCCCCGCTTCTCGGGCTCCCCTCGCGCTCCCCCCCACCCCCGCGCTCCCCCCTGCTTCTCGGGCTCCCCTCGCGCTCCCCCCCCCGCTCCTCGGGCTCCCCCTGCTCCCCTCGCGCTCCGCCCCGCCCCTCGCGCTCCCCCCCGCTTCTCGGGCTCCCCTCGCGCTCCCCCTGCTCCCCTCGCGCTCCCCCTGCTCCCCTCGCGCTCCCCCTGCTCCCCTCGCGCTCCGCCCCGCCCCTCGGGCTCCCCCTGCTCCCCTCGCGCTCCCCCCCGCTTCTCGGGCTCCCCCCTGCTTCTCAGGCTCTTCTCACGCTCCCCCCCGCTCCTCGGGCTCCCCTTGCTCCCCTCGCGCTCTGCCCCGCCCCTCGCACTCCCCCTGCTCCCCTCGCGCTCCCCCCCGCTTCTCGGGCTCCCCCCTGCTTCTCAGGCTCCTCTCGGGCTCCCCTTGCTCCCCTCGCGCTCCGCCCCGCCCCTCGCGCTCCCCCTGGTCCCCTCGCGCTCCCCCCCGCCCCCGCGCTCCCCCCCCGCTTCTCGGGCTCCCCTCGTGCTCCCCCCCGCTCCTCGGGCCCCCCTGCTCCCCTCACGCTCCCCCCCCGCCTCTCGCGCTCCCCTCGCACTCCGCCCCGCCCCTCGGGCTCCCTCTGCTCCCCTCCCGCTCCCCTCGCTCCCCCCCGCCCCTCCCGCTCCCCTCGCTCCCCCCCCCCCGCGCTGTCCGAGCCGGCACGTGCGCGGTGCTCAAGCGTCACTGCCGCCGCAGTCCGTTGGCGAGCGGCGCATGCGCGGCGGCGGGGAAGCAAGATGGCGGCGAGCAGGGAGGGCGTTTTCGCTCGGCGGCGGCGGCGGCGGGTGAGTGCGGAGGTGGCGTGGAGTGAAGGATGTGGGGCCCCCGGGTGAGGCGAACGCATAGGTTCGGGGGGCGTCGGGCTGCATCCTGCCCGCTGCGGCCGTCGCTGCGTGGAGGCGGCGGTGCGGGGCGAGTGGGGGGGCGGGCTGGGACCCGGCGCCGCGCCGGGAGCGCGGGTGTGACTTTGCGTTTTGCGTGCGCGGCGTTTAGGGCGCCAGTTCGTTGGCAGCGCGGGCCGGGGCACGCACTCGCCCCTGCGGAGGCGGCGCGGCGGAGCGGAGCGGGGGGGCAGGCGGGCCCCGGAGCAGGGTTGCGGCGCGGCGTCGGCCCTGTAGTGTTTCCAAACGGCTTACCCCGTAACGTACGATGCAAAGCGGTGTATTAAGACCTTTCCTTTGAGGGAAAGAAGGAAAAAGAAAGAAAGGGGGGAAAGAAAAAAAAAAAACCACGGGAAAGAGAAAAAGAACGCGTGTAAATCGAAGTGTTTTGTTGGAAGCGAAATGCAATTTTCTGTCTTTGTTACAGAGGCGGAACCGACAATAGCAAATGCTGACAAAGAGCAAAGCCGGACGAGCGAGCGGTTTTTTGCGTTTACTCCCGAAGGGGCGGGCTGAAAGGAGGAAGCAAAAATGCAGCAGCGGACCCTCGATCTCCCCAGAAGCTGCGACAGTAGGAGGCGTTCTGGCCCGGGTAACCAAGGTAACTCTTGATGCGGAACGTTCGTTCTTTCGGCCTCCCTCCCGGAGGCAGCGCTGAGGACTAAGCGACCCGTTGCTGCCCTGCGCCTCTTGTTAACCGTAGCTGCCTTAGTTTTGCTTCGGTCGTTTGTATTTTGTTTTGTTATCGTACACGCGTACGTAGAAAAGGAAAGATAGGATATTTAATTTTTAGATTCGTTGCCACGGCTGAAGCTGAAGAGACAGAAAAACGTAAGCGAGCCGAAGTAATAAAATTAAAGGGAACCGAGCGAGAGCCGTCTCCGTCGCCCCGAAAGGGAAAGCCCGTTCCTCCCGGTGAGGAAGGTTCGCCGGTAATAGCGATCGGAATAACAGATGAGCGACATCTAACGGAAGGTGCGTACGCGTTACGGAAAGGACGCTGCGTCCATCCGTTTCCGTGCGCGTGACTCTCTGCATCTGTGAAGCGTCGTGCTTTAAGAGCTCCAAGACGGCAAATTCCCGTCTTCGGGGAACGGCGGTCAGGTGGCCAGAGAGAGAGGGAGAGGCAAGCGTGCGAATTGTAAAACGAAGAGGAAGGCTCATTTAGCGCGACCCCAGGTTAATTGCCTGGCAATGGTATTTGGGGCAGCAGGAAGACGGCAGCTAGAAGAAAAGGTAAAGCCTTGCGGAATTAGGACTCCTTCCTTCTCGTGTAGTAGATCCGCTTTTGTGCTTAGAAACAACTTTGGATTGTTAATTTCTGCTGAGCTTTGAATACGTCACGTCACGGACTCTTAGGCGACACGGGGGAGTTCAGCTGCGCAGCCTGCCAGAGGAACGTCGCCCACGAGGCCTCGCTAGCCTTGAGGAGCTGTAGGCGCCGATGCACGTGGCTCGTTCTGTCGGGCGCGAAGAGGTTTGCTTTGGCTGCCGAAATTTCAGCTTGGCTTTGCGCCCTGTAGCGGTGGTATTTTTGTATTTCTAAATTGTGTTAATGCTAGGCGTTCGGCACATCGGGGAACGACTGTGTGCTGCCGTGAAGAACTGCAGGCTCCCGCCCTCAGCCCTTTCTCGGCAAGTTATCGGGTGTCGAGAGCGGCCGGGAGACTCCGAATGCCGGCGGAAAGGTTCTCTGCCCGCTCCTGACGAGGAGCCTTCGGCCGCGGGAAGGTCGGCGGCGTCCTTCCCGGACTCGTGAGTAATAAGCCGCGGTTCGCGGGCCGGCAGGGCAGGGGAGGGGAGGGGAGGGGAGGGGGGGGGGAATAGCGCCTGGTAGCCCGGCGGCTCCGGCGTCGCCGTTGCTAGCGGGGCCCTGAGGTCCATGTGAAGCCTCAGCTGCCTGTCGGGAGCTTTGTTTTGGTGTGTTTACCTGGCAAAAGCAGCGAGGGAGGCCTCAAAGAAGAATTTTCGTGCCTAGGTGGGTAAGCTGCGACCCCAGCTGTCTTTGCCTTGCTTTGCCGCTTAGTGTCGTAACGGCGACTTGGGAGCCCGCGATAAAAACCGTTCCGGGGCCGAAGGGAGGCCCTGCGTTTGCCCCGCTTGGGAAACCGTCGTTAAAGCTTGGGGGGGGGGGCCGAGCTCCGAAAGGAGACTCTGCCGGTGACCTCGGTGGTCCGATTCGTTTGCAGGCTGACGTTCCGAGGGCCGGCGAGCGGAAGAGGAGCAGCTCAGCCCGTTCGGTTGATTTCGGCGATCCTGTTTTAAGGAAGCGCGTAAGTGCAGACGGGGTCTGGGAGGCTTTTCGCCCGAGACGGGAAAGAGCGAGGAAGACTGGAGAGCGTGGAAAAACTAGGTGCCGCGGGTACTGAAGCTGTTAAGGGCTGAGAGAATTTGGGCTTAAGCATCTGAAAGGGGCTGCTAACGCGCAAGGAGCGGTAAAATACCATCGCTGGACAGCAGGCTCCTTTCCGGCCCTCCGTCCCCCTCTGCAGCCTTCTCGTTCTGTTTGTTTCTGTTCCTCTTTTCTGGCTGGGCTGTGCAGCGATCCCGGAAGGACGTGTCTTTTGAGGTGTGCCTTTGCGAAGGTGGTTCGGCTGCCTGGGGGGATGGATCAAAGCCTTTGAGGCTCCCTCCGATCTGTTTCATTTCCTTTTGAATTTCTTCCTTTCTTTGCTTTCTCCTAGGGCGTCTGTCAGCTAACGAGTAAAGAAGATGGAACGGCCTGTCCGCAGAGGAGAACTGACGCACGGTAAACGTGAATACGCTAGACCTCCGCTACGTCACGGGCGTTTGTTTACGTCCGTGCGTTCCAATCTCTAGTTGCGCATTCGGGACGCGGCATCTGCCCGCTATCCGACTCCTCCGTGTAGCGTAGAAGGCGCTGTACAGCTGCCGGTCTCTACGGGAGGTTGTTAGTGAGAAGGAGAACGGTGTATTCCAGCTCGCGACCGCCAAACGGGCTCCTTTAGGTCCGCTTTCAGACTTGGGGCCTACTTCATCGGTCCGCTTGGACGTGGTTTCTTGGGGGGAACGCTAGTGCTTTCCCTGTGCTTTTCCTGCGTCGAAACCGGTAGTTTATAGGCCAGAGCGGTTATGCCGTACCTTCCTTTGAGAGGCGTTTCGTCCGTGTCTCGGGCTTCGGGGAAAATCAATTGGACGGAATTGCCGAAGGCGCGCCTTGAAATAGGCGGTAAATCTAGAAGCGTGTCTGAATCGCGAGGGGCTCGTAACTTGGTCTTTGTCCTCAACGTCTGCTTTTCTTTCGCTCTTATTGCAGGCTTCCCTCCAACGATCGGCGTCGCTGCGGCGTCTCGTGTTTCACGGGCAGCGGTCTCTGCTCAGTAAGGACGTGAGAACTCCTGCGCTCCCGGAGAGCCCGGGATCCCTGCTCCGGGCTGGTCATTTTAGGCCTTTGTGCGGAGCGTTCTTTCTAGCTACGCGCCCCGCGTGAGCCTCTCCTTCGGCCGTTTTCCCAAGGCGGCGGAAACGCTTCTGGGAAACGCCGTCGTTTCCGAAACGTTTCGCCGTGTCCTTGCCGGTAGGGGATACCGTGAGAGCGGGCAGAGGCGGCCGACGTCTGTGCGAGGAAAGAAGCGTGGCGCAAAGAAGGGACCTCTTTGGCCCGCCTGGTCCGCTTTAGAGAGTTTTCTTTTGGACCCGAAGATCGGGTCTGCGAGTGCCGCGCTCAGCGCACGCGTTTGTTCCCCCCCCCCCCCCGTTCTTTTAGCAAGACCGTGCGTGTCCTCGAGCTGTTTGTCCCGAGGGGGGAGTCGCTGCGGGAATTGCTGGGGAGGCCCTGACGGCGGGACGTGAAAAAGACGCCTTTGACCGCGTGCGTGCGGCCGAAGGAACGTCAGCCCAAGAATCCGAAGAAGACATGCCGCGTGCCAGCATCTCGTACCGTTTAATAATAAAAACCGAGCAGTCTGTCAAGCAAATAGCGCGGCTTGCTTTGGGCTGTTTATTTTGTTTAACGATCAGTAAAGGCGAGAGGTCGAAAGTTCTAAAGAAGAACGGCTGCTTCTTGGAACGCTTGCAAATTGTCCCGTTAAGTAGGTGGGTGGTTTTTTTGTTTTTGTTTTGTTTTTTTAAGTGCAGCCTCTGACTCTTTTTTGTCTGTGGAGTATTTTGCAACGATGTTCAAAGGAAAGCGCTGTTACTGAAGCCTCTAGGAGCAGCGGCTCGAGCACGACACGCGGCGACGCTGCGCCTCGCAGCAGGCGCTGTAAATAAGGGCAGATGAGCCGAGGCGAGGGTGGTGAAATGTCTGCAAAGGGCGGGCGGGGGGGCTCTGCAGCGGTGTGCGCGTGCCGGGGGCGGCCGCGCGCCCTGCTGCCCTCGGGGCGTCCAAAAAGCGGTACGGCACGATAAAGGGGGGCGCGCATGCGCACTGGGTTCCGCCGTGCTCACTGCTGCCACCCTGTGTCCAAAAATCGGTACTGCACCCTGTGGGGGGGGCGCGCGTGCGCACTGGGTTCCTCCGTGCTCACTGCTGCCACCCTGTGTCCAAAAATCGGTACTGCACCCTGTGGGGGGGGCTCGCGTGCTCACTGTGTTCCGCCGCGCTCACTGCTGCCACCCTGTGTCCAAAAATCGGTACTGCACCCTGTGGGGGGGCGCGCACGCGCACAGCGTTCCGCCGCGCTCACTGCTGCCACCCTGTGTCCAAAAAGCGGTACTGCACCCGGTGGGGGGGGCGCGCATGCGCAGACAGCCGGCGCGCACATGCTCAGTGCCGGTCGCCATGTTTGCTGCTGCTCTCCGCCGTTTCGGTAACGGGTAAGCGAATGGAGCGTGCTCGTCGCCCCTTCCCGGTGCTCTTGGAGCGGCCACGGGCTCGGGCAGCCTCGGGGCGCTCGCTGGGAGTCCCGGGCTGCCGCGGCGGGCTGCGGTTCGCACGCGTGAGCCGCCCGGCTGCAGCGGCGCGGCGCGAGCATGCCATTGCGGGTCTCGCCTCCCTTCGTGCTCCCCCCCGCCCCTCGGGCTCCCCGGCTCCCCCCCGCCCCTCGGGATTCCCCGCTCCACCCGCCCCTCGCGCTCCCCCCCGCTTCTCGGGCTCCCCTCGCGCTCCCCCCCACCCCCGCGCTCCCCCCTGCTTCTCGGGCTCCCCTCGCGCTCCCCCCCCGCTCCTCGGGCTCCCCCTGCTCCCCTCGCGCTCCGCCCCGCCCCTCGCGCTCCCCCCCGCTTCTCGGGCTCCCCTCGCGCTCCCCCTGCTCCCCTCGCGCTCCCCCTGCTCCCCTCGCGCTCCCCCTGCTCCCCTCGCGCTCCGCCCCGCCCCTCGGGCTCCCCCTGCTCCCCTCGCGCTCCCCCCCCGCTTCTCGGGCTCCCCCCTGCTTCTCAGGCTCTTCTCACGCTCCCCCCCGCTCCTCGGGCTCCCCTTGCTCCCCTCGCGCTCTGCCCCGCCCCTCGCACTCCCCCTGCTCCCCTCGCGCTCCCCCCCGCTTCTCGGGCTCCCCCCTGCTTCTCAGGCTCCTCTCGGGCTCCCCTTGCTCCCCTCGCGCTCCGCCCCGCCCCTCGCGCTCCCCCTGGTCCCCTCGCGCTCCCCCCCGCCCCCGCGCTCCCCCCCCGCTTCTCGGGCTCCCCTCGTGCTCCCCCCCGCTCCTCGGGCCCCCCTGCTCCCCTCACGCTCCCCCCCCGCCTCTCGCGCTCCCCTCGCACTCCGCCCCGCCCCTCGGGCTCCCTCTGCTCCCCTCCCGCTCCCCTCGCTCCCCCCCGCCCCTCCCGCTCCCCTCGCTCCCCCCCCCCCGCGCTGTCCGAGCCGGCACGTGCGCGGTGCTCAAGCGTCACTGCCGCCGCAGTCCGTTGGCGAGCGGCGCATGCGCGGCGGCGGGGAAGCAAGATGGCGGCGAGCAGGGAGGGCGTTTTCGCTCGGCGGCGGCGGCGGCGGGTGAGTGCGGAGGTGGCGTGGAGTGAAGGATGTGGGGCCCCCGGGTGAGGCGAACGCATAGGTTCGGGGGGCGTCGGGCTGCATCCTGCCCGCTGCGGCCGTCGCTGCGTGGAGGCGGCGGTGCGGGGCGAGTGGGGGGGCGGGCTGGGACCCGGCGCCGCGCCGGGAGCGCGGGTGTGACTTTGCGTTTTGCGTGCGCGGCGTTTAGGGCGCCAGTTCGTTGGCAGCGCGGGCCGGGGCACGCACTCGCCCCTGCGGAGGCGGCGCGGCGGAGCGGAGCGGGGGGGCAGGCGGGCCCCGGAGCAGGGTTGCGGCGCGGCGTCGGCCCTGTAGTGTTTCCAAACGGCTTACCCCGTAACGTACGATGCAAAGCGGTGTATTAAGACCTTTCCTTTGAGGGAAAGAAGGAAAAAGAAAGAAAGGGGGGAAAGAAAAAAAAAAAACCACGGGAAAGAGAAAAAGAACGCGTGTAAATCGAAGTGTTTTGTTGGAAGCGAAATGCAATTTTCTGTCTTTGTTACAGAGGCGGAACCGACAATAGCAAATGCTGACAAAGAGCAAAGCCGGACGAGCGAGCGGTTTTTTGCGTTTACTCCCGAAGGGGCGGGCTGAAAGGAGGAAGCAAAAATGCAGCAGCGGACCCTCGATCTCCCCAGAAGCTGCGACAGTAGGAGGCGTTCTGGCCCGGGTAACCAAGGTAACTCTTGATGCGGAACGTTCGTTCTTTCGGCCTCCCTCCCGGAGGCAGCGCTGAGGACTAAGCGACCCGTTGCTGCCCTGCGCCTCTTGTTAACCGTAGCTGCCTTAGTTTTGCTTCGGTCGTTTGTATTTTGTTTTGTTATCGTACACGCGTACGTAGAAAAGGAAAGATAGGATATTTAATTTTTAGATTCGTTGCCACGGCTGAAGCTGAAGAGACAGAGAAACGTAAGCGAGCCGAAGTAATAAAATTAAAGGGAACCGAGCGAGAGCCGTCTCCGTCGCCCCGAAAGGGAAAGCCCGTTCCTCCCGGTGAGGAAGGTTCGCCGGTAATAGCGATCGGAATAACAGATGAGCGACATCTAACGGAAGGTGCGTACGCGTTACGGAAAGGACGCTGCGTCCATCCGTTTCCGTGCGCGTGACTCTCTGCATCTGTGAAGCGTCGTGCTTTAAGAGCTCCAAGACGGCAAATTCCCGTCTTCGGGGAACGGCGGTCAGGTGGCCAGAGAGAGAGGGAGAGGCAAGCGTGCGAATTGTAAAACGAAGAGGAAGGCTCATTTAGCGCGACCCCAGGTTAATTGCCTGGCAATGGTCTTTGGGGCAGCAGGAAGACGGCAGCTCGAAGAAAAGGTAAAGCCTTGCGGAATTAGGACTCCTTCCTTCTCGTGTAGTAGATCCGCTTTTGTGCTTAGAAACAACTTTGGATTGTTAATTTCTGCTGAGCTTTGAATACGTCACGTCACGGACTCTTAGGCGACACGGGGGAGTTCAGCTGCGCAGCCTGCCAGAGGAACGTCGCCCACGAGGCCTCGCTAGCCTTGAGGAGCTGTAGGCGCCGATGCACGTGGCTCGTTCTGTCGGGCGCGCAGAGGTTTGCTTTGGCTGCCGAAATTTCAGCTTGGCTTTGCGCCCTGTAGCGGTGGTATTTTTGTATTTCTAAATTGTGTTAATGCTAGGCGTTCGGCACATCGGGGAACGACTGTGTGCTGCCGTGAAGAACTGCAGGCTCCCGCCCTCAGCCCTTTCTCGGCAAGTTATCGGGTGTCGAGAGCGGCCGGGAGACTCCGAATGCCGGCGGAAAGGTTCTCTGCCCGCTCCTGACGAGGAGCCTTCGGCCGCGGGAAGGTCGGCGGCGTCCTTCCCGGACTCGTGAGTAATAAGCCGCGGTTCGCGGGCCGGCAGGGCAGGGGAGGGGAGGGGGGGGGGGGGGGGAATAGCGCCTGGTAGCCCGGCGGCTCCGGCGTCGCCGTTGCTAGCGGGGCCCCGAGGTCCATGTGAAGCCTCAGCTGCCTGTCGGGAGCTTTGTTTTGGTGTGTTTACCTGGCAAAAGCAGCGAGGGAGGCCTCAAAGAAGAATTTTCGTGCCTAGGTGGGTAAGCTGCGACCCCAGCTGTCTTTGCCTTGCTTTGCCGCTTAGTGTCGTAACGGCGACTTGGGAGCCCGCGATAAAAACCGTTCCGGGGCCGAAGGGAGGCCCTGCGTTTGCCCCGCTTGGGAAACCGTCGTTAAAGCTTGGGGGGGGGGGCCGAGCTCCGAAAGGAGACTCTGCCGGTGACCTCGGTGGTCCGATTCGTTTGCAGGCTGACGTTCCGAGGGCCGGCGAGCGGAAGAGGAGCAGCTCAGCCCGTTCGGTTGATTTCGGCGATCCTGTTTTAAGGAAGCGCGTAAGTGCAGACGGGGTCTGGGAGGCTTTTCGCCCGAGACGGGAAAGAGCGAGGAAGACTGGAGAGCGTGGAAAAACTAGGTGCCGCGGGTACTGAAGCTGTTAAGGGCTGAGAGAATTTGGGCTTAAGCATCTGAAAGGGGCTGCTAACGCGCAAGGAGCGGTAAAATACCATCGCTGGACAGCAGGCTCCTTTCCGGCCCTCCGTCCCCCTCTGCAGCCTTCTCGTTCTGTTTGTTTCTGTTCCTCTTTTCTGGCTGGGCTGTGCAGCGATCCCGGAAGGACGTGTCTTTTGAGGTGTGCCTTTGCGAAGGTGGTTCGGCTGCCTGGGGGGATGGATCAAAGCCTTTGAGGCTCCCTCCGATCTGTTTCATTTCCTTTTGAATTTCTTCCTTTCTTTGCTTTCTCCTAGGGCGTCTGTCAGCTAACGAGTAAAGAAGATGGAACGGCCTGTCCGCAGAGGAGAACTGACGCACGGTAAACGTGAATACGCTAGACCTCCGCTACGTCACGGGCGTTTGTTTACGTCCGTGCGTTCCAATCTCTAGTTGCGCATTCGGGACGCGGCATCTGCCCGCTATCCGACTCCTCCGTGTAGCGTAGAAGGCGCTGTACAGCTGCCGGTCTCTACGGGAGGTTGTTAGTGAGAAGGAGAACGGTGTATTCCAGCTCGCGACCGCCAAACGGGCTCCTTTAGGTCCGCTTTCAGACTTGGGGCCTACTTCATCGGTCCGCTTGGACGTGGTTTCTTGGGGGGAACGCTAGTGCTTTCCCTGTGCTTTTCCTGCGTCGAAACCGGTAGTTTATAGGCCAGAGCGGTTATGCCGTACCTTCCTTTGAGAGGCGTTTCGTCCGCGTCTCGGGCTTCGGGGAAAATCAATTGGACGGAATTGCCGAAGGCGCGCCTTGAAATAGGCGGTAAATCTAGAAGCGTGTCTGAATCGCGAGGGGCTCGTAACTTGGTCTTTGTCCTCAACGTCTGCTTTTCTTTCGCTCTTATTGCAGGCTTCCCTCCAACGATCGGCGTCGCTGCGGCGTCTCGTGTTTCACGGGCAGCGGTCTCTGCTCAGTAAGGACGTGAGAACTCCTGCGCTCCCGGAGAGCCCGGGATCCCTGCTCCGGGCTGGTCATTTTAGGCCTTTGTGCGGAGCGTTCTTTCTAGCTACGCGCCCCGCGTGAGCCTCTCCTTCGGCCGTTTTCCCAAGGCGGCGGAAACGCTTCTGGGAAACGCCGTCGTTTCCGAAACGTTTCGCCGTGTCCTTGCCGGTAGGGGATACCGTGAGAGCGGGCAGAGGCGGCCGACGTCTGTGCGAGGAAAGAAGCGTGGCGCAAAGAAGGGACCTCTTTGGCCCGCCTGGTCCGCTTTAGAGAGTTTTCTTTTGGACCCGAAGATCGGGTCTGCGAGTGCCGCGCTCAGCGCACGCGTTTGTTTCCCCCCCCCCCCCCGTTCTTTTAGCAAGACCGTGCGTGTCCTCGAGCTGTTTGTCCCGAGGGGGGAGTCGCTGCGGGAATTGCTGGGGAGGCCCTGACGGCGGGACGTGAAAAAGACGCCTTTGACCGCGTGCGTGCGGCCGAAGGAACGTCAGCCCAAGAATCCGAAGAAGACATGCCGCGTGCCAGCATCTCGTACCGTTTAATAATAAAAACCGAGCAGTCTGTCAAGCAAATAGCGCGGCTTGCTTTGGGCTGTTTATTTTGTTTAACGATCAGTAAAGGCGAGAGGTCGAAAGTTCTAAAGAAGAACGGCTGCTTCTTGGAACGCTTGCAAATTGTCCCGTTAAGTAGGTGGGTGGTTTTTTTGTTTTTGTTTTGTTTTTTTAAGTGCAGCCTCTGACTCTTTTTTGTCTGTGGAGTATTTTGCAACGATGTTCAAAGGAAAGCGCTGTTACTGAAGCCTCTAGGAGCAGCGGCTCGAGCACGACACGCGGCGACGCTGCGCCTCGCAGCAGGCGCTGTAAATAAGGGCAGATGAGCCGAGGCGAGGGTGGTGAAATGTCTGCAAAGGGCGGGCGGGGGGGCTCTGCAGCGGTGTGCGCGTGCCGGGGGCGGCCGCGCGCCCTGCTGCCCTCGGGGCGTCAAAAAAGCAGTACGGCACGGAAAGGGGGGCGCGCAGGCGCACGGCGGCCGGCCGCGCGCCCTGCTGCCCTCGGGGCGTCCAAAAAGCGGTACGGCACGATAAAGGGGGGCGCGCATGCGCACTGGGTTCCGCCGTGCTCACTGCTGCCACCCTGTGTCCAAAAATCGGTACTGCACCCTGTGGGGGGGGCGCGCGTGCGCACAGCGTTCCGCCGCGCTCACTGCTGCCACCCTGTGCCCAAAAAGCGGTACTGCACCCGGTGGGGGGGGCGCGCGTGCGCACTGGGTTCCTCCGTGCTCACTGCTGCCACCCTGTGTCCAAAAATCGGTACTGCACCCTGTGGGGGGGCTCGTGTGCGCACTGGGTTCCGCCGTGCTCACTGCTGCCACCCTGTGTCCAAAAAGCGGTACTGCACCCGGTGGGGGGGGCGCGCACGCGCACAGCGTTCCGCCGCGCTCACTGCTGCCACCCTGTGTCCAAAAAGCGGTACTGCACCCGGTGGGGGGGGCGCGCATGCGCAGACAGCCGGCGCGCACATGCTCAGTGCCGGTCGCCATGTTTGCTGCTGCTCTCCGCCGTTTCGGTAACGGGTAAGCGAATGGAGCGTGCTCGTCGCCCCTTCCCGGTGCTCTTGGAGCGGCCACGGGCTCGGGCAGCCTCGGGGCGCTCGCTGGGAGTCCCGGGCTGCCGCGGCGGGCTGCGGTTCGCACGCGTGAGCCGCCCGGCTGCAGCGGCGCGGCGCGAGCATGCCATTGCGGGTCTCGCCTCCCTTCGTGCTCCCCCCCGCCCCTCGGGCTCCCCGGCTCCCCCCCGCCCCTCGGGATTCCCCGCTCCACCCGCCCCTCGCGCTCCCCCCCGCTTCTCGGGCTCCCCTCGCTCCCACCCGCCCCTCGGGCTCCCTCTGCTCCCCTCCCGCTCCCCTCGCTCCCCCCCGCCCCTCCCGCTCCCCTCGCTCCCCCCCCCCCCGCGCTGTCCGAGCCGGCACGTGCGCGGTGCTCAAGCGTCACTGCCGCCGCAGTCCGTTGGCGAGCGGCGCATGCGCGGCGGCGGGGAAGCAAGATGGCGGCGAGCAGGGAGGGCGTTTTCGCTCGGCGGCGGCGGCGGGTGAGTGCGGAGGTGGCGTGGAGTGAAGGATGTGGGGCCCCCGGGTGAGGCGAACGCATAGGTTCGGGGGGCGTCGGGCTGCATCCTGCCCGCTGCGGCCGTCGCTGCGTGGAGGCGGCGGTGCGGGGCGAGTGGGGGTGCGGGGCGAGTGGGGGGGCGGGCTGGGACCCGGCGCCGTGCCGGGAGCGCGGGTGTGACTTTGCGTTTTGCGTGCGCGGCGTTTAGGGCGCCAGTTCGTTGGCAGCGCGGGCCGGGGCACGCGCTCGCCCCTGCGGAGGCGGCGCGGCGGAGCGGAGCGGGGGGGCAGGCGGGCCCCGGAGCAGGGTTGCGGCGCGGCGTCGGCCCTGTAGTGTTTCCAAACGGCTTACCCCGTAACGTACGATGCAAAGCGGTGTATTAAGACCTTTCCTTTGAGGGAAAGAAGGAAAAAGAAAGAAAGGGGGGAAAGAAAAAAAAAAAAACACGTGTTACATTATATTGATTGGAATAGGTTATACTTGGTAGACAAGATGAAGGTATAATTGTAGGTGTTGGGTACAGTACAATCTGATGAACTGGGTACAGTACAATCTGATGAACTGGGTACAGCACAATCTGATGAACTAGGTAAATGATAAGCAAATCTTGGCAACAGTAACTGAAGAAACTATAAATGGGAAACAATCATGTAGCTTAGCAATTCTGTTGATTATGTTACGTAACCGAACACTATAAATATTAACCAAGTTAAACGGGGATTTGGGATTCTCAGCTTTGGACATGAGTCCCTGAGACCCCGGGCCCCGAATAAAGCACCGCATATAACTGCTTTCGTAGTTATGTGTTTCTTTACGGGCAACAGTTTTCTGGCGACCCAGATGGGACTTCGGGAGTAGTGTTGACGGTTCGCTTTCCGATTTTGCTCCGTGCCGGCACCGAGGAATTCTCGGGGAGCCATCGGCTGCGCCCGCTCTGCGCTGCTCCTGACGTCCCAAAGTGGTAAGCCCGAAGGTGCTTTATTGTAATATTTGGTCGGGTGCCTGCCTAATAAGACGTGACGGCGATTCACGCAAGGTTGGGCTAACGAGCTCGAGGTCTGGTCTGTGGAAGCCTAGGCGCTGGCCGTCAGACGGAGCGAAAGCCCCGCAGGTCCAGCACTCACGGACATACGTGGCTGTCTCGTGAGTTTGGTTTGGTCTTTTGTTTCCCATCAGAGGCTATCTTTCCGTTTTCTACCCCGTAGATTTAGTGTGTGTGTGTGTGGAGTGAGTGTGTAAGACCATGGTAATACTGGATAATTCTCCGTTAGGATGTTTATTAAAGCATTGGAAAAGTGCGGGATATTTTCAGAGTATGAGTAAAAGTCGATTTATAGATTATTGTACGAATTGGTGGCCACAATATGAGTATGATGGACCCCGGTGGCCTGAACACGGAAGTTTAGATCCGGGTGTTATAGGTCCATTAATGAGATATTGTTAAGAACTTGAAAAATGGGATGAAGTACCATATGTTGATCTATTTTATGATATACGTAATCATCCAGATATGCAGAGAGAATGTGGAATGTTGTTGGTACATCCCGAAAAAAAGATAAAACAAAATGTGAAGGATGTGTAGGTAATAAGAAGTGTATGACTTGTTTGGCAATACAAAATTCAATAAGAGAGCCAGAGGAGGTATCACTTTTAGCATCACCGACGGCCCCTGTGATGTCCGATATAGATGCAGGGGACGATAGTGATACTGATAGTATTAAGGCGGTAAAACCGTCAGAATCAATTAATACTGGAGCGATCCAGATTAAGTTAACACCGAAGGGTTCGCCAGGGCATTCATCATGCCCAAGACAAGCGCAACGAACCCCAATTGCACAGAGAACAAGACAAGGGAGGAAGGAACAAGAGCAAAACAGTAAAGTATTATTAGCCCCTTTACGAGAGGCAATTTCGGGGACTGATAAAGTATATGGGAAAGTTCCTTTTTCCCCAGGAGATTTAGTAATTTGGAAGCAATCAGCTGGAAAGTGTACAATAATAGGGAAAAAAAAAAAAAAAAACAAACCACAAAGAGAAATCAGGCAGGATTATTAGCAATGTTACAACGAGTAAATCAAGGAATAAGAGGCAGAAGTAGAGGACGAGGTCGAGGAGGATACAGGGTAGGAGGCATGCGGGGAATACCTCAAAATCAGCTAGGGATAAATCAGTGTGCGTTTTGCAGACAACAGGGACATTGGAAAAATGAGTGCCCAGTGAAAATGAATTTGGCCCAGCAGACTTCAGTAGGAGGAACACCAATGGCAGAAACAATGATGTTAGGACATTTGGGGCAACATAGTAGCTGACTAAGTGATGGATTAAAAGTGACAACAGAAATTGATGGGGAAGAGAAACAATTATTGGTAGATACTGGGGCAACTTATTCTGTTTTAAATACTTGTTTAGGAAAGATAGGAGATACGATGATAACTGTGGTAGGAGCTACAGGAAAAACAGAGCAACGGCCCTTTCTGCGGCCATTGCATCTAAATTTTAGGGGTAAAGAATTAGATCATGAATTTCTCTATGTACCGGATTGTCCTACATCTTTGTTAGGACGAGATTTATTGTCAAGATTTAATGCTAAAATAATATTTGAAAATGGAAAAGCTAAGTTGCAGATACCTGAGGAAGAAATAGCTAGAACATTTATAGTAAAAGAAATAGCTAATACAACAATACCAATAGAGGTAGAAAACGCTGTAGTACCATGGGTATGGGAGACACAAGTACCGGGATTAGCGAAAGCAGCAAAACCTGTCATAGTAGAATTGAAAGAAGGTGTCCAACCGGTAAGAGTTAGACAATATCCTATACAGTTAGAAGCTAGGAAAGGGGTAGCACCATTAATTGCAAAATTTTTGATGCACAATGTGTTAGAAGAATGTGAATCTGAATATAATACACCAATATTTCCTATAAGAAAACCTAACGGAGATTATAGGTTAGTTCAAGATTTAAGAGCTGTAAACGAAATAGTTAAAGATATACATCCAGTAGTAGCAAATCCTTATACATTGTTAACATCTGTGGCAGAACAATTTAGATACTTTTCTGTAATTGATTTAAAAGATGCTTTCTTCTGCATCCCATTGGCATTACAAAGTAGGAAATTATTTGCGTTTGAATGGGAAAATCCGGATACAGGACGAAAACGACAGCTGACCTGGACCAGGTTACCACAAGGCTTCAAAAACAGTCCTACAATATTTGGGAATCAGCTGGCACGAGAACTGGAGGATTGGAAGGAGCAAGGATATTTTCAATTACCATCAAAAGCATACTTATTGTTGCAATATGTGGATGACATTTTTGTGGCGACAGAAAGGTATGAAAACTGCATTACTGTTACAGTTGCGTGATTAAATTTACTGGGACAGAGCGGTTATCGAGTTTCTAAGGAAAAAGCCCAAATTGCCCGGGAAAAAGTGATATATCTGGGATGTGAAATTTCCCAAGGACAAAGACGGTTGGGGGTGAATAGAATACAAGCGATTTGTGCCATCCCTGAACCTAGAAATTTGCACGAGTTACGAACTTTTCTAGGAATGACAGGGTGGTGCAGACTCTGGATTTTGAATTATGGACTGTTAGCCAAACCACTGTATGCAGCTTTAAAAGAGCCACAATTAGTTTGGAGTTTAGAGTGTAAAAGGGCTTTTCAAGACTTAAAACAGGCTCTGCAAGAAGCCCCAGCATTAGGATTGCCTGATTTGACAAAAACATTTCAACTCTTTGTACATGAGCGGCAACGACTAGCGCTTGGAGTTTTAACTCAACGAATTGGATCATGGAAGAGACCGGTGGGCTATTTTTCCAAGCAGCTGGATATGGTAAGTGCCGGATGGCCTTCTTGCCTCCGAGCAGTGGCTGCTACTGTAACGTTAGTCCAAGAAGCTAGAAAATTGACATTGGGAACAAAAATGGAAGTATTTGTGCCCCACATGGTGATTGCAGTTTTGGAACAAAAGGGGGGTCATTGGTTGTCATCCGGTAGAATGTTGAAATATCAGGCAATATTGAGAGAACAGGATGATATATTTTTAAAGATAACAACATGTTTGAATCCCGCTGAATTTTTAGGTAGCAAAATAGAGGAAGGCGAGCTGGAACATGATTGTATTGAGGTGATCGAACAAACTTACGCCAGTAGGGTAGATCTGAAAGATATTCCCCTTGTAAATCCTGACTGGACATTATTTACAGACGGTAGCAGCTTTGTTGAGAATGGAACACGATATTCTGGATATGCTGTGGTTACTAAGCTTGAAGTAATTGAAGCAAAGGCATTAATGCCAGGAACGTCAGCGCAAAAGGCAGAACTGGTCGCTCTAATTCGGGCTTTAATACCGAGTACGGATAAGAGAGTGAATATTTGGACAGATTCTAAATACGCTTTTGGAATAATACATATACATGGAGCTTTATGGAAGGAAAGAGGATTGTTGACGGCTCAAGGTAGTATTATTAAATATCGAACCGAGATCTTACAGTTATTAGAGGCTGTGGTACTACCTCAGCAAGTGGCTGTAATGCATTGTCGAGGACATCAGAGGGATGGCAGCGATGTGGCACAAGGAAACATGAAGGCAGACCAGGCAGCCAAAATTGCTGCACGGCAAGTATGGACTGAATTAGCTCTAATACCTACTAAGGTAAGCCCGATTACTGCTCATCTCTCTGTAAATCCCTTTTATACCCAAGAAGATGAAAAATTAGCCGATTTGGTAAAGGCACAGAAGAATTCACATGGATGGTATGTAACAGGTAATGGACAAGTAGTAGTGCCTGCTACAATTATGAAACGAATAATACAAACTGAACATAATAAATGCCATTGGGGAGCAGAAGCATTGGTGCAGTTTTTAAAGCGGAGCATTATATCTGCACAAATGTTAACAATAGCAAAAGGGGTGAATGCGAAGTGTCCAGTATGTTTAAAGAATAATCCGGTAATACGAAAACAAATTCAAATGGGAACTTTGAAAGTGGGAATAGAACCAGGTGACTATTGGCAAGTGGATTTTGCAGAATTACCTAAATCAAAAGGGTTTCAGTATTTATTGGTATACGTATGTACCTTTTCAGGGTGGCTAGAAGCATTTCCCTGTAGAACGAATCAAGCTAGAGAAGTAGTAAAAACTTTGTTAAAAGAGATCATACCTAGATTTGGGGTACCTTTAGGAATTTCTTCAGATCGAGGCCCACACTTTATAGCTAAAATAGTACAGGAAATTAGTGAAATGCTTGGAATTAGCTGGGATTTACATACACCATGGAGGCCACAATCTAGTGGAAAGGTAGAAAGGATGAATCAAACATTAAAAGGACAAATTAAAAAGATATGCCAGGAAGCTCAAATCCAATGGCCACAGGCATTGCCCCTTGCTTTATTGAGAATTCGTATAAAACCTAGAGAAGGGTTGTCTGTAAGTCCCTATGAAATTCTGTACGGTAAGCCATATACTGCACCAACGAAGGGAATGGGAAGTGCAGATTTACACCTCCAAGGAGATCAAGATGTTTATAGTTATATAATTTCTTTAAGCAGATTACTCACAGCCTTACGTGCCGCGATCATCTGGAATCGCCCTTTGCCGTTGGAGAATCAACCAGGAGACCAAGCGTATGTTCGAAATTGGCAAACGGAGCCTTTAAAGGAACAGTGGCATGGACTTTATTTGGTACTATTGATAACATTTACCGCTGTGAAAGTAGCAGGAATTGATAATTGGATTCATTATACCAGAGTGAAGAAGGTACCATCACAATGGGGGGTAAAAATGATCACTCCTACAAAACTGAGATTTACATCTTGGTAATACTATGCTGGGTAGGATTAAGTAATGGTTTCGCTCAAATAATACATACATATGCTACTGTACATGTAGAAGAACGAATGGATGTAAATTTGACTTGTGATTTTGTTGGAGATATGAGAAGTTCAATCCAAGACATTAGTTGCTATTGGCAGAAGAATGAGTCCAAATTGTCAACTGGGTTTACGATCCGATGGGACAGTGATACACGAAGGGGTACTATGATTTTATCATTGCGAAATGTAAGTAAGACAGATGTAGGAAACTACACCTGTATTGTTTGGATTAAAGAGAGTTTTGATTATGGAAAAAGGGCATTAGAGGTTACTGCAAAATCAGAACCTATGCAGAAAAGAAACAGAGCCAGGAGAGAGTTAAAAGATTTGGAAAAAGACGAAATGCAACCAATACAAATAATCCAGGCGCCACAACAGGAAACACAAGAAAATCTAATGCAAAAGAAAGTTAGCTGAAAAACACCCAGTCTAGAACTGTACAAAAGTATACACTTGTGACACCCCGAAAGTGAAGTTACCTTTCCACCTGTGGTCCTTGCATTAAGGACAGGTTGTGCCTGTAGAGGAATTAAATACTCCATGAGTGAACCTGTAATACAATTCGGAGTGGGAATAGATTGTAGAACTACGATCAGGAGCACAGGAAATTTAGTTTGGGTTACCAGTGATGGACAATGGACGACTCACCTCCCCTTGGATGGGTTGGTGACTGAAATAACTTTAGGGTTACCAACTCTCTGCCCAATTTGGAAGAAAGCGCCATTTAAGGGTAGATTAGAAAATTTATGGATAATGAAGAGAGAAATAAAGGATGATGATGATTGGCAAGAACCATCATCCGGTGTGAAGTTAGGTTGGGCTTTAGAATCATTGTTTGCTCCAATTAGTGCTTATCGGAATAGAGAAATGTTGTACCGGTTGTTAGGACAAACGGAAAGGCTAGCAAGAGTGACTAAAGAAGGATTTAAGGAAATAAACTTACAATTACAGGCAACCACAAAAATGACCCTGCAAAATAGAATGGCATTAGATATGCTGTTGCTAAAAGAACATGGAGTATGTGGTTATTTACGAGATAAGAATGATCATTGTTGTGTACATATTCCGAATGTTACAGCCGCGGCAGAACGTGATTTGTCTCAGCTAACGCAAATTGAACGTGCAACTGAGGAAGAAAGAGAAGAAAGTGCCCATAATTGGGTGGCTGCTTTAGCAAAGTCATTTGGATTGAACATCTCTGGTTGGGTAGCATCTTTAATTCAATGGTGTATAATAATTATAATTATTATGTTAGCTATTATGGGAGTGTTGCGTTTGATTCAAAATATTGTTAATAAGGAACGGCAACACTTGGGGAAAATTTTAAAAGCTGTTACCAGGAAGAATCATGAACTTCCCCCGAGATATGAAGACATTGGAAATAATTCATTGCAGCTACAATCACCAGTTTGAGACGGTCCAAAGAATATGGAAATCTGCGGAACTGATGATGAAAATCCTTGCAGTCTGGAAGACTTGAAGTATTTTCAAAGGGGGGAATTGTTACATTATATTGATTAGAATAGGTTATACTTGGTAGACAAGATGAAGGTATAATTGCAGGTGTTGGGTACAGTACAATCTGATGAACTGGGTACAGTACAATCTGATGAACTGGGTACAGCACAATCTGATGAACTAGGTAAATGATAAGCAAATCTTGGCAACAGTAACTGAAGAAACTATAAATGGGAAACAATCATGTAGCTTAGCAATTCTGTTGATTATGTTACGTAACCGAACACTATAAATATTAACCAAGTTAAACGGGGATTTGGGATTCTCAGCTTTGGACATGAGTCCCTGAGACCCCGGGCCCCGAATAAAGCACCGCATATAACTGCTTTCGTAGTTATGTGTTTCTTTACGGGCAACAGTTTTCTGGCGACCCAGATGGGACTTCGGGAGTAGTGTTGACGGTTCGCTTTCCGATTTTGTTCCGTGCCGGCACCGAGGAATTCTCGGGGAGCCATCGGCTGCGCCCGCTCTGCGCTGCTCCTGACGTCCCAAAGTGGTAAGCCCGAAGGTGCTTTATTGTAATATTTGGTCGGGTGCCTGCCTAATAAGACGTGACGGCGATTCACGCAAGGTTGGGCTAACGAGCTCGAGGTCTGGTCTGTGGAAGCCTAGGCGCTGGCCGTCAGACGGAGCGAAAGCCCCGCAGGTCCAGCACTCACGGACATACGTGGCTGTCTCGTGAGTTTGGTTTGGTCTTTTGTTTCCCATCAGAGGCTATCTTTCCGTTTTCTACCCCGTAGATTTAGTGTGTGTGTGTGTGTGTGGAGTGAGTGTGTAAGACCATGGTAATACCGGATAATTCTCCGTTAGGATGTTTATTAAAGCATTGGAAAAGTGCGGGATATTTTCAGAGTATGAGTAAAAGTCGATTTATAGATTATTGTACGAATTGGTGGCCACAATATGAGTATGATGGACCCCGGTGGCCTGAACACGGAAGTTTAGATCCGGGTGTTATAGGTCCATTAATGAGATATTGTTAAGAACTTGAAAAATGGGATGAAGTACCATATGTTGATCTATTTTATGATATACGTAATCATCCAGATATGCAGAGAGAATGTGGAATGTTGTTGGTACATCCCGAAAAAAAGATAAAACAAAATGTGAAGGATGTGTAGGTAATAAGAAGCGTATGACTTGTTTGGCAATACAAAATTCAATAAGAGAGCCAGAGGAGGTATCACTTTTAGCATCACCGACGGCCCCTGTGATGTCCGATATAGATGCAGGGGACGATAGTGATACTGATAGTATTAAGGCGGTAAAACCGTCAGAATCAATTAATACTGGAGCGATCCAGATTAAGTTAACACCGAAGGGTTCGCCAGGGCATTCATCATGCCCAAGACAAGCGCAACGAACCCCAATTGCACAGAGAACAAGACAAGGGAGGAAGGAACAAGAGCAAAACAGTAAAGTATTATTAGCCCCTTTACGAGAGGCAATTTCGGGGACTGATAAAGTATATGGGAAAGTTCCTTTTTCCCCAGGAGATTTAGTAATTTGGAAGCAATCAGCTGGAAAGTGTACAATAATAGGGAAAAAAAAAAAAAACAAACCACAAAGAGAAATCAGGCAGGATTATTAGCAATGTTACAACGAGTAAATCAAGGAATAAGAGGCAGAAGTAGAGGACGAGGTCGAGGAGGATACAGGGTAGGAGGCATGCGGGGAATACCTCAAAATCAGCTAGGGATAAATCAGTGTGCGTTTTGCAGACAACAGGGACATTGGAAAAATGAGTGCCCAGTGAAAATGAATTTGGCCCAGCAGACTTCAGTAGGAGGAACACCAATGGCAGAAACAATGATGTTAGGACATTTGGGGCAACATAGTAGCTAAGTGATGGATTAAAAGTGACAACAGAAATTGATGGGGAAGAGAAACAATTATTGGTAGATACTGGGGCAACTTATTCTGTTTTAAATACTTGTTTAGGAAAGATAGGAGATACGATGATAACTGTGGTAGGAGCTACAGGAAAAACAGAGCAACGGCCCTTTCTGCGGCCATTGCATCTAAATTTTAGGGGTAAAGAATTAGATCATGAATTTCTCTATGTACCGGATTGTCCTACATCTTTGTTAGGACGAGATTTATTGTCAAGATTTAATGCTAAAATAATATTTGAAAATGGAAAAGCTAAGTTGCAGATACCTGAGGAAGAAATAGCTAGAATATTTATAGTAAAAGAAATAGCTAATACAACAATACCAATAGAGGTAGAAAACGCTGTAGTACCATGGGTATGGGAGACACAAGTACCGGGATTAGCGAAAGCAGCAAAACCTGTCATAGTAGAATTGAAAGAAGGTGTCCAACCGGTAAGAGTTAGACAATATCCTATACAGTTAGAAGCTAGGAAAGGGGTAGCACCATTAATTGCAAAATTTTTGATGCACAATGTGTTAGAAGAATGTGAATCTGAATATAATACACCAATATTTCCTATAAGAAAACCTAACGGAGATTATAGGTTAGTTCAAGATTTAAGAGCTGTAAACGAAATAGTTAAAGATATACATCCAGTAGTAGCAAATCCTTATACATTGTTAACATCTGTGGCAGAACAATTTAGATACTTTTCTGTAATTGATTTAAAAGATGCTTTCTTCTGCATCCCATTGGCATTACAAAGTAGGAAATTATTTGCGTTTGAATGGGAAAATCCGGATACAGGACGAAAACGACAGCTGACCTGGACCAGGTTACCACAAGGCTTCAAAAACAGTCCTACAATATTTGGGAATCAGCTGGCACGAGAACTGGAGGATTGGAAGGAGCAAGGATATTTTCAATTACCATCAAAAGCATACTTATTGTTGCAATATGTGGATGACATTTTTGTGGCGACAGAAAGGTATGAAAACTGCATTACTGTTACAGTTGCGTGATTAAATTTACTGGGACAGAGCGGTTATCGAGTTTCTAAGGAAAAAGCCCAAATTGCCCGGGAAAAAGTGATATATCTGGGATGTGAAATTTCCCAAGGACAAAGACGGTTGGGGGTGAATAGAATACAAGCGATTTGTGCCATCCCTGAACCTAGAAATTTGCACGAGTTACGAACTTTTCTAGGAATGACAGGGTGGTGCAGACTCTGGATTTTGAATTATGGACTGTTAGCCAAACCACTGTATGCAGCTTTAAAAGAGCCACAATTAGTTTGGAGTTTAGAGTGTAAAAGGGCTTTTCAAGACTTAAAACAGGCTCTGCAAGAAGCCCCAGCATTAGGATTGCCTGATTTGACAAAAACATTTCAACTCTTTGTACATGAGCGGCAACGACTAGCGCTTGGAGTTTTAACTCAACGAATTGGATCATGGAAGAGACCGGTGGGCTATTTTTCCAAGCAGTTGGATATGGTAAGTGCCGGATGGCCTTCTTGCCTCCGAGCAGTGGCTGCTACTGTAATGTTAGTCCAAGAAGCTAGAAAATTGACATTGGGAACAAAAATGGAAGTATTTGTGCCCCACATGGTGATTGCAGTTTTGGAACAAAAGGGGGGTCATTGGTTGTCATCCAGTAGAATGTTGAAATATCAGGCAATATTGAGAGAACAGGATGATATATTTTTAAAGATAACAACATGTTTGAATCCCGCTGAATTTTTAGGTAGCAAAATAGAGGAAGGCGAGCTGGAACATGATTGTATTGAGGTGATCGAACAAACTTACGCCAGTAGGGTAGATCTGAAAGATATTCCCCTTGTAAATCCTGACTGGACATTATTTACAGACGGTAGCAGCTTTGTTGAGAATGGAACACGATATTCTGGATATGCTGTGGTTACTAAGCTTGAAGTAATTGAAGCAAAGGCATTAATGCCAGGAACGTCAGCGCAAAAGGCAGAACTGGTCGCTCTAATTCGGGCTTTAATACCGAGTACGGATAAGAGAGTGAATATTTGGACAGATTCTAAATACGCTTTTGGAATAATACATATACATGGAGCTTTATGGAAGGAAAGAGGATTGTTGACGGCTCAAGGTAGTATTATTAAATATCGAACCGAGATCTTACAGTTATTAGAGGCTGTGGTACTACCTCAGCAAGTGGCTGTAATGCATTGTCGAGGACATCAGAGGGATGACAGCGATGTGGCACAAGGAAACATGAAGGCAGACCAGGCAGCCAAAATTGCTGCACGGCAAGTATGGACTGAATTAGCTCTAATACCTACTAAGGTAAGCCCGATTACTGCTCATCTCTCTGTAAATCCCTTTTATACCCAAGAAGATGAAAAATTAGCCGACTTGGTAAAGGCACAGAAGAATTCACATGGATGGTATGTAACAGGTAATGGACAAGTAGTAGTGCCTGCTACAATTATGAAACGAATAATACAAACTGAACATAATAAATGCCATTGGGGAGCAGAAGCATTGGTGCAGTTTTTAAAGCGGAGCATTATATCTGCACAAATGTTAACAATAGCAAAAGGGGTGAATGCGAAGTGTCCAGTATGTTTAAAGAATAATCCGGTAATACGAAAACAAATTCAAATGGGAACTTTGAAAGTGGGAATAGAACCAGGTGACTATTGGCAAGTGGATTTTGCAGAATTACCTAAATCAAAAGGGTTTCAGTATTTATTGGTATACGTATGTACCTTTTCAGGGTGGCTAGAAGCATTTCCCTGTAGAACGAATCAAGCTAGAGAAGTAGTAAAAACTTTGTTAAAAGAGATCATACCTAGATTTGGGGTACCTTTAGGAATTTCTTCAGATCGAGGCCCACACTTTATAGCTAAAATAGTACAGGAAATTAGTGAAATGCTTGGAATTAGCTGGGATTTACATACACCATGGAGGCCACAATCTAGTGGAAAGGTAGAAAGGATGAATCAAACATTAAAAGGACAAATTAAAAAGATATGCCAGGAAGCTCAAATCCAATGGCCACAGGCATTGCCCCTTGCTTTATTGAGAATTCGTATAAAACCTAGAGAAGGGTTGTCTGTAAGTCCCTATGAAATTCTGTACGGTAAGCCATATACTGCACCAACGAAGGGAATGGGAAGTGCAGATTTACACCTCCAAGGAGATCAAGATGTTTATAGTTATATAATTTCTTTAAGCAGATTACTCACAGCCTTACGTGCCGCGATCATCTGGAATCGCCCTTTGCCGTTGGAGAATCAACCAGGAGACCAAGCGTATGTTCGAAATTGGCAAACGGAGCCTTTAAAGGAACAGTGGCATGGACTTTATTTGGTGCTATTGATAACATTTACCGCTGTGAAAGTAGCAGGAATTGATAATTGGATTCGTTATACCAGAGTGAAGAAGGTACCATCACAATGGGGGGTAAAAATGATCACTCCTACAAAACTGAGATTTACATCTTGGTAATACTATGCTGGGTAGGATTAAGTAATGGTTTCGCTCAAATAATACATACATATGCTACTGTACATATAGAAGAACGAATGGATGTAAATTTGACTTGTGATTTTGTTGGAGATATGAGAAGTTCAATCCAAGACATTAGTTGCTATTGGCAGAAGAATGAGTCCAAATTGTCAACTGGGTTCACAATCCGATGGGATAGTGATACACGAAGGGGTACTATGATTTTATCATTGCGAAATGTAAGTAAGACAGATGTAGGAAACTACACCTGTATTGTTTGGATTAAAGAGAGTTTTGATTATGGAAAAAGGGCATTAGAGGTTACTGCAAAATCAGAACCTATGCAGAAAAGAAACAGAGCCAGGAGAGAGTTAAAAGATTTGGAAAAAGACGAAATGCAACCAATACAAATAATCCAGGCGCCACAACAGGAAACACAAGAAAATCCAATGCAAAAGAAAGTTAGCTGAAAAACACCCAGTCTAGAACTGTACAAAAGTATACACTTGTGACACCCCGAAAGTGAAGTTACCTTTCCACCTGTGGTCCTTGCATTAAGGACAGGTTGTGCCTGTAGAGGAATTAAATACTCCATGAGTGAACCTGTAATACAATTCGGAGTGGGAATAGATTGTAGAACTACGATCAGGAGCACAGGAAATTTAGTTTGGGTTACAAGTGATGGACAATGGACGACTCACCTCCCCTTGGATGGGTTGGTGACTGAAATAACTTTAGGGTTACCAACTCTCTGCCCAATTTGGAAGAAAGCGCCATTTAAGGGTAGATTAGAAAATTTATGGATAATGAAGAGAGAAATAAAGGATGATGATGATTGGCAAGAACCATCATCCGGTGTGAAGTTAGGTTGGGCTTTAGAATCATTGTTTGCTCCAATTAGTACTTATCGGAATAGAGAAATGTTGTACCGGTTGTTAGGACAAACGGAAAGGCTAGCAAGAGTGACTAAAGAAGGATTTAAGGAAATAAACTTACAATTACAGGCAACCACAAAAATGACCCTGCAAAATAGAATGGCATTAGATATGCTGTTGCTAAAAGAACATGGAGTATGTGGTTATTTACGAGATAAGATTGATCATTGTTGTGTACATATTCCGAATGTTACAGCCGCGGTAGAACGTGATTTGTCTCAGCTAACGCAAATTGAACATGCAACTGAGGAAGAAAGAGAAGAAAGTACCCATAATTGGGTTGCTGCTTTAGCAAAGTCATTTGGATTGAACATCTCTGGTTGGGTAGCATCTTTAATTCAATGGTGTATAATAATTATAATTATTATGTTAGCTATTATGGGAGTGTTGCGTTTGATTCAAAATATTGTTAATAAGGAACGGCAACACTTGGGGAAAATTTTAAAAGCTGTTACCAGGAAGAATCATGAACTTCCCCCGAGATATGAAGACATTGGAAATAATTCATTGCAGCTACAATCACCAGTTTGAGACGGTCCAAAGAATATGGAAATCTGCGGAACTGATGATGAAAATCCTTGCAGTCTGGAAGACTTGAAGTATTTTCAAAGGGGGGAATGGTTACATTATATTGATTAGAATAGGTTATACTTGGTAGACAAGATGAAGGTATAATTGCAGGTGTTGGGTACAGTACAATCTGATGAACTAGGTACAGCACAATCTGATGAACTAGGTAAATGATAAGCAAATCTTGGCAACAGTAACTGAAGAAACTATAAATGGGAAACAATCATGTAGCTTAGCAATTCTGTTGATTATGTTACGTAACCGAACACTATAAATATTAACCAAGTTAAACGGGGATTTGGGATTCTCAGCTTTGGACATGAGTCCCTGAGACCCCGGGCCCCGAATAAAGCACCGCATATAACTGCTTTCGTAGTTATGTGTTTCTTTACGGGCAACAGTTTTCTGGCGACCCAGATGGGACTTCGGGAGTAGTGTTGACGGTTCGCTTTCCGATTTTGCTCCGTGCCGGCACCGAGGAATTCTCGGGGAGCCATCGGCTGCGCCCGCTCTGCGCTGCTCCTGACGTCCCAAAGTGGTAAGCCCGAAGGTGCTTTATTGTAATATTTGGTCGGGTGCCTGCCTAATAAGACGTGACGGCGATTCACGCAAGGTTGGGCTAACGAGCTCGAGGTCTGGTCTGTGGAAGCCTAGGCGCTGGCCGTCAGACGGAGCGAAAGCCCCGCAGGTCCAGCACTCACGGACATACGTGGCTGTCTCGTGAGTTTGGTTTGGTCTTTTGTTTCCCATCAGAGGCTATCTTTCCGTTTTCTACCCCGTAGATTTAGTGTGTGTGTGTGTGGAGTGAGTGTGTAAGACCATGGTAATACTGGATAATTCTCCGTTAGGATGTTTATTAAAGCATTGGAAAAGTGCGGGATATTTTCAGAGTATGAGTAAAAGTCGATTTATAGATTATTGTACGAATTGGTGGCCACAATATGAGTATGATGGACCCCGGTGGCCTGAACACGGAAGTTTAGATCCGGGTGTTATAGGTCCATTAATGAGATATTGTTAAGAACTTGAAAAATGGGATGAAGTACCATATGTTGATCTATTTTATGATATACGTAATCATCCAGATATGCAGAGAGAATGTGGAATGTTGTTGGTACATCCCGAAAAAAAGATAAAACAAAATGTGAAGGATGTGTAGGTAATAAGAAGTGTATGACTTGTTTGGCAATACAAAATTCAATAAGAGAGCCAGAGGAGGTATCACTTTTAGCATCACCGACGGCCCCTGTGATGTCCGATATAGATGCAGGGGACGATAGTGATACTGATAGTATTAAGGCGGTAAAACCGTCAGAATCAATTAATACTGGAGCGATCCAGATTAAGTTAACACCGAAGGGTTCGCCAGGGCATTCATCATGCCCAAGACAAGCGCAACGAACCCCAATTGCACAGAGAACAAGACAAGGGAGGAAGGAACAAGAGCAAAACAGTAAAGTATTATTAGCCCCTTTACGAGAGGCAATTTCGGGGACTGATAAAGTATATGGGAAAGTTCCTTTTTCCCCAGGAGATTTAGTAATTTGGAAGCAATCAGCTGGAAAGTGTACAATAATAGGGAAAAAAAAAAAAAAAAACAAACCACAAAGAGAAATCAGGCAGGATTATTAGCAATGTTACAACGAGTAAATCAAGGAATAAGAGGCAGAAGTAGAGGACGAGGTCGAGGAGGATACAGGGTAGGAGGCATGCGGGGAATACCTCAAAATCAGCTAGGGATAAATCAGTGTGCGTTTTGCAGACAACAGGGACATTGGAAAAATGAGTGCCCAGTGAAAATGAATTTGGCCCAGCAGACTTCAGTAGGAGGAACACCAATGGCAGAAACAATGATGTTAGGACATTTGGGGCAACATAGTAGCTGACTAAGTGATGGATTAAAAGTGACAACAGAAATTGATGGGGAAGAGAAACAATTATTGGTAGATACTGGGGCAACTTATTCTGTTTTAAATACTTGTTTAGGAAAGATAGGAGATACGATGATAACTGTGGTAGGAGCTACAGGAAAAACAGAGCAACGGCCCTTTCTGCGGCCATTGCATCTAAATTTTAGGGGTAAAGAATTAGATCATGAATTTCTCTATGTACCGGATTGTCCTACATCTTTGTTAGGACGAGATTTATTGTCAAGATTTAATGCTAAAATAATATTTGAAAATGGAAAAGCTAAGTTGCAGATACCTGAGGAAGAAATAGCTAGAATATTTATAGTAAAAGAAATAGCTAATACAACAATACCAATAGAGGTAGAAAACGCTGTAGTACCATGGGTATGGGAGACACAAGTACCGGGATTAGCGAAAGCAGCAAAACCTGTCATAGTAGAATTGAAAGAAGGTGTCCAACCGGTAAGAGTTAGACAATATCCTATACAGTTAGAAGCTAGGAAAGGGGTAGCACCATTAATTGCAAAATTTTTGATGCACAATGTGTTAGAAGAATGTGAATCTGAATATAATACACCGATATTTCCTATAAGAAAACCTAACGGAGATTATAGGTTAGTTCAAGATTTAAGAGCTGTAAACGAAATAGTTAAAGATATACATCCAGTAGTAGCAAATCCTTATACATTGTTAACATCTGTGGCAGAACAATTTAGATACTTTTCTGTAATTGATTTAAAAGATGCTTTCTTCTGCATCCCATTGGCATTACAAAGTAGGAAATTATTTGCGTTTGAATGGGAAAATCCGGATACAGGACGAAAACGACAGCTGACCTGGACCAGGTTACCACAAGGCTTCAAAAACAGTCCTACAATGTTTGGGAATCAGCTGGCACGAGAACTGGAGGATTGGAAGGAGCAAGGATATTTTCAATTACCATCAAAAGCATACTTATTGTTGCAATATGTGGATGACATTTTCGTGGCGACAGAAAGGTATGAAAACTGCATTACTGTTACAGTTGCGTGATTAAATTTACTGGGACAGAGCGGTTATCGAGTTTCTAAGGAAAAAGCCCAAATTGCCCGGGAAAAAGTGATATATCTGGGATGTGAAATTTCCCAAGGACAAAGACGGTTGGGGGTGAATAGAATACAAGCGATTTGTGCCATCCCTGAACCTAGAAATTTGCACGAGTTACGAACTTTTCTAGGAATGACAGGGTGGTGCAGACTCTGGATTTTGAATTATGGACTGTTAGCCAAACCACTGTATGCAGCTTTAAAAGAGCCACAATTAGTTTGGAGTTTAGAGTGTAAAAGGGCTTTTCAAGACTTAAAACAGGCTCTGCAAGAAGCCCCAGCATTAGGATTGCCTGATTTGACAAAAACATTTCAACTCTTTGTACATGAGCGGCAACGACTAGCGCTTGGAGTTTTAACTCAACGAATTGGATCATGGAAGAGACCGGTGGGCTATTTTTCCAAGCAGTTGGATATGGTAAGTGCCGGATGGCCTTCTTGCCTCCGAGCAGTGGCTGCTACTGTAATGTTAGTCCAAGAAGCTAGAAAATTGACATTGGGAACAAAAATGGAAGTATTTGTGCCCCACATGGTGATTGCAGTTTTGGAACAAAAGGGGGGTCATTGGTTGTCATCCGGTAGAATGTTGAAATATCAGGCAATATTGAGAGAACAGGATGATATATTTTTAAAGATAACAACATGTTTGAATCCCGCTGAATTTTTAGGTAGCAAAATAGAGGAAGGCGAGCTGGAACATGATTGTATTGAGGTGATCGAACAAACTTACGCCAGTAGGGTAGATCTGAAAGATATTCCCCTTGTAAATCCTAATTTTATAGCTAAAATAGTACAGGAAATTAGTGAAATGCTTGGAATTAGCTGGGATTTACATACACCATGGAGGCCACAATCTAGTGGAAAGGTAGAAAGGATGACTGGACATTATTTACAGACGGTAGCAGCTTTGTTGAGAATGGAACACGATATTCTGGATATGCTGTGGTTACTAAGCTTGAAGTAATTGAAGCAAAGGCATTAATGCCAGGAACGTCAGCGCAAAAGGCAGAACTGGTCGCTCTAATTCGGGCTTTAATACCGAGTACGGATAAGAGAGTGAATATTTGGACAGATTCTAAATACGCTTTTGGAATAATACATATACATGGAGCTTTATGGAAGGAAAGAGGATTGTTGACGGCTCAAGGTAGTATTATTAAATATCGAACCGAGATCTTACAGTTATTAGAGGCTGTGGTACTACCTCAGCAAGTGGCTGTAATGCATTGTCGAGGACATCAGAGGGATGACAGCGATGTGGCACAAGGAAACATGAAGGCAGACCAGGCAGCCAAAATTGCTGCACGGCAAGTATGGACTGAATTAGCTCTAATACCTACTAAGGTAAGCCCGATTACTGCTCATCTCTCTGTAAATCCCTTTTATACCCAAGAAGATGAAAAATTAGCCGATTTGGTAAAGGCACAGAAGAATTCACATGGATGGTATGTAACAGGTAATGGACAAGTAGTAGTGCCTGCTACAATTATGAAACGAATAATACAAACTGAACATAATAAATGCCATTGGGGAGCAGAAGCATTGGTGCAGTTTTTAAAGCGGAGCATTATATCTGCACAAATGTTAACAATAGCAAAAGGGGTGAATGCGAAGTGTCCAGTATGTTTAAAGAATAATCCGGTAATACGAAAACAAATTCAAATGGGAACTTTGAAAGTGGGAATAGAACCAGGTGACTATTGGCAAGTGGATTTTGCAGAATTACCTAAATCAAAAGGGTTTCAGTATTTATTGGTATACGTATGTACCTTTTCAGGGTGGCTAGAAGCATTTCCCTGTAGAACGAATCAAGCTAGAGAAGTAGTAAAAACTTTGTTAAAAGAGATCATACCTAGATTTGGGGTACCTTTAGGAATTTCTTCAGATCGAGGCCCACACTTTATAGCTAAAATAGTACAGGAAATTAGTGAAATGCTTGGAATTAGCTGGGATTTACATACACCGTGGAGGCCACAATCTAGTGGAAAGGTAGAAAGGATGAATCAAACATTAAAAGGACAAATTAAAAAGATATGCCAGGAAGCTCAAATCCAATGGCCACAGGCATTGCCCCTTGCTTTATTGAGAATTCGTATAAAACCTAGAGAAGGGTTGTCTGTAAGTCCCTATGAAATTCTGTACGGTAAGCCATATACTGCACCAACGAAGGGAATGGGAAGTGCAGATTTACACCTCCAAGGAGATCAAGATGTTTATAGTTATATAATTTCTTTAAGCAGATTACTCACAGCCTTACGTGCCGCGATCATCTGGAATCGCCCTTTGCCGTTGGAGAATCAACCAGGAGACCAAGCGTATGTTCGAAATTGGCAAACGGAGCCTTTAAAGGAACAGTGGCATGGACTTTATTTGGTACTATTGATAACATTTACCGCTGTGAAAGTAGCAGGAATTGATAATTGGATTCGTTATACCAGAGTGAAGAAGGTACCATCACAATGGGGGGTAAAAATGATCACTCCTACAAAACTGAGATTTACATCTTGGTAATACTATGCTGGGTAGGATTAAGTAATGGTTTCGCTCAAATAATACATACATATGCTACTGTACATATAGAAGAACGAATGGATGTAAATTTGACTTGTGATTTTGTTGGAGATATGAGAAGTTCAATCCAAGACATTAGTTGCTATTGGCAGAAGAATGAGTCCAAATTGTCAACTGGGTTTACAATCCGATGGGATAGTGATACACGAAGGGGTACTATGATTTTATCATTGCGAAATGTAAGTAAGACAGATGTAGGAAACTACACCTGTATTGTTTGGATTAAAGAGAGTTTTGATTATGGAAAAAGGGCATTAGAGGTTACTGCAAAATCAGAACCTATGCAGAAAAGAAACAGAGCCAGGAGAGAGTTAAAAGATTTGGAAAAAGACGAAATGCAACCAATACAAATAATCCAGGCGCCACAACAGGAAACACAAGAAAATCTAATGCAAAAGAAAGTTAGCTGAAAAACACCCAGTCTAGAACTGTACAAAAGTATACACTTGTGACACCCCGAAAGTGAAGTTACCTTTCCACCTGTGGTCCTTGCATTAAGGACAGGTTGTGCCTGTAGAGGAATTAAATACTCAATGAGTGAACCTGTAATACAATTCGGAGTGAGAACAGATTGTAGAACTACGATCAGGAGCACAGGAAATTTAGTTTGGGTTACAAGTGATGGACAATGGACGACTCACCTCCCCTTGGATGGGTTGGTGACTGAAATAACTTTAGGGTTACCAACTCTCTGCCCAATTTGGAAGAAAGCGCCATTTAAGGGTAGATTAGAAAATTTATGGATAATGAAGAGAGAAATAAAGGATGATGATGATTGGCAAGAACCATCATCCGGTGTGAAGTTAGGTTGGGCTTTAGAATCATTGTTTGCTCCAATTAGTGCTTATCGGAATAGAGAAATGTTGTACCGGTTGTTAGGACAAACGGAAAGGCTAGCAAGAGTGACTAAAGAAGGATTTAAGGAAATAAACTTACAATTACAGGCAACCACAAAAATGACCCTGCAAAATAGAATGGCATTAGATATGCTGTTGCTAAAAGAACATGGAGTATGTGGTTATTTACGAGATAAGATTGATCATTGTTGTGTACATATTCCGAATGTTACAGCCGCGGTAGAACGTGATTTGTCTCAGCTAACGCAAATTGAACATGCAACTGAGGAAGAAAGAGAAGAAAGTACCCATAATTGGGTTGCTGCTTTAGCAAAGTCATTTGGATTGAACATCTCTGGTTGGGTAGCATCTTTAATTCAATGGTGTATAATAATTATAATTATTATGTTAGCTATTATGGGAGTGTTGCGTTTGATTCAAAATATTGTTAATAAGGAACGGCAACACTTGGGGAAAATTTTAAAAGCTGTTACCAGGAAGAATCATGAACTTCCCCCGAGATATGAAGACATTGGAAATAATTCATTGCAGCTACAATCACCAGTTTGAGACGGTCCAAAGAATATGGAAATCTGCGGAACTGATGATGAAAATCCTTGCAGTCTGGAAGACTTGAAGTATTTTCAAAGGGGGGAATTGTTACATTATATTGATTAGAATAGGTTATACTTGGTAGACAAGATGAAGGTATAATTGCAGGTGTTGGGTACAGTACAATCTGATGAAGTGGGTACAGTACAATCTGATGAACTAGGTACAGCACAATCTGATGAACTAGGTAAATGATAAGCAAATCTTGGCAACAGTAACTGAAGAAACTATAAATGGGAAACAATCATGTAGCTTAGCAATTCTGTTGATTATGTTACGTAACCGAACACTATAAATATTAACCAAGTTAAACGGGGATTTGGGATTCTCAGCTTTGGACATGAGTCCCTGAGACCCCGGGCCCCGAATAAAGCACCGCATATAACTGCTTTCGTAGTTATGTGTTTCTTTACGGGCAACAGTTTTCTGGCGACCCAGATGGGACTTCGGGAGTAGTGTTGACGGTTCGCTTTCCGATTTTGCTCCGTGCCGGCACCGAGGAATTCTCGGGGAGCCATCGGCTGCGCCCGCTCTGCGCTGCTGCTGACGTCCCAAAGTGGTAAGCCCGAAGGTGCTTTATTGTAATATTTGGTCGGGTGCCTGCCTAATAAGACGTGACGGCGATTCACGCAAGGTTGGGCTAACGAGCTCGAGGTCTGGTCTGTGGAAGCCTAGGCGCTGGCCGTCAGACGGAGCGAAAGCCCCGCAGGTCCAGCACTCACGGACATACGTGGCTGTCTCGTGAGTTTGGTTTGGTCTTTTGTTTCCCATCAGAGGCTATCTTTCCGTTTTCTACTCCGTAGATTTAGTGTGTGTGTGTGTGGAGTGAGTGTGTAAGACCATGGTAATACCGGATAATTCTCCGTTAGGATGTTTATTAAAGCATTGGAAAAGTGCGGGATATTTTCAGAGTATGAGTAAAAGTCGATTTATAGATTATTGTACGAATTGGTGGCCACAATATGAGTATGATGGACCCCGGTGGCCTGAACACGGAAGTTTAGATCCGGGTGTTATAGGTCCATTAATGAGATATTGTTAAGAACTTGAAAAATGGGATGAAGTACCATATGTTGATCTATTTTATGATATATGTAATCATCCAGATATGCAGAGAGAATGTGGAATGTTGTTGGTACATCCCGAAAAAAAGATAAAACAAAATGTGAAGGATGTGTAGGTAATAAGAAGCGTATGACTTGTTTGGCAATACAAAATTCAATAAGAGAGCCAGAGGAGGTATCACTTTTAGCATCACCGACGGCCCCTGTGATGTCCGATATAGATGCAGGGGACGATAGTGATACTGATAGTATTAAGGCGGTAAAACCGTCAGAATCAATTAATACTGGAGCGATCCAGATTAAGTTAACACCGAAGGGTTCGCCAGGGCATTCATCATGCCCAAGACAAGCGCAACGAACCCCAATTGCACAGAGAACAAGACAAGGGAGGAAGGAACAAGAGCAAAACAGTAAAGTATTATTAGCCCCTTTACGAGAGGCAATTTCGGGGACTGATAAAGTATATGGGAAAGTTCCTTTTTCCCCAGGAGATTTAGTAATTTGGAAGCAATCAGCTGGAAAGTGTACAATAATAGGAAAAAAAAACAAACCACAAAGAGAAATCAGGCAGGATTATTAGCAATGTTACAACGAGTAAATCAAGGGATAAGAGGCAGAAGTAGAGGACGAGGTCGAGGAGGATACAGGGTAGGAGGCATGCGGGGAATACCTCAAAATCAGCTAGGGATAAATCAGTGTGCGTTTTGCAGACAACAGGGACATTGGAAAAATGAGTGCCCAGTGAAAATGAATTTGGCCCAGCAGACTTCAGTAGGAGGAACACCAATGGCAGAAACAATGATGTTAGGACATTTGGGGCAACATAGTAGCTGACTAAGTGATGGATTAAAAGTGACAACAGAAATTGATGGGGAAGAGAAACAATTATTGGTAGATACTGGGGCAACTTATTCTGTTTTAAATACTTGTTTAGGAAAGATAGGAGATACGATGATAACTGTGGTAGGAGCTACAGGAAAAACAGAGCAACGGCCCTTTCTGCGGCCATTGCATCTAAATTTTAGGGGTAAAGAATTAGATCATGAATTTCTCTATGTACCGGATTGTCCTACATCTTTGTTAGGACGAGATTTATTGTCAAGATTTAATGCTAAAATAATATTTGAAAATGGAAAAGCTAAGTTGCAGATACCTGAGGAAGAAATAGCTAGAATATTTATAGTAAAAGAAATAGCTAATACAACAATACCAATAGAGGTAGAAAACGCTGTAGTACCATGGGTATGGGAGACACAAGTACCGGGATTAGCGAAAGCAGCAAAACCTGTCATAGTAGAATTGAAAGAAGGTGTCCAACCGGTAAGAGTTAGACAATATCCTATACAGTTAGAAGCTAGGAAAGGGGTAGCACCATTAATTGCAAAATTTTTGATGCACAATGTGTTAGAAGAATGTGAATCTGAATATAATACACCAATATTTCCTATAAGAAAACCTAACGGAGATTATAGGTTAGTTCAAGATTTAAGAGCTGTAAACGAAATAGTTAAAGATATACATCCAGTAGTAGCAAATCCTTATACATTGTTAACATCTGTGGCAGAACAATTTAGATACTTTTCTGTAATTGATTTAAAAGATGCTTTCTTCTGCATCCCATTGGCATTACAAAGTAGGAAATTATTTGCGTTTGAATGGGAAAATCCGGATACAGGACGAAAACGACAGCTGACCTGGACCAGGTTACCACAAGGCTTCAAAAACAGTCCTACAATGTTTGGGAATCAGCTGGCACGAGAACTGGAGGATTGGAAGGAGCAAGGATATTTTCAATTACCATCAAAAGCATACTTATTGTTGCAATATGTGGATGACATTTTCGTGGCGACAGAAAGGTATGAAAACTGCATTACTGTTACAGTTGCGTGATTAAATTTACTGGGACAGAGCGGTTATCGAGTTTCTAAGGAAAAAGCCCAAATTGCCCGGGAAAAAGTGATATATCTGGGATGTGAAATTTCCCAAGGACAAAGACGGTTGGGGGTGAATAGAATACAAGCGATTTGTGCCATCCCTGAACCTAGAAATTTGCACGAGTTACGAACTTTTCTAGGAATGACAGGGTGGTGCAGACTCTGGATTTTGAATTATGGACTGTTAGCCAAACCACTGTATGCAGCTTTAAAAGAGCCACAATTAGTTTGGAGTTTAGAGTGTAAAAGGGCTTTTCAAGACTTAAAACAGGCTCTGCAAGAAGCCCCAGCATTAGGATTGCCTGATTTGACAAAAACATTTCAACTCTTTGTACATGAGCGGCAACGACTAGCGCTTGGAGTTTTAACTCAACGAATTGGATCATGGAAGAGACCGGTGGGCTATTTTTCCAAGCAGTTGGATATGGTAAGTGCCGGATGGCCTTCTTGCCTCCGAGCAGTGGCTGCTACTGTAATGTTAGTCCAAGAAGCTAGAAAATTGACATTGGGAACAAAAATGGAAGTATTTGTGCCCCACATGGTGATTGCAGTTTTGGAACAAAAGGGGGGTCATTGGTTGTCATCCGGTAGAATGTTGAAATATCAGGCAATATTGAGAGAACAGGATGATATATTTTTAAAGATAACAACATGTTTGAATCCCGCTGAATTTTTAGGTAGCAAAATAGAGGAAGGCGAGCTGGAACATGATTGTATTGAGGTGATCGAACAAACTTACGCCAGTAGGGTAGATCTGAAAGATATTCCCCTTGTAAATCCTGACTGGACATTATTTACAGACGGTAGCAGCTTTGTTGAGAATGGAACACGATATTCTGGATATGCTGTGGTTACTAAGCTTGAAGTAATTGAAGCAAAGGCATTAATGCCAGGAACGTCAGCGCAAAAGGCAGAACTGGTCGCTCTAATTCGGGCTTTAATACCGAGTACGGATAAGAGAGTGAATATTTGGACAGATTCTAAATACGCTTTTGGAATAATACATATACATGGAGCTTTATGGAAGGAAAGAGGATTGTTGACGGCTCAAGGTAGTATTATTAAATATCGAACCGAGATCTTACAGTTATTAGAGGCTGTGGTACTACCTCAGCAAGTGGCTGTAATGCATTGTCGAGGACATCAGAGGGATGACAGCGATGTGGCACAAGGAAACATGAAGGCAGACCAGGCAGCCAAAATTGCTGCACGGCAAGTATGGACTGAATTAGCTCTAATACCTACTAAGGTAAGCCCGATTACTGCTCATCTCTCTGTAAATCCCTTTTATACCCAAGAAGATGAAAAATTAGCCGATTTGGTAAAGGCACAGAAGAATTCACATGGATGGTATGTAACAGGTAATGGACAAGTAGTAGTGCCTGCTACAATTATGAAACGAATAATACAAACTGAACATAATAAATGCCATTGGGGAGCAGAAGCATTGGTGCAGTTTTTAAAGCGGAGCATTATATCTGCACAAATGTTAACAATAGCAAAAGGGGTGAATGCGAAGTGTCCAGTATGTTTAAAGAATAATCCGGTAATACGAAAACAAATTCAAATGGGAACTTTGAAAGTGGGAATAGAACCAGGTGACTATTGGCAAGTGGATTTTGCAGAATTACCTAAATCAAAAGGGTTTAAGTATTTATTGGTATACGTATGTACCTTTTCAGGGTGGCTAGAAGCATTTCCCTGTAGAACGAATCAAGCTAGAGAAGTAGTAAAAACTTTGTTAAAAGAGATCATACCTAGATTTGGGGTACCTTTAGGAATTTCTTCAGATCGAGGCCCACACTTTATAGCTAAAATAGTACAGGAAATTAGTGAAATGCTTGGAATTAGCTGGGATTTACATACACCGTGGAGGCCACAATCTAGTGGAAAGGTAGAAAGGATGAATCAAACATTAAAAGGACAAATTAAAAAGATATGCCAGGAAGCTCAAATCCAATGGCCACAGGCATTGCCCCTTGCTTTATTGAGAATTCGTATAAAACCTAGAGAAGGGTTGTCTGTAAGTCCCTATGAAATTCTGTACGGTAAGCCATATACTGCACCAACGAAGGGAATGGGAAGTGCAGATTTACACCTCCAAGGAGATCAAGATGTTTATAGTTATATAATTTCTTTAAGCAGATTACTCACAGCCTTACGTGCCGCGATCATCTGGAATCGCCCTTTGCCGTTGGAGAATCAACCAGGAGACCAAGCGTATGTTCGAAATTGGCAAACGGAGCCTTTAAAGGAACAGTGGCATGGACTTTATTTGGTGCTATTGATAACATTTACCGCTGTGAAAGTAGCAGGAATTGATAATTGGATTCATTATACCAGAGTGAAGAAGGTACCATCACAATGGGGGGTAAAAATGATCACTCCTACAAAACTGAGATTTACATCTTGGTAATACTATGCTGGGTAGGATTAAGTAATGGTTTCGCTCAAATAATACATACATATGCTACTGTACATATAGAAGAACGAATGGATGTAAATTTGACTTGTGATTTTGTTGGAGATATGAGAAGTTCAATCCAAGACATTAGTTGCTATTGGCAGAAGAATGAGTCCAAATTGTCAACTGGGTTTACAATCCGATGGGATAGTGATACACGAAGGGGTACTATGATTTTATCATTGCGAAATGTAAGTAAGACAGATGTAGGAAACTACACCTGTGTTGTTTGGATTAAAGAGAGTTTTGATTATGGAAAAAGGGCATTAGAGGTTACTGCAAAATCAGAACCTATGCAGAAAAGAAACAGAGCCAGGAGAGAGTTAAAAGATTTGGAAAAAGACGAAATGCAACCAATACAAATAATCCAGGCGCCACAACAGGAAACACAAGAAAATCTAATGCAAAAGAAAGTTAGCTGAAAAACACCCAGTCTAGAACTGTACAAAAGTATACACTTGTGACACCCCGAAAGTGAAGTTACCTTTCCACCTGTGGTCCTTGCATTAAGGACAGGTTGTGCCTGTAGAGGAATTAAATACTCCATGAGTGAACCTGTAATACAATTCGGAGTGGGAATAGATTGTAGAACTACGATCAGGAGCACAGGAAATTTAGTTTGGGTTACAAGTGATGGACAATGGACGACTCACCTCCCCTTGGATGGGTTGGTGACTGAAATAACTTTAGGGTTACCAACTCTCTGCCCAATTTGGAAGAAAGCGCCATTTAAGGGTAGATTAGAAAATTTATGGATAATGAAGAGAGAAATAAAGGATGATGATGATTGGCAAGAACCATCATCCGGTGTGAAGTTAGGTTGGGCTTTAGAATCATTGTTTGCTCCAATTAGTACTTATCGGAATAGAGAAATGTTGTACCGGTTGTTAGGACAAACGGAAAGGCTAGCAAGAGTGACTAAAGAAGGATTTAAGGAAATAAACTTACAATTACAGGCAACCACAAAAATGACCCTGCAAAATAGAATGGCATTAGATATGCTGTTGCTAAAAGAACATGGAGTATGTGGTTATTTACGAGATAAGATTGATCATTGTTGTGTACATATTCCGAATGTTACAGCCGCGGTAGAACGTGATTTGTCTCAGCTAACGCAAATTGAACATGCAACTGAGGAAGAAAGAGAAGAAAGTACCCATAATTGGGTGGCTGCTTTAGCAAAGTCATTTGGATTGAACATCTCTGGTTGGGTAGCATCTTTAATTCAATGGTGTATAATAATTATAATTATTATGTTAGCTATTATGGGAGTGTTGCGTTTGATTCAAAATATTGTTAATAAGGAACGGCAACACTTGGGGAAAATTTTAAAAGCTGTTACCAGGAAGAATCATGAACTTCCCCCGAGATATGAAGACATTGGAAATAATTCATTGCAGCTACAATCACCAGTTTGAGACGGTCCAAAGAATATGGAAATCTGCGGAACTGATGATGAAAATCCTTGCAGTCTGGAAGACTTGAAGTATTTTCAAAGGGGGGAATTGTTACATTATATTGATTAGAATAGGTTATACTTGGTAGACAAGATGAAGGTATAATTGCAGGTGTTGGGTACAGTACAATCTGATGAACTGGGTACAGTACAATCTGATGAACTGGGTACAGTACAATCTGATGAAGTGGGTACAGCACAATCTGATGAACTAGGTAAATGATAAGCAAATCTTGGCAACAGTAACTGAAGAAACTATAAATGGGAAACAATCATGTAGCTTAGCAATTCTGTTGATTATGTTATGTAACCGAACACTATAAATATTAACCAAGTTAAACGGGGATTTGGGATTCTCAGCTTTGGACATGAGTCCCTGAGACCCCGGGCCCTGAATAAAGCACCGCATATAACTGCTTTCGTAGTTATGTGTTTCTTTACGGGCAACAGTTTTCTGGCGACCCAGATGGGACTTCGGGAGTAGTGTTGACGGTTCGCTTTCCGATTTTGTTCCGTGCCGGCACCGAGGAATTCTCGGGGAGCCATCGGCTGCGCCCGCTCTGCGCTGCTCCTGACGTCCCAAAGTGGTAAGCCCGAAGGTGCTTTATTGTAATATTTGGTCGGGTGCCTGCCTAATAAGACGTGACGGCGATTCACGCAAGGTTGGGCTAACGAGCTCGAGGTCTGGTCTGTGGAAGCCTAGGCGCTGGCCGTCAGACGGAGCGAAAGCCCCGCAGGTCCAGCACTCACGGACATACGTGGCTGTCTCGTGAGTTTGGTTTGGTCTTTTGTTTCCCATCAGAGGCTATCTTTCCGTTTTCTACCCCGTAGATTTAGTGTGTGTGTGTGTGGAGTGAGTGTGTAAGACCATGGTAATACCGGATAATTCTCCGTTAGGATGTTTATTAAAGCATTGGAAAAGTGCGGGATATTTTCAGAGTATGAGTAAAAGTCGATTTATAGATTATTGTACGAATTGGTGGCCACAATATGAGTATGATGGACCCCGGTGGCCTGAACACGGAAGTTTAGATCCGGGTGTTATAGGTCCATTAATGAGATATTGTTAAGAACTTGAAAAATGGGATGAAGTACCATATGTTGATCTATTTTATGATATACGTAATCATCCAGATATGCAGAGAGAATGTGGAATGTTGTTGGTACATCCCGAAAAAAAGATAAAACAAAACGTGGAGGATGTGTAGGTAATAAGAAGCGTATGACTTGTTTGGCAATACAAAATTCAATAAGAGAGCCAGAGGAGGTATCACTTTTAGCATCACCGACGGCCCCTGTGATGTCCGATATAGATGCAGGGGACGATAGTGATACTGATAGTATTAAGGCGGTAAAACCGTCAGAATCAATTAATACTGGAGCGATCCAGATTAAGTTAACACCGAAGGGTTCGCCAGGGCATTCATCATGCCCAAGACAAGCGCAACGAACCCCAATTGCACAGAGAACAAGACAAGGGAGGAAGGAACAAGAGCAAAACAGTAAAGTATTATTAGCCCCTTTACGAGAGGCAATTTCGGGGACTGATAAAGTATATGGGAAAGTTCCTTTTTCCCCAGGAGATTTAGTAATTTGGAAGCAATCAGCTGGAAAGTGTACAATAATAGGGAAAAAAAAAAAAAAAAACAAACCACAAAGAGAAATCAGGCAGGATTATTAGCAATGTTACAACGAGTAAATCAAGGAATAAGAGGCAGAAGTAGAGGACGAGGTCGAGGAGGATACAGGGTAGGAGGCATGCGGGGAATACCTCAAAATCAGCTAGGGATAAATCAGTGTGCGTTTTGCAGACAACAGGGACATTGGAAAAATGAGTGCCCAGTGAAAATGAATTTGGCCCAGCAGACTTCAGTAGGAGGAACACCAATGGCAGAAACAATGATGTTAGGACATTTGGGGCAACATAGTAGCTGACTAAGTGATGGATTAAAAGTGACAACAGAAATTGATGGGGAAGAGAAACAATTATTGGTAGATACTGGGGCAACTTATTCTGTTTTAAATACTTGTTTAGGAAAGATAGGAGATACGATGATAACTGTGGTAGGAGCTACAGGAAAAACAGAGCAACGGCCCTTTCTGCGGCCATTGCATCTAAATTTTAGGGGTAAAGAATTAGATCATGAATTTCTCTATGTACCGGATTGTCCTACATCTTTGTTAGGACGAGATTTATTGTCAAGATTTAATGCTAAAATAATATTTGAAAATGGAAAAGCTAAGTTGCAGATACCTGAGGAAGAAATAGCTAGAACATTTATAGTAAAAGAAATAGCTAATACAACAATACCAATAGAGGTAGAAAACGCTGTAGTACCATGGGTATGGGAGACACAAGTACCGGGATTAGCGAAAGCAGCAAAACCTGTCATAGTAGAATTGAAAGAAGGTGTCCAACCGGTAAGAGTTAGACAATATCCTATACAGTTAGAAGCTAGGAAAGGGGTAGCACCATTAATTGCAAAATTTTTGATGCACAATGTGTTAGAAGAATGTGAATCTGAATATAATACACCAATATTTCCTATAAGAAAACCTAACGGAGATTATAGGTTAGTTCAAGATTTAAGAGCTGTAAACGAAATAGTTAAAGATATACATCCAGTAGTAGCAAATCCTTATACATTGTTAACATCTGTGGCAGAACAATTTAGATACTTTTCTGTAATTGATTTAAAAGATGCTTTCTTCTGCATCCCATTGGCATTACAAAGTAGGAAATTATTTGCGTTTGAATGGGAAAATCCGGATACAGGACGAAAACGACAGCTGACCTGGACCAGGTTACCACAAGGCTTCAAAAACAGTCCTACAATATTTGGGAATCAGCTGGCACGAGAACTGGAGGATTGGAAGGAGCAAGGATATTTTCAATTACCATCAAAAGCATACTTATTGTTGCAATATGTGGATGACATTTTCGTGGCGACAGAAAGGTATGAAAACTGCATTACTGTTACAGTTGCGTGATTAAATTTACTGGGACAGAGCGGTTATCGAGTTTCTAAGGAAAAAGCCCAAATTGCCCGGGAAAAAGTGATATATCTGGGATGTGAAATTTCCCAAGGACAAAGACGGTTGGGGGTGAATAGAATACAAGCGATTTGTGCCATCCCTGAACCTAGAAATTTGCACGAGTTACGAACTTTTCTAGGAATGACAGGGTGGTGCAGACTCTGGATTTTGAATTATGGACTGTTAGCCAAACCACTGTATGCAGCTTTAAAAGAGCCACAATTAGTTTGGAGTTTAGAGTGTAAAAGGGCTTTTCAAGACTTAAAACAGGCTCTGCAAGAAGCCCCAGCATTAGGATTGCCTGATTTGACAAAAACATTTCAACTCTTTGTACATGAGCGGCAACGACTAGCGCTTGGAGTTTTAACTCAACGAATTGGATCATGGAAGAGACCGGTGGGCTATTTTTCCAAGCAGTTGGATATGGTAAGTGCCGGATGGCCTTCTTGCCTCCGAGCAGTGGCTGCTACTGTAATGTTAGTCCAAGAAGCTAGAAAATTGACATTGGGAACAAAAATGGAAGTATTTGTGCCCCACATGGTGATTGCAGTTTTGGAACAAAAGGGGGGTCATTGGTTGTCATCCGGTAGAATGTTGAAATATCAGGCAATATTGAGAGAACAGGATGATATATTTTTAAAGATAACAACATGTTTGAATCCCGCTGAATTTTTAGGTAGCAAAATAGAGGAAGGCGAGCTGGAACATGATTGTATTGAGGTGATCGAACAAACTTACGCCAGTAGGGTAGATCTGAAAGATATTCCCCTTGTAAATCCTGACTGGACATTATTTACAGACGGTAGCAGCTTTGTTGAGAATGGAACACGATATTCTGGATATGCTGTGGTTACTAAGCTTGAAGTAATTGAAGCAAAGGCATTAATGCCAGGAACGTCAGCGCAAAAGGCAGAACTGGTCGCTCTAATTCGGGCTTTAATACCGAGTACGGATAAGAGAGTGAATATTTGGACAGATTCTAAATACGCTTTTGGAATAATACATATACATGGAGCTTTATGGAAGGAAAGAGGATTGTTGACGGCTCAAGGTAGTATTATTAAATATCGAACCGAGATCTTACAGTTATTAGAGGCTGTGGTACTACCTCAGCAAGTGGCTGTAATGCATTGTCGAGGACATCAGAGGGATGGCAGCGATGTGGCACAAGGAAACATGAAGGCAGACCAGGCAGCCAAAATTGCTGCACGGCAAGTATGGACTGAATTAGCTCTAATACCTACTAAGGTAAGCCCGATTACTGCTCATCTCTCTGTAAATCCCTTTTATACCCAAGAAGATGAAAAATTAGCCGATTTGGTAAAGGCACAGAAGAATTCACATGGATGGTATGTAACAGGTAATGGACAAGTAGTAGTGCCTGCTACAATTATGAAACGAATAATACAAACTGAACATAATAAATGCCATTGGGGAGCAGAAGCATTGGTGCAGTTTTTAAAGCGGAGCATTATATCTGCACAAATGTTAACAATAGCAAAAGGGGTGAATGCGAAGTGTCCAGTATGTTTAAAGAATAATCCGGTAATACGAAAACAAATTCAAATGGGAACTTTGAAAGTGGGAATAGAACCAGGTGACTATTGGCAAGTGGATTTTGCAGAATTACCTAAATCAAAAGGGTTTAAGTATTTATTGGTATACGTATGTACCTTTTCAGGGTGGCTAGAAGCATTTCCCTGTAGAACGAATCAAGCTAGAGAAGTAGTAAAAACTTTGTTAAAAGAGATCATACCTAGATTTGGGGTACCTTTAGGAATTTCTTCAGATCGAGGCCCACACTTTATAGCTAAAATAGTACAGGAAATTAGTGAAATGCTTGGAATTAGCTGGGATTTACATACACCATGGAGGCCACAATCTAGTGGAAAGGTAGAAAGGATGAATCAAACATTAAAAGGACAAATTAAAAAGATATGCCAGGAAGCTCAAATCCAATGGCCACAGGCATTGCCCCTTGCTTTATTGAGAATTCGTATAAAACCTAGAGAAGGGTTGTCTGTAAGTCCCTATGAAATTCTGTACGGTAAGCCATATACTGCACCAACGAAGGGAATGGGAAGTGCAGATTTACACCTCCAAGGAGATCAAGATGTTTATAGTTATATAATTTCTTTAAGCAGATTACTCACAGCCTTACGTGCCGCGATCATCTGGAATCGCCCTTTGCCGTTGGAGAATCAACCAGGAGACCAAGCGTATGTTCGAAATTGGCAAACGGAGCCTTTAAAGGAACAGTGGCATGGACTTTATTTGGTACTATTGATAACATTTACCGCTGTGAAAGTAGCAGGAATTGATAATTGGATTCGTTATACCAGAGTGAAGAAGGTACCATCACAATGGGGGGTAAAAATGATCACTCCTACAAAACTGAGATTTACATCTTGGTAATACTATGCTGGGTAGGATTAAGTAATGGTTTCGCTCAAATAATACATACATATGCTACTGTACATATAGAAGAACGAATGGATGTAAATTTGACTTGTGATTTTGTTGGAGATATGAGAAGTTCAATCCAAGACATTAGTTGCTATTGGCAGAAGAATGAGTCCAAATTGTCAGCTGGGTTTACAATCCGATGGGATAGTGATACACGAAGGGGTACTATGATTTTATCATTGCGAAATGTAAGTAAGACAGATGTAGGAAACTACACCTGTATTGTTTGGATTAAAGAGAGTTTTGATTATGGAAAAAGGGCATTAGAGGTTACTGCAAAATCAGAACCTATGCAGAAAAGAAACAGAGCCAGGAGAGAGTTAAAAGATTTGGAAAAAGACGAAATGCAACCAATACAAATAATCCAGGCGCCACAACAGGAAACACAAGAAAATCTAATGCAAAAGAAAGTTAGCTGAAAAACACCCAGTCTAGAACTGTACAAAAGTATACACTTGTGACACCCCGAAAGTGAAGTTACCTTTCCACCTGTGGTCCTTGCATTAAGGACAGGTTGTGCCTGTAGAGGAATTAAATACTCCATGAGTGAACCTGTAATACAATTCGGAGTGAGAACAGATTGTAGAACTACGATCAGGAGCACAGGAAATTTAGTTTGGGTTACAAGTGATGGACAATGGACGACTCACCTCCCCTTGGATGGGTTGGTGACTGAAATAACTTTAGGGTTACCAACTCTCTGCCCAATTTGGAAGAAAGCGCCATTTAAGGGTAGATTAGAAAATTTATGGATAATGAAGAGAGAAATAAAGGATGATGATGATTGGCAAGAACCATCATCCGGTGTGAAGTTAGGTTGGGCTTTAGAATCATTGTTTGCTCCAATTAGTGCTTATCGGAATAGAGAAATGTTGTACCGGTTGTTAGGACAAACGGAAAGGCTAGCAAGAGTGACTAAAGAAGGATTTAAGGAAATAAACTTACAATTACAGGCAACCACAAAAATGACCCTGCAAAATAGAATGGCATTAGATATGCTGTTGCTAAAAGAACATGGAGTATGTGGTTATTTACGAGATAAGATTGATCATTGTTGTGTACATATTCCGAATGTTACAGCCGCGGTAGAACGTGATTTGTCTCAGCTAACGCAAATTGAACATGCAACTGAGGAAGAAAGAGAAGAAAGTACCCATAATTGGGTGGCTGCTTTAGCAAAGTCATTTGGATTGAACATCTCTGGTTGGGTAGCATCTTTAATTCAATGGTGTATAATAATTATAATTATTATGTTAGCTATTATGGGAGTGTTGCGTTTGATTCAAAATATTGTTAATAAGGAACGGCAACACTTGGGGAAAATTTTAAAAGCTGTTACCAGGAAGAATCATGAACTTCCCCCGAGATATGAAGACATTGGAAATAATTCATTGCAGCTACAATCACCAGTTTGAGACGGTCCAAAGAATATGGAAATCTGCGGAACTGATGATGAAAATCCTTGCAGTCTGGAAGACTTGAAGTATTTTCAAAGGGGGGAATTGTTACATTATATTGATTAGAATAGGTTATACTTGGTAGACAAGATGAAGGTATAATTGCAGGTGTTGGGTACAGTACAATCTGATGAACTGGGTACAGTACAATCTGATGAACTGGGTACAGTACAATCTGATGAAGTGGGTACAGTACAATCTGATGAACTAGGTACAGCACAATCTGATGAACTAGGTAAATGATAAGCAAATCTTGGCAACAGTAACTGAAGAAACTATAAATGGGAAACAATCATGTAGCTTAGCAATTCTGTTGATTATGTTACGTAACCGAACACTATAAATATTAACCAAGTTAAACGGGGATTTGGGATTCTCAGCTTTGGACATGAGTCCCTGAGACCCCGGGCCCCGAATAAAGCACCGCATATAACTGCTTTCGTAGTTATGTGTTTCTTTACGGGCAACAGTTTTCTGGCGACCCAGATGGGACTTCGGGAGTAGTGTTGACGGTTCGCTTTCCGATTTTGCTCCGTGCCGGCACCGAGGAATTCTCGGGGAGCCATCGGCTGCGCCCGCTCTGCGCTGCTCCTGACGTCCCAAAGTGGTAAGCCCGAAGGTGCTTTATTGTAATATTTGGTCGGGTGCCTGCCTAATAAGACGTGACGGCGATTCACGCAAGGTTGGGCTAACGAGCTCGAGGTCTGGTCTGTGGAAGCCTAGGCGCTGGCCGTCAGACGGAGCGAAAGCCCCGCAGGTCCAGCACTCACGGACATACGTGGCTGTCTCGTGAGTTTGGTTTGGTCTTTTGTTTCCCATCAGAGGCTATCTTTCCGTTTTCTACCCCGTAGTTTAGTGTGTGTGTGTGTGTGGAGTGAGTGTGTAAGACCATGGTAATACCGGATAATTCTCCGTTAGGATGTTTATTAAAGCATTGGAAAAGTGCGGGATATTTTCAGAGTATGAGTAAAAGTCGATTTATAGATTATTGTACGAATTGGTGGCCACAATATGAGTATGATGGACCCCGGTGGCCTGAACACGGAAGTTTAGATCCGGGTGTTATAGGTCCATTAATGAGATATTGTTAAGAACTTGAAAAATGGGATGAAGTACCATATGTTGATCTATTTTATGATATACGTAATCATCCAGATATGCAGAGAGAATGTGGAATGTTGTTGGTACATCCCGAAAAAAAGATAAAACAAAACGTGGAGGATGTGTAGGTAATAAGAAGCGTATGACTTGTTTGGCAATACAAAATTCAATAAGAGAGCCAGAGGAGGTATCACTTTTAGCATCACCGACGGCCCCTGTGATGTCCGATATAGATGCAGGGGACGATAGTGATACTGATAGTATTAAGGCGGTAAAACCGTCAGAATCAATTAATACTGGAGCGATCCAGATTAAGTTAACACCGAAGGGTTCGCCAGGGCATTCATCATGCCCAAGACAAGCGCAACGAACCCCAATTGCACAGAGAACAAGACAAGGGAGGAAGGAACAAGAGCAAAACAGTAAAGTATTATTAGCCCCTTTACGAGAGGCAATTTCGGGGACTGATAAAGTATATGGGAAAGTTCCTTTTTCCCCAGGAGATTTAGTAATTTGGAAGCAATCAGCTGGAAAGTGTACAATAATAGGGAAAAAAAAAAAAAAAAACAAACCACAAAGAGAAATCAGGCAGGATTATTAGCAATGTTACAACGAGTAAATCAAGGAATAAGAGGCAGAAGTAGAGGACGAGGTCGAGGAGGATACAGGGTAGGAGGCATGCGGGGAATACCTCAAAATCAGCTAGGGATAAATCAGTGTGCGTTTTGCAGACAACAGGGACATTGGAAAAATGAGTGCCCAGTGAAAATGAATTTGGCCCAGCAGACTTCAGTAGGAGGAACACCAATGGCAGAAACAATGATGTTAGGACATTTGGGGCAACATAGTAGCTGACTAAGTGATGGATTAAAAGTGACAACAGAAATTGATGGGGAAGAGAAACAATTATTGGTAGATACTGGGGCAACTTATTCTGTTTTAAATACTTGTTTAGGAAAGATAGGAGATACGATGATAACTGTGGTAGGAGCTACAGGAAAAACAGAGCAACGGCCCTTTCTGCGGCCATTGCATCTAAATTTTAGGGGTAAAGAATTAGATCATGAATTTCTCTATGTACCGGATTGTCCTACATCTTTGTTAGGACGAGATTTATTGTCAAGATTTAATGCTAAAATAATATTTGAAAATGGAAAAGCTAAGTTGCAGATACCTGAGGAAGAAATAGCTAGAACATTTATAGTAAAAGAAATAGCTAATACAACAATACCAATAGAGGTAGAAAACGCTGTAGTACCATGGGTATGGGAGACACAAGTACCGGGATTAGCGAAAGCAGCAAAACCTGTCATAGTAGAATTGAAAGAAGGTGTCCAACCGGTAAGAGTTAGACAATATCCTATACAGTTAGAAGCTAGGAAAGGGGTAGCACCATTAATTGCAAAATTTTTGATGCACAATGTGTTAGAAGAATGTGAATCTGAATATAATACACCAATATTTCCTATAAGAAAACCTAACGGAGATTATAGGTTAGTTCAAGATTTAAGAGCTGTAAACGAAATAGTTAAAGATATACATCCAGTAGTAGCAAATCCTTATACATTGTTAACATCTGTGGCAGAACAATTTAGATACTTTTCTGTAATTGATTTAAAAGATGCTTTCTTCTGCATCCCATTGGCATTACAAAGTAGGAAATTATTTGCGTTTGAATGGGAAAATCCGGATACAGGACGAAAACGACAGCTGACCTGGACCAGGTTACCACAAGGCTTCAAAAACAGTCCTACAATATTTGGGAATCAGCTGGCACGAGAACTGGAGGATTGGAAGGAGCAAGGATATTTTCAATTACCATCAAAAGCATACTTATTGTTGCAATATGTGGATGACATTTTCGTGGCGACAGAAAGGTATGAAAACTGCATTACTGTTACAGTTGCGTGATTAAATTTACTGGGACAGAGCGGTTATCGAGTTTCTAAGGAAAAAGCCCAAATTGCCCGGGAAAAAGTGATATATCTGGGATGTGAAATTTCCCAAGGACAAAGACGGTTGGGGGTGAATAGAATACAAGCGATTTGTGCCATCCCTGAACCTAGAAATTTGCACGAGTTACGAACTTTTCTAGGAATGACAGGGTGGTGCAGACTCTGGATTTTGAATTATGGACTGTTAGCCAAACCACTGTATGCAGCTTTAAAAGAGCCACAATTAGTTTGGAGTTTAGAGTGTAAAAGGGCTTTTCAAGACTTAAAACAGGCTCTGCAAGAAGCCCCAGCATTAGGATTGCCTGATTTGACAAAAACATTTCAACTCTTTGTACATGAGCGGCAACGACTAGCGCTTGGAGTTTTAACTCAACGAATTGGATCATGGAAGAGACCGGTGGGCTATTTTTCCAAGCAGTTGGATATGGTAAGTGCCGGATGGCCTTCTTGCCTCCGAGCAGTGGCTGCTACTGTAATGTTAGTCCAAGAAGCTAGAAAATTGACATTGGGAACAAAAATGGAAGTATTTGTGCCCCACATGGTGATTGCAGTTTTGGAACAAAAGGGGGGTCATTGGTTGTCATCCGGTAGAATGTTGAAATATCAGGCAATATTGAGAGAACAGGATGATATATTTTTAAAGATAACAACATGTTTGAATCCCGCTGAATTTTTAGGTAGCAAAATAGAGGAAGGCGAGCTGGAACATGATTGTATTGAGGTGATCGAACAAACTTACGCCAGTAGGGTAGATCTGAAAGATATTCCCCTTGTAAATCCTGACTGGACATTATTTACAGACGGTAGCAGCTTTGTTGAGAATGGAACACGATATTCTGGATATGCTGTGGTTACTAAGCTTGAAGTAATTGAAGCAAAGGCATTAATGCCAGGAACGTCAGCGCAAAAGGCAGAACTGGTCGCTCTAATTCGGGCTTTAATACCGAGTACGGATAAGAGAGTGAATATTTGGACAGATTCTAAATACGCTTTTGGAATAATACATATACATGGAGCTTTATGGAAGGAAAGAGGATTGTTGACGGCTCAAGGTAGTATTATTAAATATCGAACCGAGATCTTACAGTTATTAGAGGCTGTGGTACTACCTCAGCAAGTGGCTGTAATGCATTGTCGAGGACATCAGAGGGATGGCAGCGATGTGGCACAAGGAAACATGAAGGCAGACCAGGCAGCCAAAATTGCTGCACGGCAAGTATGGACTGAATTAGCTCTAATACCTACTAAGGTAAGCCCGATTACTGCTCATCTCTCTGTAAATCCCTTTTATACCCAAGAAGATGAAAAATTAGCCGATTTGGTAAAGGCACAGAAGAATTCACATGGATGGTATGTAACAGGTAATGGACAAGTAGTAGTGCCTGCTACAATTATGAAACGAATAATACAAACTGAACATAATAAATGCCATTGGGGAGCAGAAGCATTGGTGCAGTTTTTAAAGCGGAGCATTATATCTGCACAAATGTTAACAATAGCAAAAGGGGTGAATGCGAAGTGTCCAGTATGTTTAAAGAATAATCCGGTAATACGAAAACAAATTCAAATGGGAACTTTGAAAGTGGGAATAGAACCAGGTGACTATTGGCAAGTGGATTTTGCAGAATTACCTAAATCAAAAGGGTTTAAGTATTTATTGGTATACGTATGTACCTTTTCAGGGTGGCTAGAAGCATTTCCCTGTAGAACGAATCAAGCTAGAGAAGTAGTAAAAACTTTGTTAAAAGAGATCATACCTAGATTTGGGGTACCTTTAGGAATTTCTTCAGATCGAGGCCCACACTTTATAGCTAAAATAGTACAGGAAATTAGTGAAATGCTTGGAATTAGCTGGGATTTACATACACCATGGAGGCCACAATCTAGTGGAAAGGTAGAAAGGATGAATCAAACATTAAAAGGACAAATTAAAAAGATATGCCAGGAAGCTCAAATCCAATGGCCACAGGCATTGCCCCTTGCTTTATTGAGAATTCGTATAAAACCTAGAGAAGGGTTGTCTGTAAGTCCCTATGAAATTCTGTACGGTAAGCCATATACTGCACCAACGAAGGGAATGGGAAGTGCAGATTTACACCTCCAAGGAGATCAAGATGTTTATAGTTATATAATTTCTTTAAGCAGATTACTCACAGCCTTACGTGCCGCGATCATCTGGAATCGCCCTTTGCCGTTGGAGAATCAACCAGGAGACCAAGCGTATGTTCGAAATTGGCAAACGGAGCCTTTAAAGGAACAGTGGCATGGACTTTATTTGGTACTATTGATAACATTTACCGCTGTGAAAGTAGCAGGAATTGATAATTGGATTCGTTATACCAGAGTGAAGAAGGTACCATCACAATGGGGGGTAAAAATGATCACTCCTACAAAACTGAGATTTACATCTTGGTAATACTATGCTGGGTAGGATTAAGTAATGGTTTCGCTCAAATAATACATACATATGCTACTGTACATATAGAAGAACGAATGGATGTAAATTTGACTTGTGATTTTGTTGGAGATATGAGAAGTTCAATCCAAGACATTAGTTGCTATTGGCAGAAGAATGAGTCCAAATTGTCAGCTGGGTTTACAATCCGATGGGATAGTGATACACGAAGGGGTACTATGATTTTATCATTGCGAAATGTAAGTAAGACAGATGTAGGAAACTACACCTGTATTGTTTGGATTAAAGAGAGTTTTGATTATGGAAAAAGGGCATTAGAGGTTACTGCAAAATCAGAACCTATGCAGAAAAGAAACAGAGCCAGGAGAGAGTTAAAAGATTTGGAAAAAGACGAAATGCAACCAATACAAATAATCCAGGCGCCACAACAGGAAACACAAGAAAATCTAATGCAAAAGAAAGTTAGCTGAAAAACACCCAGTCTAGAACTGTACAAAAGTATACACTTGTGACACCCCGAAAGTGAAGTTACCTTTCCACCTGTGGTCCTTGCATTAAGGACAGGTTGTGCCTGTAGAGGAATTAAATACTCCATGAGTGAACCTGTAATACAATTCGGAGTGAGAACAGATTGTAGAACTACGATCAGGAGCACAGGAAATTTAGTTTGGGTTACAAGTGATGGACAATGGACGACTCACCTCCCCTTGGATGGGTTGGTGACTGAAATAACTTTAGGGTTACCAACTCTCTGCCCAATTTGGAAGAAAGCGCCATTTAAGGGTAGATTAGAAAATTTATGGATAATGAAGAGAGAAATAAAGGATGATGATGATTGGCAAGAACCATCATCCGGTGTGAAGTTAGGTTGGGCTTTAGAATCATTGTTTGCTCCAATTAGTGCTTATCGGAATAGAGAAATGTTGTACCGGTTGTTAGGACAAACGGAAAGGCTAGCAAGAGTGACTAAAGAAGGATTTAAGGAAATAAACTTACAATTACAGGCAACCACAAAAATGACCCTGCAAAATAGAATGGCATTAGATATGCTGTTGCTAAAAGAACATGGAGTATGTGGTTATTTACGAGATAAGATTGATCATTGTTGTGTACATATTCCGAATGTTACAGCCGCGGTAGAACGTGATTTGTCTCAGCTAACGCAAATTGAACATGCAACTGAGGAAGAAAGAGAAGAAAGTACCCATAATTGGGTGGCTGCTTTAGCAAAGTCATTTGGATTGAACATCTCTGGTTGGGTAGCATCTTTAATTCAATGGTGTATAATAATTATAATTATTATGTTAGCTATTATGGGAGTGTTGCGTTTGATTCAAAATATTGTTAATAAGGAACGGCAACACTTGGGGAAAATTTTAAAAGCTGTTACCAGGAAGAATCATGAACTTCCCCCGAGATATGAAGACATTGGAAATAATTCATTGCAGCTACAATCACCAGTTTGAGACGGTCCAAAGAATATGGAAATCTGCGGAACTGATGATGAAAATCCTTGCAGTCTGGAAGACTTGAAGTATTTTCAAAGGGGGGAATTGTTACATTATATTGATTAGAATAGGTTATACTTGGTAGACAAGATGAAGGTATAATTGCAGGTGTTGGGTACAGTACAATCTGATGAACTGGGTACAGTACAATCTGATGAACTGGGTACAGTACAATCTGATGAAGTGGGTACAGTACAATCTGATGAACTAGGTACAGCACAATCTGATGAACTAGGTAAATGATAAGCAAATCTTGGCAACAGTAACTGAAGAAACTATAAATGGGAAACAATCATGTAGCTTAGCAATTCTGTTGATTATGTTACGTAACCGAACACTATAAATATTAACCAAGTTAAACGGGGATTTGGGATTCTCAGCTTTGGACATGAGTCCCTGAGACCCCGGGCCCCGAATAAAGCACCGCATATAACTGCTTTCGTAGTTATGTGTTTCTTTACGGGCAACAGTTTTCTGGCGACCCAGATGGGACTTCGGGAGTAGTGTTGACGGTTCGCTTTCCGATTTTGCTCCGTGCCGGCACCGAGGAATTCTCGGGGAGCCATCGGCTGCGCCCGCTCTGCGCTGCTCCTGACGTCCCAAAGTGGTAAGCCCGAAGGTGCTTTATTGTAATATTTGGTCGGGTGCCTGCCTAATAAGACGTGACGGCGATTCACGCAAGGTTGGGCTAACGAGCTCGAGGTCTGGTCTGTGGAAGCCTAGGCGCTGGCCGTCAGACGGAGCGAAAGCCCCGCAGGTCCAGCACTCACGGACATACGTGGCTGTCTCGTGAGTTTGGTTTGGTCTTTTGTTTCCCATCAGAGGCTATCTTTCCGTTTTCTACCCCGTAGTTTAGTGTGTGTGTGTGTGTGGAGTGAGTGTGTAAGACCATGGTAATACCGGATAATTCTCCGTTAGGATGTTTATTAAAGCATTGGAAAAGTGCGGGATATTTTCAGAGTATGAGTAAAAGTCGATTTATAGATTATTGTACGAATTGGTGGCCACAATATGAGTATGATGGACCCCGGTGGCCTGAACACGGAAGTTTAGATCCGGGTGTTATAGGTCCATTAATGAGATATTGTTAAGAACTTGAAAAATGGGATGAAGTACCATATGTTGATCTATTTTATGATATACGTAATCATCCAGATATGCAGAGAGAATGTGGAATGTTGTTGGTACATCCCGAAAAAAAGATAAAACAAAACGTGGAGGATGTGTAGGTAATAAGAAGCGTATGACTTGTTTGGCAATACAAAATTCAATAAGAGAGCCAGAGGAGGTATCACTTTTAGCATCACCGACGGCCCCTGTGATGTCCGATATAGATGCAGGGGACGATAGTGATACTGATAGTATTAAGGCGGTAAAACCGTCAGAATCAATTAATACTGGAGCGATCCAGATTAAGTTAACACCGAAGGGTTCGCCAGGGCATTCATCATGCCCAAGACAAGCGCAACGAACCCCAATTGCACAGAGAACAAGACAAGGGAGGAAGGAACAAGAGCAAAACAGTAAAGTATTATTAGCCCCTTTACGAGAGGCAATTTCGGGGACTGATAAAGTATATGGGAAAGTTCCTTTTTCCCCAGGAGATTTAGTAATTTGGAAGCAATCAGCTGGAAAGTGTACAATAATAGGGAAAAAAAAAAAAAAAAACAAACCACAAAGAGAAATCAGGCAGGATTATTAGCAATGTTACAACGAGTAAATCAAGGAATAAGAGGCAGAAGTAGAGGACGAGGTCGAGGAGGATACAGGGTAGGAGGCATGCGGGGAATACCTCAAAATCAGCTAGGGATAAATCAGTGTGCGTTTTGCAGACAACAGGGACATTGGAAAAATGAGTGCCCAGTGAAAATGAATTTGGCCCAGCAGACTTCAGTAGGAGGAACACCAATGGCAGAAACAATGATGTTAGGACATTTGGGGCAACATAGTAGCTGACTAAGTGATGGATTAAAAGTGACAACAGAAATTGATGGGGAAGAGAAACAATTATTGGTAGATACTGGGGCAACTTATTCTGTTTTAAATACTTGTTTAGGAAAGATAGGAGATACGATGATAACTGTGGTAGGAGCTACAGGAAAAACAGAGCAACGGCCCTTTCTGCGGCCATTGCATCTAAATTTTAGGGGTAAAGAATTAGATCATGAATTTCTCTATGTACCGGATTGTCCTACATCTTTGTTAGGACGAGATTTATTGTCAAGATTTAATGCTAAAATAATATTTGAAAATGGAAAAGCTAAGTTGCAGATACCTGAGGAAGAAATAGCTAGAACATTTATAGTAAAAGAAATAGCTAATACAACAATACCAATAGAGGTAGAAAACGCTGTAGTACCATGGGTATGGGAGACACAAGTACCGGGATTAGCGAAAGCAGCAAAACCTGTCATAGTAGAATTGAAAGAAGGTGTCCAACCGGTAAGAGTTAGACAATATCCTATACAGTTAGAAGCTAGGAAAGGGGTAGCACCATTAATTGCAAAATTTTTGATGCACAATGTGTTAGAAGAATGTGAATCTGAATATAATACACCAATATTTCCTATAAGAAAACCTAACGGAGATTATAGGTTAGTTCAAGATTTAAGAGCTGTAAACGAAATAGTTAAAGATATACATCCAGTAGTAGCAAATCCTTATACATTGTTAACATCTGTGGCAGAACAATTTAGATACTTTTCTGTAATTGATTTAAAAGATGCTTTCTTCTGCATCCCATTGGCATTACAAAGTAGGAAATTATTTGCGTTTGAATGGGAAAATCCGGATACAGGACGAAAACGACAGCTGACCTGGACCAGGTTACCACAAGGCTTCAAAAACAGTCCTACAATATTTGGGAATCAGCTGGCACGAGAACTGGAGGATTGGAAGGAGCAAGGATATTTTCAATTACCATCAAAAGCATACTTATTGTTGCAATATGTGGATGACATTTTCGTGGCGACAGAAAGGTATGAAAACTGCATTACTGTTACAGTTGCGTGATTAAATTTACTGGGACAGAGCGGTTATCGAGTTTCTAAGGAAAAAGCCCAAATTGCCCGGGAAAAAGTGATATATCTGGGATGTGAAATTTCCCAAGGACAAAGACGGTTGGGGGTGAATAGAATACAAGCGATTTGTGCCATCCCTGAACCTAGAAATTTGCACGAGTTACGAACTTTTCTAGGAATGACAGGGTGGTGCAGACTCTGGATTTTGAATTATGGACTGTTAGCCAAACCACTGTATGCAGCTTTAAAAGAGCCACAATTAGTTTGGAGTTTAGAGTGTAAAAGGGCTTTTCAAGACTTAAAACAGGCTCTGCAAGAAGCCCCAGCATTAGGATTGCCTGATTTGACAAAAACATTTCAACTCTTTGTACATGAGCGGCAACGACTAGCGCTTGGAGTTTTAACTCAACGAATTGGATCATGGAAGAGACCGGTGGGCTATTTTTCCAAGCAGTTGGATATGGTAAGTGCCGGATGGCCTTCTTGCCTCCGAGCAGTGGCTGCTACTGTAATGTTAGTCCAAGAAGCTAGAAAATTGACATTGGGAACAAAAATGGAAGTATTTGTGCCCCACATGGTGATTGCAGTTTTGGAACAAAAGGGGGGTCATTGGTTGTCATCCGGTAGAATGTTGAAATATCAGGCAATATTGAGAGAACAGGATGATATATTTTTAAAGATAACAACATGTTTGAATCCCGCTGAATTTTTAGGTAGCAAAATAGAGGAAGGCGAGCTGGAACATGATTGTATTGAGGTGATCGAACAAACTTACGCCAGTAGGGTAGATCTGAAAGATATTCCCCTTGTAAATCCTGACTGGACATTATTTACAGACGGTAGCAGCTTTGTTGAGAATGGAACACGATATTCTGGATATGCTGTGGTTACTAAGCTTGAAGTAATTGAAGCAAAGGCATTAATGCCAGGAACGTCAGCGCAAAAGGCAGAACTGGTCGCTCTAATTCGGGCTTTAATACCGAGTACGGATAAGAGAGTGAATATTTGGACAGATTCTAAATACGCTTTTGGAATAATACATATACATGGAGCTTTATGGAAGGAAAGAGGATTGTTGACGGCTCAAGGTAGTATTATTAAATATCGAACCGAGATCTTACAGTTATTAGAGGCTGTGGTACTACCTCAGCAAGTGGCTGTAATGCATTGTCGAGGACATCAGAGGGATGGCAGCGATGTGGCACAAGGAAACATGAAGGCAGACCAGGCAGCCAAAATTGCTGCACGGCAAGTATGGACTGAATTAGCTCTAATACCTACTAAGGTAAGCCCGATTACTGCTCATCTCTCTGTAAATCCCTTTTATACCCAAGAAGATGAAAAATTAGCCGATTTGGTAAAGGCACAGAAGAATTCACATGGATGGTATGTAACAGGTAATGGACAAGTAGTAGTGCCTGCTACAATTATGAAACGAATAATACAAACTGAACATAATAAATGCCATTGGGGAGCAGAAGCATTGGTGCAGTTTTTAAAGCGGAGCATTATATCTGCACAAATGTTAACAATAGCAAAAGGGGTGAATGCGAAGTGTCCAGTATGTTTAAAGAATAATCCGGTAATACGAAAACAAATTCAAATGGGAACTTTGAAAGTGGGAATAGAACCAGGTGACTATTGGCAAGTGGATTTTGCAGAATTACCTAAATCAAAAGGGTTTAAGTATTTATTGGTATACGTATGTACCTTTTCAGGGTGGCTAGAAGCATTTCCCTGTAGAACGAATCAAGCTAGAGAAGTAGTAAAAACTTTGTTAAAAGAGATCATACCTAGATTTGGGGTACCTTTAGGAATTTCTTCAGATCGAGGCCCACACTTTATAGCTAAAATAGTACAGGAAATTAGTGAAATGCTTGGAATTAGCTGGGATTTACATACACCATGGAGGCCACAATCTAGTGGAAAGGTAGAAAGGATGAATCAAACATTAAAAGGACAAATTAAAAAGATATGCCAGGAAGCTCAAATCCAATGGCCACAGGCATTGCCCCTTGCTTTATTGAGAATTCGTATAAAACCTAGAGAAGGGTTGTCTGTAAGTCCCTATGAAATTCTGTACGGTAAGCCATATACTGCACCAACGAAGGGAATGGGAAGTGCAGATTTACACCTCCAAGGAGATCAAGATGTTTATAGTTATATAATTTCTTTAAGCAGATTACTCACAGCCTTACGTGCCGCGATCATCTGGAATCGCCCTTTGCCGTTGGAGAATCAACCAGGAGACCAAGCGTATGTTCGAAATTGGCAAACGGAGCCTTTAAAGGAACAGTGGCATGGACTTTATTTGGTACTATTGATAACATTTACCGCTGTGAAAGTAGCAGGAATTGATAATTGGATTCGTTATACCAGAGTGAAGAAGGTACCATCACAATGGGGGGTAAAAATGATCACTCCTACAAAACTGAGATTTACATCTTGGTAATACTATGCTGGGTAGGATTAAGTAATGGTTTCGCTCAAATAATACATACATATGCTACTGTACATATAGAAGAACGAATGGATGTAAATTTGACTTGTGATTTTGTTGGAGATATGAGAAGTTCAATCCAAGACATTAGTTGCTATTGGCAGAAGAATGAGTCCAAATTGTCAGCTGGGTTTACAATCCGATGGGATAGTGATACACGAAGGGGTACTATGATTTTATCATTGCGAAATGTAAGTAAGACAGATGTAGGAAACTACACCTGTATTGTTTGGATTAAAGAGAGTTTTGATTATGGAAAAAGGGCATTAGAGGTTACTGCAAAATCAGAACCTATGCAGAAAAGAAACAGAGCCAGGAGAGAGTTAAAAGATTTGGAAAAAGACGAAATGCAACCAATACAAATAATCCAGGCGCCACAACAGGAAACACAAGAAAATCTAATGCAAAAGAAAGTTAGCTGAAAAACACCCAGTCTAGAACTGTACAAAAGTATACACTTGTGACACCCCGAAAGTGAAGTTACCTTTCCACCTGTGGTCCTTGCATTAAGGACAGGTTGTGCCTGTAGAGGAATTAAATACTCCATGAGTGAACCTGTAATACAATTCGGAGTGAGAACAGATTGTAGAACTACGATCAGGAGCACAGGAAATTTAGTTTGGGTTACAAGTGATGGACAATGGACGACTCACCTCCCCTTGGATGGGTTGGTGACTGAAATAACTTTAGGGTTACCAACTCTCTGCCCAATTTGGAAGAAAGCGCCATTTAAGGGTAGATTAGAAAATTTATGGATAATGAAGAGAGAAATAAAGGATGATGATGATTGGCAAGAACCATCATCCGGTGTGAAGTTAGGTTGGGCTTTAGAATCATTGTTTGCTCCAATTAGTGCTTATCGGAATAGAGAAATGTTGTACCGGTTGTTAGGACAAACGGAAAGGCTAGCAAGAGTGACTAAAGAAGGATTTAAGGAAATAAACTTACAATTACAGGCAACCACAAAAATGACCCTGCAAAATAGAATGGCATTAGATATGCTGTTGCTAAAAGAACATGGAGTATGTGGTTATTTACGAGATAAGATTGATCATTGTTGTGTACATATTCCGAATGTTACAGCCGCGGTAGAACGTGATTTGTCTCAGCTAACGCAAATTGAACATGCAACTGAGGAAGAAAGAGAAGAAAGTACCCATAATTGGGTGGCTGCTTTAGCAAAGTCATTTGGATTGAACATCTCTGGTTGGGTAGCATCTTTAATTCAATGGTGTATAATAATTATAATTATTATGTTAGCTATTATGGGAGTGTTGCGTTTGATTCAAAATATTGTTAATAAGGAACGGCAACACTTGGGGAAAATTTTAAAAGCTGTTACCAGGAAGAATCATGAACTTCCCCCGAGATATGAAGACATTGGAAATAATTCATTGCAGCTACAATCACCAGTTTGAGACGGTCCAAAGAATATGGAAATCTGCGGAACTGATGATGAAAATCCTTGCAGTCTGGAAGACTTGAAGTATTTTCAAAGGGGGGAATTGTTACATTATATTGATTAGAATAGGTTATACTTGGTAGACAAGATGAAGGTATAATTGCAGGTGTTGGGTACAGTACAATCTGATGAACTGGGTACAGTACAATCTGATGAACTGGGTACAGTACAATCTGATGAAGTGGGTACAGTACAATCTGATGAACTAGGTACAGCACAATCTGATGAACTAGGTAAATGATAAGCAAATCTTGGCAACAGTAACTGAAGAAACTATAAATGGGAAACAATCATGTAGCTTAGCAATTCTGTTGATTATGTTACGTAACCGAACACTATAAATATTAACCAAGTTAAACGGGGATTTGGGATTCTCAGCTTTGGACATGAGTCCCTGAGACCCCGGGCCCCGAATAAAGCACCGCATATAACTGCTTTCGTAGTTATGTGTTTCTTTACGGGCAACAGTTTTCTGGCGACCCAGATGGGACTTCGGGAGTAGTGTTGACGGTTCGCTTTCCGATTTTGCTCCGTGCCGGCACCGAGGAATTCTCGGGGAGCCATCGGCTGCGCCCGCTCTGCGCTGCTCCTGACGTCCCAAAGTGGTAAGCCCGAAGGTGCTTTATTGTAATATTTGGTCGGGTGCCTGCCTAATAAGACGTGACGGCGATTCACGCAAGGTTGGGCTAACGAGCTCGAGGTCTGGTCTGTGGAAGCCTAGGCGCTGGCCGTCAGACGGAGCGAAAGCCCCGCAGGTCCAGCACTCACGGACATACGTGGCTGTCTCGTGAGTTTGGTTTGGTCTTTTGTTTCCCATCAGAGGCTATCTTTCCGTTTTCTACCCCGTAGATTTAGTGTGTGTGTGTGTGTGTGGAGTGAGTGTGTAAGACCATGGTAATACCGGATAATTCTCCGTTAGGATGTTTATTAAAGCATTGGAAAAGTGCGGGATATTTTCAGAGTATGAGTAAAAGTCGATTTATAGATTATTGTACGAATTGGTGGCCACAATATGAGTATGATGGACCCCGGTGGCCTGAACACGGAAGTTTAGATCCGGGTGTTATAGGTCCATTAATGAGATATTGTTAAGAACTTGAAAAATGGGATGAAGTACCATATGTTGATCTATTTTATGATATACGTAATCATCCAGATATGCAGAGAGAATGTGGAATGTTGTTGGTACATCCCGAAAAAAAGATAAAACAAAATGTGAAGGATGTGTAGGTAATAAGAAGTGTATGACTTGTTTGGCAATACAAAATTCAATAAGAGAGCCAGAGGAGGTATCACTTTTAGCATCACCGACGGCCCCTGTGATGTCCGATATAGATGCAGGGGACGATAGTGATACTGATAGTATTAAGGCGGTAAAACCGTCAGAATCAATTAATACTGGAGCGATCCAGATTAAGTTAACACCGAAGGGTTCGCCAGGGCATTCATCATGCCCAAGACAAGCGCAACGAACCCCAATTGCACAGAGAACAAGACAAGGGAGGAAGGAACAAGAGCAAAACAGTAAAGTATTATTAGCCCCTTTACGAGAGGCAATTTCGGGGACTGATAAAGTATATGGGAAAGTTCCTTTTTCCCCAGGAGATTTAGTAATTTGGAAGCAATCAGCTGGAAAGTGTACAATAATAGGGAAAAAAAAAAAAAAAAACAAACCACAAAGAGAAATCAGGCAGGATTATTAGCAATGTTACAACGAGTAAATCAAGGAATAAGAGGCAGAAGTAGAGGACGAGGTCGAGGAGGATACAGGGTAGGAGGCATGCGGGGAATACCTCAAAATCAGCTAGGGATAAATCAGTGTGCGTTTTGCAGACAACAGGGACATTGGAAAAATGAGTGCCCAGTGAAAATGAATTTGGCCCAGCAGACTTCAGTAGGAGGAACACCAATGGCAGAAACAATGATGTTAGGACATTTGGGGCAACATAGTAGCTGACTAAGTGATGGATTAAAAGTGACAACAGAAATTGATGGGGAAGAGAAACAATTATTGGTAGATACTGGGGCAACTTATTCTGTTTTAAATACTTGTTTAGGAAAGATAGGAGATACGATGATAACTGTGGTAGGAGCTACAGGAAAAACAGAGCAACGGCCCTTTCTGCGGCCATTGCATCTAAATTTTAGGGGTAAAGAATTAGATCATGAATTTCTCTATGTACCGGATTGTCCTACATCTTTGTTAGGACGAGATTTATTGTCAAGATTTAATGCTAAAATAATATTTGAAAATGGAAAAGCTAAGTTGCAGATACCTGAGGAAGAAATAGCTAGAACATTTATAGTAAAAGAAATAGCTAATACAACAATACCAATAGAGGTAGAAAACGCTGTAGTACCATGGGTATGGGAGACACAAGTACCGGGATTAGCGAAAGCAGCAAAACCTGTCATAGTAGAATTGAAAGAAGGTGTCCAACCGGTAAGAGTTAGACAATATCCTATACAGTTAGAAGCTAGGAAAGGGGTAGCACCATTAATTGCAAAATTTTTGATGCACAATGTGTTAGAAGAATGTGAATCTGAATATAATACACCGATATTTCCTATAAGAAAACCTAACGGAGATTATAGGTTAGTTCAAGATTTAAGAGCTGTAAACGAAATAGTTAAAGATATACATCCAGTAGTAGCAAATCCTTATACATTGTTAACATCTGTGGCAGAACAATTTAGATACTTTTCTGTAATTGATTTAAAAGATGCTTTCTTCTGCATCCCATTGGCATTACAAAGTAGGAAATTATTTGCGTTTGAATGGGAAAATCCGGATACAGGACGAAAACGACAGCTGACCTGGACCAGGTTACCACAAGGCTTCAAAAACAGTCCTACAATATTTGGGAATCAGCTGGCACGAGAACTGGAGGATTGGAAGGAGCAAGGATATTTTCAATTACCATCAAAAGCATACTTATTGTTGCAATATGTGGATGACATTTTCGTGGCGACAGAAAGGTATGAAAACTGCATTACTGTTACAGTTGCGTGATTAAATTTACTGGGACAGAGCGGTTATCGAGTTTCTAAGGAAAAAGCCCAAATTGCCCGGGAAAAAGTGATATATCTGGGATGTGAAATTTCCCAAGGACAAAGACGGTTGGGGGTGAATAGAATACAAGCGATTTGTGCCATCCCTGAACCTAGAAATTTGCACGAGTTACGAACTTTTCTAGGAATGACAGGGTGGTGCAGACTCTGGATTTTGAATTATGGACTGTTAGCCAAACCACTGTATGCAGCTTTAAAAGAGCCACAATTAGTTTGGAGTTTAGAGTGTAAAAGGGCTTTTCAAGACTTAAAACAGGCTCTGCAAGAAGCCCCAGCATTAGGATTGCCTGATTTGACAAAAACATTTCAACTCTTTGTACATGAGCGGCAACGACTAGCGCTTGGAGTTTTAACTCAACGAATTGGATCATGGAAGAGACCGGTGGGCTATTTTTCCAAGCAGTTGGATATGGTAAGTGCCGGATGGCCTTCTTGCCTCCGAGCAGTGGCTGCTACTGTAATGTTAGTCCAAGAAGCTAGAAAATTGACATTGGGAACAAAAATGGAAGTATTTGTGCCCCACATGGTGATTGCAGTTTTGGAACAAAAGGGGGGTCATTGGTTGTCATCCGGTAGAATGTTGAAATATCAGGCAATATTGAGAGAACAGGATGATATATTTTTAAAGATAACAACATGTTTGAATCCCGCTGAATTTTTAGGTAGCAAAATAGAGGAAGGCGAGCTGGAACATGATTGTATTGAGGTGATCGAACAAACTTACGCCAGTAGGGTAGATCTGAAAGATATTCCCCTTGTAAATCCTGACTGGACATTATTTACAGACGGTAGCAGCTTTGTTGAGAATGGAACACGATATTCTGGATATGCTGTGGTTACTAAGCTTGAAGTAATTGAAGCAAAGGCATTAATGCCAGGAACGTCAGCGCAAAAGGCAGAACTGGTCGCTCTAATTCGGGCTTTAATACCGAGTACGGATAAGAGAGTGAATATTTGGACAGATTCTAAATACGCTTTTGGAATAATACATATACATGGAGCTTTATGGAAGGAAAGAGGATTGTTGACGGCTCAAGGTAGTATTATTAAATATCGAACCGAGATCTTACAGTTATTAGAGGCTGTGGTACTACCTCAGCAAGTGGCTGTAATGCATTGTCGAGGACATCAGAGGGATGGCAGCGATGTGGCACAAGGAAACATGAAGGCAGACCAGGCAGCCAAAATTGCTGCACGGCAAGTATGGACTGAATTAGCTCTAATACCTACTAAGGTAAGCCCGATTACTGCTCATCTCTCTGTAAATCCCTTTTATACCCAAGAAGATGAAAAATTAGCCGATTTGGTAAAGGCACAGAAGAATTCACATGGATGGTATGTAACAGGTAATGGACAAGTAGTAGTGCCTGCTACAATTATGAAACGAATAATACAAACTGAACATAATAAATGCCATTGGGGAGCAGAAGCATTGGTGCAGTTTTTAAAGCGGAGCATTATATCTGCACAAATGTTAACAATAGCAAAAGGGGTGAATGCGAAGTGTCCAGTATGTTTAAAGAATAATCCGGTAATACGAAAACAAATTCAAATGGGAACTTTGAAAGTGGGAATAGAACCAGGTGACTATTGGCAAGTGGATTTTGCAGAATTACCTAAATCAAAAGGGTTTAAGTATTTATTGGTATACGTATGTACCTTTTCAGGGTGGCTAGAAGCATTTCCCTGTAGAACGAATCAAGCTAGAGAAGTAGTAAAAACTTTGTTAAAAGAGATCATACCTAGATTTGGGGTACCTTTAGGAATTTCTTCAGATCGAGGCCCACACTTTATAGCTAAAATAGTACAGGAAATTAGTGAAATGCTTGGAATTAGCTGGGATTTACATACACCATGGAGGCCACAATCTAGTGGAAAGGTAGAAAGGATGAATCAAACATTAAAAGGACAAATTAAAAAGATATGCCAGGAAGCTCAAATCCAATGGCCACAGGCATTGCCCCTTGCTTTATTGAGAATTCGTATAAAACCTAGAGAAGGGTTGTCTGTAAGTCCCTATGAAATTCTGTACGGTAAGCCATATACTGCACCAACGAAGGGAATGGGAAGTGCAGATTTACACCTCCAAGGAGATCAAGATGTTTATAGTTATATAATTTCTTTAAGCAGATTACTCACAGCCTTACGTGCCGCGATCATCTGGAATCGCCCTTTGCCGTTGGAGAATCAACCAGGAGACCAAGCGTATGTTCGAAATTGGCAAACGGAGCCTTTAAAGGAACAGTGGCATGGACTTTATTTGGTACTATTGATAACATTTACCGCTGTGAAAGTAGCAGGAATTGATAATTGGATTCGTTATACCAGAGTGAAGAAGGTACCATCACAATGGGGGGTAAAAATGATCACTCCTACAAAACTGAGATTTACATCTTGGTAATACTATGCTGGGTAGGATTAAGTAATGGTTTCGCTCAAATAATACATACATATGCTACTGTACATATAGAAGAACGAATGGATGTAAATTTGACTTGTGATTTTGTTGGAGATATGAGAAGTTCAATCCAAGACATTAGTTGCTATTGGCAGAAGAATGAGTCCAAATTGTCAGCTGGGTTTACAATCCGATGGGATAGTGATACACGAAGGGGTACTATGATTTTATCATTGCGAAATGTAAGTAAGACAGATGTAGGAAACTACACCTGTATTGTTTGGATTAAAGAGAGTTTTGATTATGGAAAAAGGGCATTAGAGGTTACTGCAAAATCAGAACCTATGCAGAAAAGAAACAGAGCCAGGAGAGAGTTAAAAGATTTGGAAAAAGACGAAATGCAACCAATACAAATAATCCAGGCGCCACAACAGGAAACACAAGAAAATCTAATGCAAAAGAAAGTTAGCTGAAAAACACCCAGTCTAGAACTGTACAAAAGTATACACTTGTGACACCCCGAAAGTGAAGTTACCTTTCCACCTGTGGTCCTTGCATTAAGGACAGGTTGTGCCTGTAGAGGAATTAAATACTCCATGAGTGAACCTGTAATACAATTCGGAGTGAGAACAGATTGTAGAACTACGATCAGGAGCACAGGAAATTTAGTTTGGGTTACAAGTGATGGACAATGGACGACTCACCTCCCCTTGGATGGGTTGGTGACTGAAATAACTTTAGGGTTACCAACTCTCTGCCCAATTTGGAAGAAAGCGCCATTTAAGGGTAGATTAGAAAATTTATGGATAATGAAGAGAGAAATAAAGGATGATGATGATTGGCAAGAACCATCATCCGGTGTGAAGTTAGGTTGGGCTTTAGAATCATTGTTTGCTCCAATTAGTGCTTATCGGAATAGAGAAATGTTGTACCGGTTGTTAGGACAAACGGAAAGGCTAGCAAGAGTGACTAAAGAAGGATTTAAGGAAATAAACTTACAATTACAGGCAACCACAAAAATGACCCTGCAAAATAGAATGGCATTAGATATGCTGTTGCTAAAAGAACATGGAGTATGTGGTTATTTACGAGATAAGATTGATCATTGTTGTGTACATATTCCGAATGTTACAGCCGCGGTAGAACGTGATTTGTCTCAGCTAACGCAAATTGAACATGCAACTGAGGAAGAAAGAGAAGAAAGTACCCATAATTGGGTGGCTGCTTTAGCAAAGTCATTTGGATTGAACATCTCTGGTTGGGTAGCATCTTTAATTCAATGGTGTATAATAATTATAATTATTATGTTAGCTATTATGGGAGTGTTGCGTTTGATTCAAAATATTGTTAATAAGGAACGGCAACACTTGGGGAAAATTTTAAAAGCTGTTACCAGGAAGAATCATGAACTTCCCCCGAGATATGAAGACATTGGAAATAATTCATTGCAGCTACAATCACCAGTTTGAGACGGTCCAAAGAATATGGAAATCTGCGGAACCGATGATGAAAATCCTTGCAGTCTGGAAGACTTGAAGTATTTTCAAAGGGGGGAATTGTTACATTATATTGATTAGAATAGGTTATACTTGGTAGACAAGATGAAGGTATAATTGCAGGTGTTGGGTACAGTACAATCTGATGAACTGGGTACAGTACAATCTGATGAACTGGGTACAGCACAATCTGATGAACTAGGTAAATGATAAGCAAATCTTGGCAACAGTAACTGAAGAAACTATAAATGGGAAACAATCATGTAGCTTAGCAATTCTGTTGATTATGTTACGTAACCGAACACTATAAATATTAACCAAGTTAAACGGGGATTTGGGATTCTCAGCTTTGGACATGAGTCCCTGAGACCCCGGGCCCCGAATAAAGCACCGCATATAACTGCTTTCGTAGTTATGTGTTTCTTTACGGGCAACAGTTTTCTGGCGACCCAGATGGGACTTCGGGAGTAGTGTTGACGGTTCGCTTTCCGATTTTGCTCCGTGCCGGCACCGAGGAATTCTCGGGGAGCCATCGGCTGCGCCCGCTCTGCGCTGCTGCTGACGTCCCAAAGTGGTAAGCCCGAAGGTGCTTTATTGTAATATTTGGTCGGGTGCCTGCCTAATAAGACGTGACGGCGATTCACGCAAGGTTGGGCTAACGAGCTCGAGGTCTGGTCTGTGGAAGCCTAGGCGCTGGCCGTCAGACGGAGCGAAAGCCCCGCAGGTCCAGCACTCACGGACATACGTGGCTGTCTCGTGAGTTTGGTTTGGTCTTTTGTTTCCCATCAGAGGCTATCTTTCCGTTTTCTACCCCGTAGATTTAGTGTGTGTGTGTGTGTGGAGTGAGTGTGTAAGACCATGGTAATACCGGATAATTCTCCGTTAGGATGTTTATTAAAGCATTGGAAAAGTGCGGGATATTTTCAGAGTATGAGTAAAAGTCGATTTATAGATTATTGTACGAATTGGTGGCCACAATATGAGTATGATGGACCCCGGTGGCCTGAACACGGAAGTTTAGATCCGGGTGTTATAGGTCCATTAATGAGATATTGTTAAGAACTTGAAAAATGGGATGAAGTACCATATGTTGATCTATTTTATGATATACGTAATCATCCAGATATGCAGAGAGAATGTGGAATGTTGTTGGTACATCCCGAAAAAAAGATAAAACAAAACGTGGAGGATGTGTAGGTAATAAGAAGCGTATGACTTGTTTGGCAATACAAAATTCAATAAGAGAGCCAGAGGAGGTATCACTTTTAGCATCACCGACGGCCCCTGTGATGTCCGATATAGATGCAGGGGACGATAGTGATACTGATAGTATTAAGGCGGTAAAACCGTCAGAATCAATTAATACTGGAGCGATCCAGATTAAGTTAACACCGAAGGGTTCGCCAGGGCATTCATCATGCCCAAGACAAGCGCAACGAACCCCAATTGCACAGAGAACAAGACAAGGGAGGAAGGAACAAGAGCAAAACAGTAAAGTATTATTAGCCCCTTTACGAGAGGCAATTTCGGGGACTGATAAAGTATATGGGAAAGTTCCTTTTTCCCCAGGAGATTTAGTAATTTGGAAGCAATCAGCTGGAAAGTGTACAATAATAGGGAAAAAAAAAAAAAAAAACAAACCACAAAGAGAAATCAGGCAGGATTATTAGCAATGTTACAACGAGTAAATCAAGGAATAAGAGGCAGAAGTAGAGGACGAGGTCGAGGAGGATACAGGGTAGGAGGCATGCGGGGAATACCTCAAAATCAGCTAGGGATAAATCAGTGTGCGTTTTGCAGACAACAGGGACATTGGAAAAATGAGTGCCCAGTGAAAATGAATTTGGCCCAGCAGACTTCAGTAGGAGGAACACCAATGGCAGAAACAATGATGTTAGGACATTTGGGGCAACATAGTAGCTGACTAAGTGATGGATTAAAAGTGACAACAGAAATTGATGGGGAAGAGAAACAATTATTGGTAGATACTGGGGCAACTTATTCTGTTTTAAATACTTGTTTAGGAAAGATAGGAGATACGATGATAACTGTGGTAGGAGCTACAGGAAAAACAGAGCAACGGCCCTTTCTGCGGCCATTGCATCTAAATTTTAGGGGTAAAGAATTAGATCATGAATTTCTCTATGTACCGGATTGTCCTACATCTTTGTTAGGACGAGATTTATTGTCAAGATTTAATGCTAAAATAATATTTGAAAATGGAAAAGCTAAGTTGCAGATACCTGAGGAAGAAATAGCTAGAATATTTATAGTAAAAGAAATAGCTAATACAACAATACCAATAGAGGTAGAAAACGCTGTAGTACCATGGGTATGGGAGACACAAGTACCGGGATTAGCGAAAGCAGCAAAACCTGTCATAGTAGAATTGAAAGAAGGTGTCCAACCGGTAAGAGTTAGACAATATCCTATACAGTTAGAAGCTAGGAAAGGGGTAGCACCATTAATTGCAAAATTTTTGATGCACAATGTGTTAGAAGAATGTGAATCTGAATATAATACACCGATATTTCCTATAAGAAAACCTAACGGAGATTATAGGTTAGTTCAAGATTTAAGAGCTGTAAACGAAATAGTTAAAGATATACATCCAGTAGTAGCAAATCCTTATACATTGTTAACATCTGTGGCAGAACAATTTAGATACTTTTCTGTAATTGATTTAAAAGATGCTTTCTTCTGCATCCCATTGGCATTACAAAGTAGGAAATTATTTGCGTTTGAATGGGAAAATCCGGATACAGGACGAAAACGACAGCTGACCTGGACCAGGTTACCACAAGGCTTCAAAAACAGTCCTACAATATTTGGGAATCAGCTGGCACGAGAACTGGAGGATTGGAAGGAGCAAGGATATTTTCAATTACCATCAAAAGCATACTTATTGTTGCAATATGTGGATGACATTTTCGTGGCGACAGAAAGGTATGAAAACTGCATTACTGTTACAGTTGCGTGATTAAATTTACTGGGACAGAGCGGTTATCGAGTTTCTAAGGAAAAAGCCCAAATTGCCCGGGAAAAAGTGATATATCTGGGATGTGAAATTTCCCAAGGACAAAGACGGTTGGGGGTGAATAGAATACAAGCGATTTGTGCCATCCCTGAACCTAGAAATTTGCACGAGTTACGAACTTTTCTAGGAATGACAGGGTGGTGCAGACTCTGGATTTTGAATTATGGACTGTTAGCCAAACCACTGTATGCAGCTTTAAAAGAGCCACAATTAGTTTGGAGTTTAGAGTGTAAAAGGGCTTTTCAAGACTTAAAACAGGCTCTGCAAGAAGCCCCAGCATTAGGATTGCCTGATTTGACAAAAACATTTCAACTCTTTGTACATGAGCGGCAACGACTAGCGCTTGGAGTTTTAACTCAACGAATTGGATCATGGAAGAGACCGGTGGGCTATTTTTCCAAGCAGTTGGATATGGTAAGTGCCGGATGGCCTTCTTGCCTCCGAGCAGTGGCTGCTACTGTAATGTTAGTCCAAGAAGCTAGAAAATTGACATTGGGAACAAAAATGGAAGTATTTGTGCCCCACATGGTGATTGCAGTTTTGGAACAAAAGGGGGGTCATTGGTTGTCATCCGGTAGAATGTTGAAATATCAGGCAATATTGAGAGAACAGGATGATATATTTTTAAAGATAACAACATGTTTGAATCCCGCTGAATTTTTAGGTAGCAAAATAGAGGAAGGCGAGCTGGAACATGATTGTATTGAGGTGATCGAACAAACTTACGCCAGTAGGGTAGATCTGAAAGATATTCCCCTTGTAAATCCTGACTGGACATTATTTACAGACGGTAGCAGCTTTGTTGAGAATGGAACACGATATTCTGGATATGCTGTGGTTACTAAGCTTGAAGTAATTGAAGCAAAGGCATTAATGCCAGGAACGTCAGCGCAAAAGGCAGAACTGGTCGCTCTAATTCGGGCTTTAATACCGAGTACGGATAAGAGAGTGAATATTTGGACAGATTCTAAATACGCTTTTGGAATAATACATATACATGGAGCTTTATGGAAGGAAAGAGGATTGTTGACGGCTCAAGGTAGTATTATTAAATATCGAACCGAGATCTTACAGTTATTAGAGGCTGTGGTACTACCTCAGCAAGTGGCTGTAATGCATTGTCGAGGACATCAGAGGGATGGCAGCGATGTGGCACAAGGAAACATGAAGGCAGACCAGGCAGCCAAAATTGCTGCACGGCAAGTATGGACTGAATTAGCTCTAATACCTACTAAGGTAAGCCCGATTACTGCTCATCTCTCTGTAAATCCCTTTTATACCCAAGAAGATGAAAAATTAGCCGATTTGGTAAAGGCACAGAAGAATTCACATGGATGGTATGTAACAGGTAATGGACAAGTAGTAGTGCCTGCTACAATTATGAAACGAATAATACAAACTGAACATAATAAATGCCATTGGGGAGCAGAAGCATTGGTGCAGTTTTTAAAGCGGAGCATTATATCTGCACAAATGTTAACAATAGCAAAAGGGGTGAATGCGAAGTGTCCAGTATGTTTAAAGAATAATCCGGTAATACGAAAACAAATTCAAATGGGAACTTTGAAAGTGGGAATAGAACCAGGTGACTATTGGCAAGTGGATTTTGCAGAATTACCTAAATCAAAAGGGTTTAAGTATTTATTGGTATACGTATGTACCTTTTCAGGGTGGCTAGAAGCATTTCCCTGTAGAACGAATCAAGCTAGAGAAGTAGTAAAAACTTTGTTAAAAGAGATCATACCTAGATTTGGGGTACCTTTAGGAATTTCTTCAGATCGAGGCCCACACTTTATAGCTAAAATAGTACAGGAAATTAGTGAAATGCTTGGAATTAGCTGGGATTTACATACACCGTGGAGGCCACAATCTAGTGGAAAGGTAGAAAGGATGAATCAAACATTAAAAGGACAAATTAAAAAGATATGCCAGGAAGCTCAAATCCAATGGCCACAGGCATTGCCCCTTGCTTTATTGAGAATTCGTATAAAACCTAGAGAAGGGTTGTCTGTAAGTCCCTATGAAATTCTGTACGGTAAGCCATATACTGCACCAACGAAGGGAATGGGAAGTGCAGATTTACACCTCCAAGGAGATCAAGATGTTTATAGTTATATAATTTCTTTAAGCAGATTACTCACAGCCTTACGTGCCGCGATCATCTGGAATCGCCCTTTGCCGTTGGAGAATCAACCAGGAGACCAAGCGTATGTTCGAAATTGGCAAACGGAGCCTTTAAAGGAACAGTGGCATGGACTTTATTTGGTACTATTGATAACATTTACCGCTGTGAAAGTAGCAGGAATTGATAATTGGATTCGTTATACCAGAGTGAAGAAGGTACCATCACAATGGGGGGTAAAAATGATCACTCCTACAAAACTGAGATTTACATCTTGGTAATACTATGCTGGGTAGGATTAAGTAATGGTTTCGCTCAAATAATACATACATATGCTACTGTACATATAGAAGAACGAATGGATGTAAATTTGACTTGTGATTTTGTTGGAGATATGAGAAGTTCAATCCAAGACATTAGTTGCTATTGGCAGAAGAATGAGTCCAAATTGTCAGCTGGGTTTACAATCCGATGGGATAGTGATACACGAAGGGGTACTATGATTTTATCATTGCGAAATGTAAGTAAGACAGATGTAGGAAACTACACCTGTATTGTTTGGATTAAAGAGAGTTTTGATTATGGAAAAAGGGCATTAGAGGTTACTGCAAAATCAGAACCTATGCAGAAAAGAAACAGAGCCAGGAGAGAGTTAAAAGATTTGGAAAAAGACGAAATGCAACCAATACAAATAATCCAGGCGCCACAACAGGAAACACAAGAAAATCTAATGCAAAAGAAAGTTAGCTGAAAAACACCCAGTCTAGAACTGTACAAAAGTATACACTTGTGACACCCCGAAAGTGAAGTTACCTTTCCACCTGTGGTCCTTGCATTAAGGACAGGTTGTGCCTGTAGAGGAATTAAATACTCCATGAGTGAACCTGTAATACAATTCGGAGTGGGAATAGATTGTAGAACTACGATCAGGAGCACAGGAAATTTAGTTTGGGTTACAAGTGATGGACAATGGACGACTCACCTCCCCTTGGATGGGTTGGTGACTGAAATAACTTTAGGGTTACCAACTCTCTGCCCAATTTGGAAGAAAGCGCCATTTAAGGGTAGATTAGAAAATTTATGGATAATGAAGAGAGAAATAAAGGATGATGATGATTGGCAAGAACCATCATCCGGTGTGAAGTTAGGTTGGGCTTTAGAATCATTGTTTGCTCCAATTAGTGCTTATCGGAATAGAGAAATGTTGTACCGGTTGTTAGGACAAACGGAAAGGCTAGCAAGAGTGACTAAAGAAGGATTTAAGGAAATAAACTTACAATTACAGGCAACCACAAAAATGACCCTGCAAAATAGAATGGCATTAGATATGCTGTTGCTAAAAGAACATGGAGTATGTGGTTATTTACGAGATAAGATTGATCATTGTTGTGTACATATTCCGAATGTTACAGCCGCGGTAGAACGTGATTTGTCTCAGCTAACGCAAATTGAACATGCAACTGAGGAAGAAAGAGAAGAAAGTACCCATAATTGGGTGGCTGCTTTAGCAAAGTCATTTGGATTGAACATCTCTGGTTGGGTAGCATCTTTAATTCAATGGTGTATAATAATTATAATTATTATGTTAGCTATTATGGGAGTGTTGCGTTTGATTCAAAATATTGTTAATAAGGAACGGCAACACTTGGGGAAAATTTTAAAAGCTGTTACCAGGAAGAATCATGAACTTCCCCCGAGATATGAAGACATTGGAAATAATTCATTGCAGCTACAATCACCAGTTTGAGACGGTCCAAAGAATATGGAAATCTGCGGAACCGATGATGAAAATCCTTGCAGTCTGGAAGACTTGAAGTATTTTCAAAGGGGGGAATTGTTACATTATATTGATTAGAATAGGTTATACTTGGTAGACAAGATGAAGGTATAATTGCAGGTGTTGGGTACAGTACAATCTGATGAACTGGGTACAGTACAATCTGATGAACTGGGTACAGCACAATCTGATGAACTAGGTAAATGATAAGCAAATCTTGGCAACAGTAACTGAAGAAACTATAAATGGGAAACAATCATGTAGCTTAGCAATTCTGTTGATTATGTTACGTAACCGAACACTATAAATATTAACCAAGTTAAACGGGGATTTGGGATTCTCAGCTTTGGACATGAGTCCCTGAGACCCCGGGCCCCGAATAAAGCACCGCATATAACTGCTTTCGTAGTTATGTGTTTCTTTACGGGCAACAGTTTTCTGGCGACCCAGATGGGACTTCGGGAGTAGTGTTGACGGTTCGCTTTCCGATTTTGCTCCGTGCCGGCACCGAGGAATTCTCGGGGAGCCATCGGCTGCGCCCGCTCTGCGCTGCTCCTGACGTCCCAAAGTGGTAAGCCCGAAGGTGCTTTATTGTAATATTTGGTCGGGTGCCTGCCTAATAAGACGTGACGGCGATTCACGCAAGGTTGGGCTAACGAGCTCGAGGTCTGGTCTGTGGAAGCCTAGGCGCTGGCCGTCAGACGGAGCGAAAGCCCCGCAGGTCCAGCACTCACGGACATACGTGGCTGTCTCGTGAGTTTGGTTTGGTCTTTTGTTTCCCATCAGAGGCTATCTTTCCGTTTTCTACCCCGTAGATTTAGTGTGTGTGTGTGTGGAGTGAATGTGTAAGACCATGGTAATACCGGATAATTCTCCGTTAGGATGTTTATTAAAGCATTGGAAAAGTGCGGGATATTTTCAGAGTATGAGTAAAAGTCGATTTATAGATTATTGTACGAATTGGTGGCCACAATATGAGTATGATGGACCCCGGTGGCCTGAACACGGAAGTTTAGATCCGGGTGTTATAGGTCCATTAATGAGATATTGTTAAGAACTTGAAAAATGGGATGAAGTACCATATGTTGATCTATTTTATGATATACGTAATCATCCAGATATGCAGAGAGAATGTGGAATGTTGTTGGTACATCCCGAAAAAAAGATAAAACAAAACGTGGAGGATGTGTAGGTAATAAGAAGCGTATGACTTGTTTGGCAATACAAAATTCAATAAGAGAGCCAGAGGAGGTATCACTTTTAGCATCACCGACGGCCCCTGTGATGTCCGATATAGATGCAGGGGACGATAGTGATACTGATAGTATTAAGGCGGTAAAACCGTCAGAATCAATTAATACTGGAGCGATCCAGATTAAGTTAACACCGAAGGGTTCGCCAGGGCATTCATCATGCCCAAGACAAGCGCAACGAACCCCAATTGCACAGAGAACAAGACAAGGGAGGAAGGAACAAGAGCAAAACAGTAAAGTATTATTAGCCCCTTTACGAGAGGCAATTTCGGGGACTGATAAAGTATATGGGAAAGTTCCTTTTTCCCCAGGAGATTTAGTAATTTGGAAGCAATCAGCTGGAAAGTGTACAATAATAGGGAAAAAAAAAAAAACAAACAAACCACAAAGAGAAATCAGGCAGGATTATTAGCAATGTTACAACGAGTAAATCAAGGAATAAGAGGCAGAAGTAGAGGACGAGGTCGAGGAGGATACAGGGTAGGAGGCATGCGGGGAATACCTCAAAATCAGCTAGGGATAAATCAGTGTGCGTTTTGCAGACAACAGGGACATTGGAAAAATGAGTGCCCAGTGAAAATGAATTTGGCCCAGCAGACTTCAGTAGGAGGAACACCAATGGCAGAAACAATGATGTTAGGACATTTGGGGCAACATAGTAGCTGACTAAGTGATGGATTAAAAGTGACAACAGAAATTGATGGGGAAGAGAAACAATTATTGGTAGATACTGGGGCAACTTATTCTGTTTTAAATACTTGTTTAGGAAAGATAGGAGATACGATGATAACTGTGGTAGGAGCTACAGGAAAAACAGAGCAACGGCCCTTTCTGCGGCCATTGCATCTAAATTTTAGGGGTAAAGAATTAGATCATGAATTTCTCTATGTACCGGATTGTCCTACATCTTTGTTAGGACGAGATTTATTGTCAAGATTTAATGCTAAAATAATATTTGAAAATGGAAAAGCTAAGTTGCAGATACCTGAGGAAGAAATAGCTAGAATATTTATAGTAAAAGAAATAGCTAATACAACAATACCAATAGAGGTAGAAAACGCTGTAGTACCATGGGTATGGGAGACACAAGTACCGGGATTAGCGAAAGCAGCAAAACCTGTCATAGTAGAATTGAAAGAAGGTGTCCAACCGGTAAGAGTTAGACAATATCCTATACAGTTAGAAGCTAGGAAAGGGGTAGCACCATTAATTGCAAAATTTTTGATGCACAATGTGTTAGAAGAATGTGAATCTGAATATAATACACCGATATTTCCTATAAGAAAACCTAACGGAGATTATAGGTTAGTTCAAGATTTAAGAGCTGTAAACGAAATAGTTAAAGATATACATCCAGTAGTAGCAAATCCTTATACATTGTTAACATCTGTGGCAGAACAATTTAGATACTTTTCTGTAATTGATTTAAAAGATGCTTTCTTCTGCATCCCATTGGCATTACAAAGTAGGAAATTATTTGCGTTTGAATGGGAAAATCCGGATACAGGACGAAAACGACAGCTGACCTGGACCAGGTTACCACAAGGCTTCAAAAACAGTCCTACAATATTTGGGAATCAGCTGGCACGAGAACTGGAGGATTGGAAGGAGCAAGGATATTTTCAATTACCATCAAAAGCATACTTATTGTTGCAATATGTGGATGACATTTTCGTGGCGACAGAAAGGTATGATAACTGCATTACTGTTACAGTTGCGTGATTAAATTTACTGGGACAGAGCGGTTATCGAGTTTCTAAGGAAAAAGCCCAAATTGCCCGGGAAAAAGTGATATATCTGGGATGTGAAATTTCCCAAGGACAAAGACGGTTGGGGGTGAATAGAATACAAGCGATTTGTGCCATCCCTGAACCTAGAAATTTGCACGAGTTACGAACTTTTCTAGGAATGACAGGGTGGTGCAGACTCTGGATTTTGAATTATGGACTGTTAGCCAAACCACTGTATGCAGCTTTAAAAGAGCCACAATTAGTTTGGAGTTTAGAGTGTAAAAGGGCTTTTCAAGACTTAAAACAGGCTCTGCAAGAAGCCCCAGCATTAGGATTGCCTGATTTGACAAAAACATTTCAACTCTTTGTACATGAGCGGCAACGACTAGCGCTTGGAGTTTTAACTCAACGAATTGGATCATGGAAGAGACCGGTGGGCTATTTTTCCAAGCAGTTGGATATGGTAAGTGCCGGATGGCCTTCTTGCCTCCGAGCAGTGGCTGCTACTGTAATGTTAGTCCAAGAAGCTAGAAAATTGACATTGGGAACAAAAATGGAAGTATTTGTGCCCCACATGGTGATTGCAGTTTTGGAACAAAAGGGGGGTCATTGGTTGTCATCCGGTAGAATGTTGAAATATCAGGCAATATTGAGAGAACAGGATGATATATTTTTAAAGATAACAACATGTTTGAATCCCGCTGAATTTTTAGGTAGCAAAATAGAGGAAGGCGAGCTGGAACATGATTGTATTGAGGTGATCGAACAAACTTACGCCAGTAGGGTAGATCTGAAAGATATTCCCCTTGTAAATCCTGACTGGACATTATTTACAGACGGTAGCAGCTTTGTTGAGAATGGAACACGATATTCTGGATATGCTGTGGTTACTAAGCTTGAAGTAATTGAAGCAAAGGCATTAATGCCAGGAACGTCAGCGCAAAAGGCAGAACTGGTCGCTCTAATTCGGGCTTTAATACCGAGTACGGATAAGAGAGTGAATATTTGGACAGATTCTAAATACGCTTTTGGAATAATACATATACATGGAGCTTTATGGAAGGAAAGAGGATTGTTGACGGCTCAAGGTAGTATTATTAAATATCGAACCGAGATCTTACAGTTATTAGAGGCTGTGGTACTACCTCAGCAAGTGGCTGTAATGCATTGTCGAGGACATCAGAGGGATGGCAGCGATGTGGCACAAGGAAACATGAAGGCAGACCAGGCAGCCAAAATTGCTGCACGGCAAGTATGGACTGAATTAGCTCTAATACCTACTAAGGTAAGCCCGATTACTGCTCATCTCTCTGTAAATCCCTTTTATACCCAAGAAGATGAAAAATTAGCCGATTTGGTAAAGGCACAGAAGAATTCACATGGATGGTATGTAACAGGTAATGGACAAGTAGTAGTGCCTGCTACAATTATGAAACGAATAATACAAACTGAACATAATAAATGCCATTGGGGAGCAGAAGCATTGGTGCAGTTTTTAAAGCGGAGCATTATATCTGCACAAATGTTAACAATAGCAAAAGGGGTGAATGCGAAGTGTCCAGTATGTTTAAAGAATAATCCGGTAATACGAAAACAAATTCAAATGGGAACTTTGAAAGTGGGAATAGAACCAGGTGACTATTGGCAAGTGGATTTTGCAGAATTACCTAAATCAAAAGGGTTTAAGTATTTATTGGTATACGTATGTACCTTTTCAGGGTGGCTAGAAGCATTTCCCTGTAGAACGAATCAAGCTAGAGAAGTAGTAAAAACTTTGTTAAAAGAGATCATACCTAGATTTGGGGTACCTTTAGGAATTTCTTCAGATCGAGGCCCACACTTTATAGCTAAAATAGTACAGGAAATTAGTGAAATGCTTGGAATTAGCTGGGATTTACATACACCGTGGAGGCCACAATCTAGTGGAAAGGTAGAAAGGATGAATCAAACATTAAAAGGACAAATTAAAAAGATATGCCAGGAAGCTCAAATCCAATGGCCACAGGCATTGCCCCTTGCTTTATTGAGAATTCGTATAAAACCTAGAGAAGGGTTGTCTGTAAGTCCCTATGAAATTCTGTACGGTAAGCCATATACTGCACCAACGAAGGGAATGGGAAGTGCAGATTTACACCTCCAAGGAGATCAAGATGTTTATAGTTATATAATTTCTTTAAGCAGATTACTCACAGCCTTACGTGCCGCGATCATCTGGAATCGCCCTTTGCCGTTGGAGAATCAACCAGGAGACCAAGCGTATGTTCGAAATTGGCAAACGGAGCCTTTAAAGGAACAGTGGCATGGACTTTATTTGGTACTATTGATAACATTTACCGCTGTGAAAGTAGCAGGAATTGATAATTGGATTCGTTATACCAGAGTGAAGAAGGTACCATCACAATGGGGGGTAAAAATGATCACTCCTACAAAACTGAGATTTACATCTTGGTAATACTATGCTGGGTAGGATTAAGTAATGGTTTCGCTCAAATAATACATACATATGCTACTGTACATATAGAAGAACGAATGGATGTAAATTTGACTTGTGATTTTGTTGGAGATATGAGAAGTTCAATCCAAGACATTAGTTGCTATTGGCAGAAGAATGAGTCCAAATTGTCAGCTGGGTTTACAATCCGATGGGATAGTGATACACGAAGGGGTACTATGATTTTATCATTGCGAAATGTAAGTAAGACAGATGTAGGAAACTACACCTGTATTGTTTGGATTAAAGAGAGTTTTGATTATGGAAAAAGGGCATTAGAGGTTACTGCAAAATCAGAACCTATGCAGAAAAGAAACAGAGCCAGGAGAGAGTTAAAAGATTTGGAAAAAGACGAAATGCAACCAATACAAATAATCCAGGCGCCACAACAGGAAACACAAGAAAATCTAATGCAAAAGAAAGTTAGCTGAAAAACACCCAGTCTAGAACTGTACAAAAGTATACACTTGTGACACCCCGAAAGTGAAGTTACCTTTCCACCTGTGGTCCTTGCATTAAGGACAGGTTGTGCCTGTAGAGGAATTAAATACTCCATGAGTGAACCTGTAATACAATTCGGAGTGGGAATAGATTGTAGAACTACGATCAGGAGCACAGGAAATTTAGTTTGGGTTACAAGTGATGGACAATGGACGACTCACCTCCCCTTGGATGGGTTGGTGACTGAAATAACTTTAGGGTTACCAACTCTCTGCCCAATTTGGAAGAAAGCGCCATTTAAGGGTAGATTAGAAAATTTATGGATAATGAAGAGAGAAATAAAGGATGATGATGATTGGCAAGAACCATCATCCGGTGTGAAGTTAGGTTGGGCTTTAGAATCATTGTTTGCTCCAATTAGTGCTTATCGGAATAGAGAAATGTTGTACCGGTTGTTAGGACAAACGGAAAGGCTAGCAAGAGTGACTAAAGAAGGATTTAAGGAAATAAACTTACAATTACAGGCAACCACAAAAATGACCCTGCAAAATAGAATGGCATTAGATATGCTGTTGCTAAAAGAACATGGAGTATGTGGTTATTTACGAGATAAGATTGATCATTGTTGTGTACATATTCCGAATGTTACAGCCGCGGTAGAACGTGATTTGTCTCAGCTAACGCAAATTGAACATGCAACTGAGGAAGAAAGAGAAGAAAGTACCCATAATTGGGTTGCTGCTTTAGCAAAGTCATTTGGATTGAACATCTCTGGTTGGGTAGCATCTTTAATTCAATGGTGTATAATAATTATAATTATTATGTTAGCTATTATGGGAGTGTTGCGTTTGATTCAAAATATTGTTAATAAGGAACGGCAACACTTGGGGAAAATTTTAAAAGCTGTTACCAGGAAGAATCATGAACTTCCCCCGAGATATGAAGACATTGGAAATAATTCATTGCAGCTACAATCACCAGTTTGAGACGGTCCAAAGAATATGGAAATCTGCGGAACCGATGATGAAAATCCTTGCAGTCTGGAAGACTTGAAGTATTTTCAAAGGGGGGAATTGTTACATTATATTGATTAGAATAGGTTATACTTGGTAGACAAGATGAAGGTATAATTGCAGGTGTTGGGTACAGTACAATCTGATGAACTGGGTACAGTACAATCTGATGAACTGGGTACAGCACAATCTGATGAACTAGGTAAATGATAAGCAAATCTTGGCAACAGTAACTGAAGAAACTATAAATGGGAAACAATCATGTAGCTTAGCAATTCTGTTGATTATGTTACGTAACCGAACACTATAAATATTAACCAAGTTAAACGGGGATTTGGGATTCTCAGCTTTGGACATGAGTCCCTGAGACCCCGGGCCCCGAATAAAGCACCGCATATAACTGCTTTCGTAGTTATGTGTTTCTTTACGGGCAACAGTTTTCTGGCGACCCAGATGGGACTTCGGGAGTAGTGTTGACGGTTCGCTTTCCGATTTTGCTCCGTGCCGGCACCGAGGAATTCTCGGGGAGCCATCGGCTGCGCCCGCTCTGCGCTGCTCCTGACGTCCCAAAGTGGTAAGCCCGAAGGTGCTTTATTGTAATATTTGGTCGGGTGCCTGCCTAATAAGACGTGACGGCGATTCACGCAAGGTTGGGCTAACGAGCTCGAGGTCTGGTCTGTGGAAGCCTAGGCGCTGGCCGTCAGACGGAGCGAAAGCCCCGCAGGTCCAGCACTCACGGACATACGTGGCTGTCTCGTGAGTTTGGTTTGGTCTTTTGTTTCCCATCAGAGGCTATCTTTCCGTTTTCTACCCCGTAGATTTAGTGTGTGTGTGTGTGGAGTGAATGTGTAAGACCATGGTAATACCGGATAATTCTCCGTTAGGATGTTTATTAAAGCATTGGAAAAGTGCGGGATATTTTCAGAGTATGAGTAAAAGTCGATTTATAGATTATTGTACGAATTGGTGGCCACAATATGAGTATGATGGACCCCGGTGGCCTGAACACGGAAGTTTAGATCCGGGTGTTATAGGTCCATTAATGAGATATTGTTAAGAACTTGAAAAATGGGATGAAGTACCATATGTTGATCTATTTTATGATATACGTAATCATCCAGATATGCAGAGAGAATGTGGAATGTTGTTGGTACATCCCGAAAAAAAGATAAAACAAAACGTGGAGGATGTGTAGGTAATAAGAAGCGTATGACTTGTTTGGCAATACAAAATTCAATAAGAGAGCCAGAGGAGGTATCACTTTTAGCATCACCGACGGCCCCTGTGATGTCCGATATAGATGCAGGGGACGATAGTGATACTGATAGTATTAAGGCGGTAAAACCGTCAGAATCAATTAATACTGGAGCGATCCAGATTAAGTTAACACCGAAGGGTTCGCCAGGGCATTCATCATGCCCAAGACAAGCGCAACGAACCCCAATTGCACAGAGAACAAGACAAGGGAGGAAGGAACAAGAGCAAAACAGTAAAGTATTATTAGCCCCTTTACGAGAGGCAATTTCGGGGACTGATAAAGTATATGGGAAAGTTCCTTTTTCCCCAGGAGATTTAGTAATTTGGAAGCAATCAGCTGGAAAGTGTACAATAATAGGGAAAAAAAAAAAAAAAAACAAACCACAAAGAGAAATCAGGCAGGATTATTAGCAATGTTACAACGAGTAAATCAAGGAATAAGAGGCAGAAGTAGAGGACGAGGTCGAGGAGGATACAGGGTAGGAGGCATGCGGGGAATACCTCAAAATCAGCTAGGGATAAATCAGTGTGCGTTTTGCAGACAACAGGGACATTGGAAAAATGAGTGCCCAGTGAAAATGAATTTGGCCCAGCAGACTTCAGTAGGAGGAACACCAATGGCAGAAACAATGATGTTAGGACATTTGGGGCAACATAGTAGCTGACTAAGTGATGGATTAAAAGTGACAACAGAAATTGATGGGGAAGAGAAACAATTATTGGTAGATACTGGGGCAACTTATTCTGTTTTAAATACTTGTTTAGGAAAGATAGGAGATACGATGATAACTGTGGTAGGAGCTACAGGAAAAACAGAGCAACGGCCCTTTCTGCGGCCATTGCATCTAAATTTTAGGGGTAAAGAATTAGATCATGAATTTCTCTATGTACCGGATTGTCCTACATCTTTGTTAGGACGAGATTTATTGTCAAGATTTAATGCTAAAATAATATTTGAAAATGGAAAAGCTAAGTTGCAGATACCTGAGGAAGAAATAGCTAGAATATTTATAGTAAAAGAAATAGCTAATACAACAATACCAATAGAGGTAGAAAACGCTGTAGTACCATGGGTATGGGAGACACAAGTACCGGGATTAGCGAAAGCAGCAAAACCTGTCATAGTAGAATTGAAAGAAGGTGTCCAACCGGTAAGAGTTAGACAATATCCTATACAGTTAGAAGCTAGGAAAGGGGTAGCACCATTAATTGCAAAATTTTTGATGCACAATGTGTTAGAAGAATGTGAATCTGAATATAATACACCGATATTTCCTATAAGAAAACCTAACGGAGATTATAGGTTAGTTCAAGATTTAAGAGCTGTAAACGAAATAGTTAAAGATATACATCCAGTAGTAGCAAATCCTTATACATTGTTAACATCTGTGGCAGAACAATTTAGATACTTTTCTGTAATTGATTTAAAAGATGCTTTCTTCTGCATCCCATTGGCATTACAAAGTAGGAAATTATTTGCGTTTGAATGGGAAAATCCGGATACAGGACGAAAACGACAGCTGACCTGGACCAGGTTACCACAAGGCTTCAAAAACAGTCCTACAATATTTGGGAATCAGCTGGCACGAGAACTGGAGGATTGGAAGGAGCAAGGATATTTTCAATTACCATCAAAAGCATACTTATTGTTGCAATATGTGGATGACATTTTCGTGGCGACAGAAAGGTATGAAAACTGCATTACTGTTACAGTTGCGTGATTAAATTTACTGGGACAGAGCGGTTATCGAGTTTCTAAGGAAAAAGCCCAAATTGCCCGGGAAAAAGTGATATATCTGGGATGTGAAATTTCCCAAGGACAAAGACGGTTGGGGGTGAATAGAATACAAGCGATTTGTGCCATCCCTGAACCTAGAAATTTGCACGAGTTACGAACTTTTCTAGGAATGACAGGGTGGTGCAGACTCTGGATTTTGAATTATGGACTGTTAGCCAAACCACTGTATGCAGCTTTAAAAGAGCCACAATTAGTTTGGAGTTTAGAGTGTAAAAGGGCTTTTCAAGACTTAAAACAGGCTCTGCAAGAAGCCCCAGCATTAGGATTGCCTGATTTGACAAAAACATTTCAACTCTTTGTACATGAGCGGCAACGACTAGCGCTTGGAGTTTTAACTCAACGAATTGGATCATGGAAGAGACCGGTGGGCTATTTTTCCAAGCAGTTGGATATGGTAAGTGCCGGATGGCCTTCTTGCCTCCGAGCAGTGGCTGCTACTGTAATGTTAGTCCAAGAAGCTAGAAAATTGACATTGGGAACAAAAATGGAAGTATTTGTGCCCCACATGGTGATTGCAGTTTTGGAACAAAAGGGGGGTCATTGGTTGTCATCCGGTAGAATGTTGAAATATCAGGCAATATTGAGAGAACAGGATGATATATTTTTAAAGATAACAACATGTTTGAATCCCGCTGAATTTTTAGGTAGCAAAATAGAGGAAGGCGAGCTGGAACATGATTGTATTGAGGTGATCGAACAAACTTACGCCAGTAGGGTAGATCTGAAAGATATTCCCCTTGTAAATCCTGACTGGACATTATTTACAGACGGTAGCAGCTTTGTTGAGAATGGAACACGATATTCTGGATATGCTGTGGTTACTAAGCTTGAAGTAATTGAGGCAAAGGCATTAATGCCAGGAACGTCAGCGCAAAAGGCAGAACTGGTCGCTCTAATTCGGGCTTTAATACCGAGTACGGATAAGAGAGTGAATATTTGGACAGATTCTAAATACGCTTTTGGAATAATACATATACATGGAGCTTTATGGAAGGAAAGAGGATTGTTGACGGCTCAAGGTAGTATTATTAAATATCGAACCGAGATCTTACAGTTATTAGAGGCTGTGGTACTACCTCAGCAAGTGGCTGTAATGCATTGTCGAGGACATCAGAGGGATGGCAGCGATGTGGCACAAGGAAACATGAAGGCAGACCAGGCAGCCAAAATTGCTGCACGGCAAGTATGGACTGAATTAGCTCTAATACCTACTAAGGTAAGCCCGATTACTGCTCATCTCTCTGTAAATCCCTTTTATACCCAAGAAGATGAAAAATTAGCCGATTTGGTAAAGGCACAGAAGAATTCACATGGATGGTATGTAACAGGTAATGGACAAGTAGTAGTGCCTGCTACAATTATGAAACGAATAATACAAACTGAACATAATAAATGCCATTGGGGAGCAGAAGCATTGGTGCAGTTTTTAAAGCGGAGCATTATATCTGCACAAATGTTAACAATAGCAAAAGGGGTGAATGCGAAGTGTCCAGTATGTTTAAAGAATAATCCGGTAATACGAAAACAAATTCAAATGGGAACTTTGAAAGTGGGAATAGAACCAGGTGACTATTGGCAAGTGGATTTTGCAGAATTACCTAAATCAAAAGGGTTTAAGTATTTATTGGTATACGTATGTACCTTTTCAGGGTGGCTAGAAGCATTTCCCTGTAGAACGAATCAAGCTAGAGAAGTAGTAAAAACTTTGTTAAAAGAGATCATACCTAGATTTGGGGTACCTTTAGGAATTTCTTCAGATCGAGGCCCACACTTTATAGCTAAAATAGTACAGGAAATTAGTGAAATGCTTGGAATTAGCTGGGATTTACATACACCGTGGAGGCCACAATCTAGTGGAAAGGTAGAAAGGATGAATCAAACATTAAAAGGACAAATTAAAAAGATATGCCAGGAAGCTCAAATCCAATGGCCACAGGCATTGCCCCTTGCTTTATTGAGAATTCGTATAAAACCTAGAGAAGGGTTGTCTGTAAGTCCCTATGAAATTCTGTACGGTAAGCCATATACTGCACCAACGAAGGGAATGGGAAGTGCAGATTTACACCTCCAAGGAGATCAAGATGTTTATAGTTATATAATTTCTTTAAGCAGATTACTCACAGCCTTACGTGCCGCGATCATCTGGAATCGCCCTTTGCCGTTGGAGAATCAACCAGGAGACCAAGCGTATGTTCGAAATTGGCAAACGGAGCCTTTAAAGGAACAGTGGCATGGACTTTATTTGGTACTATTGATAACATTTACCGCTGTGAAAGTAGCAGGAATTGATAATTGGATTCGTTATACCAGAGTGAAGAAGGTACCATCACAATGGGGGGTAAAAATGATCACTCCTACAAAACTGAGATTTACATCTTGGTAATACTATGCTGGGTAGGATTAAGTAATGGTTTCGCTCAAATAATACATACATATGCTACTGTACATATAGAAGAACGAATGGATGTAAATTTGACTTGTGATTTTGTTGGAGATATGAGAAGTTCAATCCAAGACATTAGTTGCTATTGGCAGAAGAATGAGTCCAAATTGTCAGCTGGGTTTACAATCCGATGGGATAGTGATACACGAAGGGGTACTATGATTTTATCATTGCGAAATGTAAGTAAGACAGATGTAGGAAACTACACCTGTATTGTTTGGATTAAAGAGAGTTTTGATTATGGAAAAAGGGCATTAGAGGTTACTGCAAAATCAGAACCTATGCAGAAAAGAAACAGAGCCAGGAGAGAGTTAAAAGATTTGGAAAAAGACGAAATGCAACCAATACAAATAATCCAGGCGCCACAACAGGAAACACAAGAAAATCTAATGCAAAAGAAAGTTAGCTGAAAAACACCCAGTCTAGAACTGTACAAAAGTATACACTTGTGACACCCCGAAAGTGAAGTTACCTTTCCACCTGTGGTCCTTGCATTAAGGACAGGTTGTGCCTGTAGAGGAATTAAATACTCCATGAGTGAACCTGTAATACAATTCGGAGTGGGAATAGATTGTAGAACTACGATCAGGAGCACAGGAAATTTAGTTTGGGTTACAAGTGATGGACAATGGACGACTCACCTCCCCTTGGATGGGTTGGTGACTGAAATAACTTTAGGGTTACCAACTCTCTGCCCAATTTGGAAGAAAGCGCCATTTAAGGGTAGATTAGAAAATTTATGGATAATGAAGAGAGAAATAAAGGATGATGATGATTGGCAAGAACCATCATCCGGTGTGAAGTTAGGTTGGGCTTTAGAATCATTGTTTGCTCCAATTAGTGCTTATCGGAATAGAGAAATGTTGTACCGGTTGTTAGGACAAACGGAAAGGCTAGCAAGAGTGACTAAAGAAGGATTTAAGGAAATAAACTTACAATTACAGGCAACCACAAAAATGACCCTGCAAAATAGAATGGCATTAGATATGCTGTTGCTAAAAGAACATGGAGTATGTGGTTATTTACGAGATAAGATTGATCATTGTTGTGTACATATTCCGAATGTTACAGCCGCGGTAGAACGTGATTTGTCTCAGCTAACGCAAATTGAACATGCAACTGAGGAAGAAAGAGAAGAAAGTACCCATAATTGGGTTGCTGCTTTAGCAAAGTCATTTGGATTGAACATCTCTGGTTGGGTAGCATCTTTAATTCAATGGTGTATAATAATTATAATTATTATGTTAGCTATTATGGGAGTGTTGCGTTTGATTCAAAATATTGTTAATAAGGAACGGCAACGCTTGGGGAAAATTTTAAAAGCTGTTACCAGGAAGAATCATGAACTTCCCCCGAGATATGAAGACATTGGAAATAATTCATTGCAGCTACAATCACCAGTTTGAGACGGTCCAAAGAATATGGAAATCTGCGGAACCGATGATGAAAATCCTTGCAGTCTGGAAGACTTGAAGTATTTTCAAAGGGGGGAATTGTTACATTATATTGATTAGAATAGGTTATACTTGGTAGACAAGATGAAGGTATAATTGCAGGTGTTGGGTACAGTACAATCTGATGAACTGGGTACAGTACAATCTGATGAACTAGGTACAGCACAATCTGATGAACTGGGTACAGTACAATCTGATGAACTAGGTAAATGATAAGCAAATCTTGGCAACAGTAACTGAAGAAACTATAAATGGGAAACAATCATGTAGCTTAGCAATTCTGTTGATTATGTTACGTAACCGAACACTATAAATATTAACCAAGTTAAACGGGGATTTGGGATTCTCAGCTTTGGACATGAGTCCCTGAGACCCCGGGCCCCGAATAAAGCACCGCATATAACTGCTTTCGTAGTTATGTGTTTCTTTACGGGCAACACACGGGAAAGAGAAAAAGAACGCGTGTAAATCGAAGTGTTTTGTTGGAAGCGAAATGCAATTTTCTGTCTTTGTTACAGAGGCGGAACCGACAATAGCAAATGCTGACAAAGAGCAAAGCCGGACGAGCGAGCGGTTTTTTGCGCTTACTCCCAAAGGGGCGGGCTGAAAGGAGGAAGCAAAAATGCAGCAGCGGACCCTCGATCTCCCCAGAAGCTGCGACAGTAGGAGGCGTTCTGGCCCGGGTAACCAAGGTAACTCTTGATGCGGAACGTTCGTTCTTTCGGCCTCCCTCCCGGAGGCAGCGCTGAGGACTAAGCGACCCGTTGCTGCCCTGCGCCTCTTGTTAACCGTAGCTGCCTTAGTTTTGCTTCGGTCGTTTGTATTTTGTTTTGTTATCGTACACGCGTACGTAGAAAAGGAAAGATAGGATATTTAATTTTTAGATTCGTTGCCACGGCTGAAGCTGAAGAGACAGAGAAACGTAAGCGAGCCGAAGTAATAAAATTAAAGGGAACCGAGCGAGAGCCGTCTCCGTCGCCCCGAAAGGGAAAGCCCGTTCCTCCCGGTGAGGAAGGTTCGCCGGTAATAGCGATCGGAATAACAGATGAGCGACATCTAACGGAAGGTGCGTACGCGTTACGGAAAGGACGCTGCGTCCATCCGTTTCCGTGCGCGTGACTCTCTGCATCTGTGAAGCGTCGTGCTTTAAGAGCTCCAAGACGGCAAATTCCCGTCTTCGGGGAACGGCGGTCAGGTGGCCAGAGAGAGAGGGAGAGGCAAGCGTGCGAATTGTAAAACGAAGAGGTGGCTTTCAGGAAGGCTCATTTAGCGCGACCCCAGGTTAATTGCCTGGCAATGGTCTTTGGGGCAGCAGGAAGACGGCAGCTCGAAGAAAAGGTAAAGCCTTGCGGAATTAGGACTCCTTCCTTCTCGTGTAGTAGATCCGCTTTTGTGCTTAGAAACAACTTTGGATTGTTAATTTCTGCTGAGCTTTGAATACGTCACGTCACGGACTCTTAGGCGACACGGGGGAGTTCAGCTGCGCAGCCTGCCAGAGGAACGTCGCCCACGAGGCCTCGCTAGCCTTGAGGAGCTGTAGGCGCCGATGCACGTGGCTCGTTCTGTCGGGCGCGCAGAGGTTTGCTTTGGCTGCCGAAATTTCAGCTTGGCTTTGCGCCCTGTAGCGGTGGTATTTTTGTATTTCTAAATTGTGTTAATGCTAGGCGTTCGGCACATCGGGGAACGACTGTGTGCTGCCGTGAAGAACTGCAGGCTCCCGCCCTCAGCCCTTTCTCGGCAAGTTATCGGGTGTCGAGAGCGGCCGGGAGACTCCGAATGCCGGCGGAAAGGTTCTCTGCCCGCTCCTGACGAGGAGCCTTCGGCCGCGGGAAGGTCGGCGGCGTCCTTCCCGGACTCGTGAGTAATAAGCCGCGGTTCGCGGGCCGGCAGGGCAGGGGAGGGGAGGGGAGGGGGGGGGGGGGAATAGCGCCTGGTAGCCCGGCGGCTCCGGCGTCGCCGTTGCTAGCGGGGCCCCGAGGTCCATGTGAAGCTTCAGCTGCCTGTCGGGAGCTTTGTTTTGGTGTGTTTACCTGGCAAAAGCAGCGAGGGAGGCCTCAAAGAAGAATTTTCGTGCCTAGGTGGGTAAGCTGCGACCCCAGCTGTCTTTGCCTTGCTTTGCCGCTTAGTGTCGTAACGGCGACTTGGGAGCCCGCGATAAAAACCGTTCCGGGGCCGAAGGGAGGCCCTGCGTTTGCCCCGCTTGGGAAACCGTCGTTAAAGCTTGGGGGGGGGGCCGAGCTCCGAAAGGAGACTCTGCCGGTGACCTCGGTGGTCCGATTCGTTTGCAGGCTGACGTTCCGAGGGCCGGCGAGCGGAAGAGGAGCAGCTCAGCCCGTTCGGTTGATTTCGGCGATCCTGTTTTAAGGAAGCGCGTAAGTACAGACGGGGTCTGGGAGGCTTTTTGCCCGAGACGGGAAAGAGCGAGGAAGACTGGAGAGCGTGGAAAAACTAGGTGCCGCGGGTACTGAAGCTGTTAAGGGCTGAGAGAATTTGGGCTTAAGCATCTGAAAGGGGCTGCTAACGCGCAAGGAGCGGTAAGATACCATCGCTGGACAGCAGGCTCCTTTCCGGCCCTCCGTCCCCCTCTGCAGCCTTCTCGTTCTGTTTGTTTCTGTTCCTCTTTTCTGGCTGGGCTGTGCAGCGATCCCGGAAGGACGTGTCTTTTGAGGTGTGCCTTTGCGAAGGTGGTTCGGCTGCCTGGGGGGATGGATCAAAGCCTTTGAGGCTCCCTCCGATCTGTTTCATTTCCTTTTGAATTTCTTCCTTTCTTTGCTTTCTCCTAGGGCGTCTGTCAGCTAACGAGTAAAGAAGATGGAACGGCCTGTCCGCAGAGGAGAACTGACGCACGGTAAACGTGAATACGCTAGACCTCCGCTACGTCACGGGCGTTTGTTTACGTCCGTGCGTTCCAATCTCTAGTTGCGCATTCGGGACGCGGCATCTGCCCGCTATCCGACTCCTCCGTGTAGCGTAGAAGGCGCTGTACAGCTGCCGGTCTCTACGGGAGGTTGTTAGTGAGAAGGAGAACGGTGTATTCCAGCTCGCGACCGCCAAACGGGCTCCTTTAGGTCCGCTTTCAGACTTGGGGCCTACTTCATCGGTCCGCTTGGACGTGGTTTCTTGGGGGGAACGCTAGTGCTTTCCCTGTGCTTTTCCTGCGTCGAAACCGGTAGTTTATAGGCCAGAGCGGTTATGCCGTACCTTCCTTTGAGAGGCGTTTCGTCCGCGTCTCGGGCTTCGGGGAAAATCAATTGGACGGAATTGCCGAAGGCGCGCCTTGAAATAGGCGGTAAATCTAGAAGCGTGTCTGAATCGCGAGGGGCTCGTAACTTGGTCTTTGTCCTCAACGTCTGCTTTTCTTTCGCTCTTATTGCAGGCTTCCCTCCAACGATCGGCGTCGCTGCGGCGTCTCGTGTTTCACGGGCAGCGGTCTCTGCTCAGTAAGGACGTGAGAACTCCTGCGCTCCCGGAGAGCCCAGGATCCCTGCTCCGGGCTGGTCATTTTAGGCCTTTGTGCGGAGCGTTCTTTCTAGCTACGCGCCCCGCGTGAGCCTCTCCTTCGGCCGTTTTCCCAAGGCGGCGGAAACGCTTCTGGGAAACGCCGTCGTTTCCGAAACGTTTCGCCGTGTCCTTGCCGGTAGGGGATACCGTGAGAGCGGGCAGAGGCGGCCGACGTCTGTGCGAGGAATGAAGCGTGGCGCAAAGAAGGGACCTCTTTGGCCCGCCTGGTCCGCTTTAGAGAGTTTTCTTTTGGACCCGAAGATCGGGTCTGCGAGTGCTGCGCTCAGCGCACGCGTTTGTTCCCCCCCCCCCCCCCCGTTCTTTTAGCAAGACCGTGCGTGTCCTCGAGCTGTTTGTCCCGAGGGGGGAGTCGCTGCGGGAATTGCTGGGGAGGCCCTGACGGCGGGACGTGAAAAAGACGCCTTTGACCGCGTGCGTGCGGCCGAAGGAACGTCAGCCCAAGAATCCGAAGAAGACATGCCGCGTGCCAGCATCTCGTACCGTTTAATAATAAAAACCGAGCAGTCTGTCAAGCAAATAGCGCGGCTTGCTTTGGGCTGTTTATTTTGTTTAACGATCAGTAAAGGCGAGAGGTCGAAAGTTCTAAAGAAGAACGGCTGCTTCTTGGAACGCTTGCAAATTGTCCCGTTAAGTAGGTGGGTGGTTTTTTTGTTTTCGTTTTGTTTTTTTAAGTGCAGCCTCTGACTCTTTTTTGTCTGTGGAGTATTTTGCAACGATGTTCAAAGGAAAGCGCTGTTACGGAAGCCTCTAGGAGCAGCGGCTCGAGCACGACACGCGGCGACGCTGCGCCTCGCAGCAGGCGCTGTAAGTAAGGGCAGATGAGCCGAGGCGAGGGTGGTGAAATCTCTGCAAAGGGCGGGCGGGGGGGCTCTGCAGCGGTGTGCGCGTGCCGGGGGCGGCCGCGCGCCCTGCTGCCCTCGGGGCGTCAAAAAAGCAGTACGGCACGGAAAGGGGGGCGCGCAGGCGCACGGCGGCCGGCCGCGCGCCCTGCTGCCCTCGGGGCGTCCAAAAAGCGGTACGGCACGATAAAGGGGGGCGCGCATGCGCACTGGGTTCCGCCGTGCTCACTGCTGCCACCCTGTGTCCAAAAATCGGTACTGCACCCTGTGGGGGGGCTCGCGTGCGCACTGGGTTCCGCCGCGCTCACTGCTGCCACCCTGTGTCCAAAAATCGGTACTGCACCCTGTGGGGGGGCTCGCGTGCGCACTGGGTTCCGCCGTGCTCACTGCTGCCACCCTGTGTCCAAAAATCGGTACTGCACCCTGTGGGGGGGCGCGCGTGCGCACTGGGTTCTGCCATGCTCACTGCTGCCACCCTGTGTCCAAAAATCGGTACTGCACCCTGTGGGGGGGGCTCGCGTGCGTACTGGGTTCCGCCGTGCTCACTGCTGCCACCCTGTGACAGCCGGCGCGCACATGCTCAGTGCCGGTCGCCATGTTTGCTGCTGCTCTCCGCCGTTTCGGTAACGGGTAAGCGAATGGAGCGTGCTCGTCGCCCCTTCCCGGTGCTCTTGGAGCGGCCACGGGCTCGGGCAGCCTCGGGGCGCTCGCTGGGAGTCCCGGGCTGCCGCGGCGGGCTGCGGTTCGCACGCGTGAGCCGCCCGGCTGCAGCGCCGCGGCGCGAGCATGCCATTGCGGGTCTCGCCTCCCTTCGTGCTCCCCCCCGCCCCTCGGGCTCCCCGGCTCCCCCCCGCCCCTCGGGATTCCCCGCTCCACCCGCCCCTCGCGCTCCCCCCCGCTTCTCGGGCTCCCCTCGCGCTCCCCCCCACCCCCGCGCTCCCCCCTGCTTCTCGGGCTCCCCTCGCGCTCCCCCCCCGCTCCTCGGGCTCCCCCTGCTCCCCTCGCGCTCCGCCCCGCCCCTCGCGCTCCCCCCCGCTTCTCGGGCTCCCCTCGCGCTCCGCCCCGCCCCTCGCGCTCCCCCTGCTCCCCTCGCGCTCCCCCTGCTCCCCTCGCGCTCCCCCTGCTCCCCTCGCGCTCCGCCCCGCCCCTCGCGCTCCCCTCGCGCTCCGCCCCGCCCCTCGCGCTCCCCCTGCTCCCCTCGCGCTCCCCCCCGCTTCTTGGGCTCCCCTCGCGCTCCCCCCTGCTTCTCGGGCTCCCCTCTGCTTCTCAGGCTCCTCTCACGCTCCCCCCCGCTCCTCGGGCTCCCCTTGCTCCCCTCGCGCTCTGCCCCGCCCCTCGCACTCCCCCTGCTCCCCTCGCGCTCCCCCCCGCTTCTCGCGCTCCCCCCTGCTTCTCAGGCTCCTCTCGGGCTCCCCTTGCTCCCCTCGCGCTCCCCCCCGCCCCCGCGCTCCCCCCCCGCTTCTCGGGCTCCCCTCGCGCTCCGCCCCGCCCCTCGCGCTCCCCTCGCGCTCCGCCCCACCCCTCGGGCTCCCCCTGCTCCCCTCGCGCTCCCCCCTGCTTCTCGGGCTCCCCCCTGCTTCTCAGGCTCCTCTCGGGCTCCCCTTGCTCCCCTCGCGCTCCGCCCCGCCCCTCGCGCTCCCCCTGGTCCCCTCGCGCTCCCCCCCGCCCCCGCGCTCCCCCCCCGCTTCTCGGGCTCCCCTCGTGCTCCCCACGCTCCTCGGGCCCCCCTGCTCCCCTCACGCTCCCCCCCACCTCTCGCGCTCCCCTCGCACTCCGCCCCGCCCCTCGGGCTCCCCTCGCTCCCCCCCACCCCTCGGGCTCCCTCTGCTCCCCTCCCGCTCCCCCCCGCCCCTCCCACTCCCCTCGCTCCCCCCCCCCGCGCTGTCCGAGCCGGCACGTGCGCGGTGCTCAAGCGCCACTGCCGCCGCAGTCCGTTGGCGAGCGGCGCATGCGCAGCGGCGGGGAAGCAAGATGGCGGTGAGCAGGGAGGGCGTTTTCGCTCGGCGGCGGCGGCGGGTGAGTGCGGAGGTGGCGTGGAGTGAAGGATGTGGGGCCCCCGGGTGAGGCGAACGCATAGGTTCGGGGGGCGTCGGGCTGCATCCTGCCCGCTGCGGCCGTCGCTGCGTGGAGGCGGCGGTGCGGGGCGAGTGGGGGTGGGGGCGGGCTGGGACCCGGCGCCGCGCTGGGAGCGCGGGTGTGACTTTGCGTTTTGCGTGCGCGGCGTTTAGGGCGCCAGTTCGTTGGCAGCGCGGGCCGGGGCACGCGCTCGCCCCTGCGGAGGCGGCGCGGCGGAGCGGAGCGGGGGGGCAGGCGGGCCCCGGAGCAGGGTTGCGGCGCGGCGTCAGCCCTGTAGTGCTTCCAAACGGCTTACCCCGTAACGTACGATGCAAAGCGGTGTATTAAGACCTTTCCTTTGAGGGAAAGAAGGAAAAAGAAAGAAAGGGGGGAAAGAAAAAAAAAAAAAAAAAACACGGGAAAGAGAAAAAGAACGCGTGTAAATCGAAGTGTTTTGTTGGAAGCGAAATGCAATTTTCTGTCTTTGTTACAGAGGCGGAACCGACAATAGCAAATGCTGACAAAGAGCAAAGCCGGACGAGCGAGCGGTTTTTTGCGCTTACTCCCGAAGGGGCGGGCTTGTGATATGTGCTAATTTGTTACATCAAATTGAGAAACAGCCTTGAAACATCCTGGACTGTGATGTGTGCTAATTGGTTACATCAAAGTAAGAAACAGCCTTGGAAACATCTGTGGGAACATCCTACATCCTGTGGTGGGGGCATGTACCCTGCCTGAGATAAGGGAGTTGAGATAGCAAAGCGGCAATGTTAGTTTAGATAGCCTAATATGGTGATGGCGATGTCACACAACTGTGAAATATAGCACGACTTCGAAAGTTGTAAAATATATGCGTGACCTGAGGGTCACCACTCACAATGCAGAGGGCTGAAGAAGACCCCCTAGCAACAGCCGGCGCAACCGCAGAAGTTACAGGAAGTGCCACATATACCTGGAGCTGGAATTGCATATAAGGAGACTGTGAGGGGGGGATTGCGCGCGCCGTTGGTGGAGCAGGAGATTCCCTCGGCCGCCCAGCGCTGTTTTGCTTACTTGTAACTTGCTCAATTATTTTATTAAATTGGAATTTATGCAACCCGGCCCGAGTGGTTGTCAATTTGTCGCGTTTACCTGTAACAATTTGGTGCCGTGACTCGGATACAGGCTTCCCTGGTTTCGGGACTCTGACTCAGGGGAGGCGCCCCATCCCATCTTCGGATGGCCCCTGAGTGGGTAGTTCCCCTACCAGAACCTGTATTTCCGAACCCTAAATCAGGACAAGTAAGCAAAAGAACTGCAGTACCCCGTAAACTTTGTGCACGAAGATCCGAACGAAGACTCAGGACTGAGTGAGTATATGTATGCGGTTCCGTTCGGTTGGGGTGGGATACCCGGAGCACGTGAGAAGTCCCCAGGGGAGTGCGGACCCTCCAGGAGAGGGGGTCCTTGTGTAACAGGGGACGGAGTGAGTGCGGACCCTCCATGAGGGTGATTGTGTAACAGGGGACCGAAACGGGGCACCCGTCGGCCGACTGGGCCGCCCGCTGCGAAGGGACAACCGTCCTAGCAGTTAAAGACTCGGGTGGTGTGAGTGCGGTCCCCTGCGGAGAGAGAGAGTTGTAATAGGGGACCGAAACGGGGCACCCGTCGGCCGACTGGGCCGCCCGCTGCGAAGGGACAACCGTCCTAGCAGTTAAAGACTCGGGTGGTGTGAGTGCGGTCCCGTGCGGAAAGAAAGAGAGTGACTGGGGTGGGTGCTCCGGAAGATGAGACAGAAAAAGAGCAAGTCTTCTGATCCCATAGAGGGCTCTACGGTACAGTTACCAGATATACCGCCCGATAGCCCTTTAGGATTAATGATTAAGTATTGGAACGATTGGCCCTCCAGAAAAGGCAAAAGTCGAGAAAAAAAATGGTACATTACTGTATGCAAGTATGGGGTGGGAAGCAGATTAGAGGAGACCACCTTTATTGGCCAGTATACGGGTCTTTTGAAAATTGGATATGTCAGGCTCTAAATATATATGTGAATTCAAAGGAGCCCTTTAGTTTAGAAGAAAGTGAGTATGCTAGTTTATGGATAAGACCAGATACTCGGACCATGATATTTACCTTGAAAGAGAAGGGTTCGAGGAAGAAAAGCAAAACACTGGAGGAACTTCCCGTTTCTCCTCCCCCCTATATTCCCTCAGCTCCGGCTCAAAACCCAACACCAGCCCCTCCTCATAGCCCCTCTCCGACGACCCCAGACTGGGATCTAAACCCTCCTAGTTCCCCAGAAGAAACCCGAAGGGTCACGAGGAGTCAAACGAGGGGAGGTGGGCGACCTGATCAGCTGTACCCCTTGCGAGAACTCCCCATGGGAGGACCGCAGCCGGGGATGGGATTTGTGTCTATGCCCCTGAGTTCAGGGGACGTACGGGATTTTAAGAAAGAAATGGGGAATTTATTAGAAGACCCTTTAGGGGTGGCTGAGAAATTAGATCAGTTTTTAGGTCCAAGCCTTTATACATGGGAGGAATTACAATCCATCTTAAGCATATTATTTACAGCGGAAGAAAGGGAAATGATCCGTAGGGCTGGGATGCGGATTTGGGATCAACAACACCAACAAGGTCCCGCTGCAGATATTAAATGGCCCACCCAACGGCCGGATTGGGACAATCAGAATGCTGAGCATCGGACACATATGTCCGATCTGAGAGCCATAATAGTTCAGGGAATCAGGGAATCTGTTCCCAGGGGGCAAAATATTAATAAGGCCTTCATGGAACAACAAAAGAAGGATGAGACACCAACAGAGTGGCTCGAGAGACTTAGAAAAAATCTGCAACTTTATTCCGGGGTAGACCCCAGTACCCCTGTGGGACAGGCTCTATTGAAAACACAGTTTGTAGCAAAGGCCTTTCCAGATATTAGAAGAAAGCTAGAGAAGTTAGATGATTGGCAAGATAGGGGGCTGGACGAATTGCTGAGGGAAGCTCAGAAAGTGCATGTGCGGAGGGAAGAGGAAACCCATCGGCGGCAGGCAAAGATTCTGATGGCAGCAGTCCGAGAAGGGCAGAGAGGAATCCAGGCACAACCCCCTAGGTCGTATAACAGACCTAAAAGAAAGCCACCTCACCAAGAAGGACAACCCAGAGAAGTTGTGACAAGGGACTTGAGGCAGGTGGAGTGTTTTTATTGCCAGAAAAAAGGGCATCTGAAGAGGAATTGTAGGAAGCGAATGCAGGATGAGCAAATGTTCCAAGAAGATTAGGGGGGTCAGGGGCTCTATTTGCTGGGGACTCATAAAGGAACCGAGCCCTTGATAAAATTGAAATTAGGTCCCCAGCGACAAGAAGTAGAATTCCTTGTGGATTCTGGGGCAGAAAGATCTACTGTCCAAACGGTACCCTGGGGGTGTAAACCATCCCCAGAGAACTTATAAGTGATAGGAGCTAAGGGAGAGCCCTTTAAGGTCCCAGTAATTAAAAATGTGGAAATAGAATCAGACTCTCGATTAAGTGTTGGATCCTTTTTATTAGTTCCCGAAGCTGAATATAATTTACTGGGCTGAGATATGATGGTTGAATTAGGAGTCAATTTAGAAGTAGAGAATCAAGAATTAGTTATAAAATTATGCACCCTTACTATTGAAGATGAGGCCAAAATCAACCCTGAAGTTTGGTATACCCCAGAATCAGTAGGAAAACTAGATATTGCTCCTTTTGAAGTGAGCATACGGAATCCAGAAATCCCTGTTAGAGTCAAGCAATATCCAATGTCACAGGAAGGGAGGCAAGGACTCCGACCAGTAATCCAGAGGCTAATAAATCAAAGGTTACTGGAGCCTTGTATGTCTCCCTATAATACCCCCATACTGCCCGTAAAGAAACCAGACGGTACTTATAGATTGGTACAAGATTTAAGAGAAATAAACAAAAGAACAATTACCAGGTTCCCAATTGTAGCTAACCCCGATACCATACTTAGTCAGCTGTCACCTGAGGCTAAATGGTATACGGTTATAGACCTGAAAGATGCATTTTGGGCATGCCCCCTTAAAGAAGAATGTAGAGACTTTTTTGCCTTCAAGTGGGAAGACCCAGATATCCATAGGAAACAACAACTCCGATGGACTGTTTTACCACAAGGGTTTACAGAATCCCCTAATTTGTTTGGGCAAGCCCTGGAGCAGGTTCTAAGTAATTACGAAACTAATCCTCAAATTACTTTAACACAATATGTGGATGATTTGCTTTTAGCAGGAAAAACCCAGGAGGAAGTTAGATGTGAGAGTATTAAGTTGTTAAATTTCCTAAGTTTAAAGGGATTGAAAGTATCGAAATCAAAGTTGCAATTTACGGAAGAAGAGGTGAAGTATTTGGGACATTGGCTTAGCAAGGGCACAAAAAATTGGACCCTGAAAGGGTAAATGGTATACTGTCAATAAGACCCCCGAAGAGCAAAAGACAGGTCCGACAATTGCTGGGGTTATTAGGGTATTGCAGACAATGGATTGAAAATTATAGCAATAAAGTAAAATTTTTATATAAAAAAACTAATAGTAGATGGGCTAATAAAATGGACTCAAACCGATAATCAAAGCCTCGAAGAATTGAAGGCTGACTTGGTGAATGCACCTGTTTTGAGTTTACCAGATATTAAGAGACCATTCTACATGTTTATTAATACACAGGAAGGAACAGCCTTTGGAGTCCTAACACAGGAATGGGCAGGGAAAAAGAAACCTATAGGGTATTTTTCAAAATTGCTAGACCCCGTCAGTCGGGGATGGCCCACTTGCCTACAAGCCATTGTAGCTACAGCCTTATTAGTAGAAGAGGCTAAAAAGATAACCTTTGGAGGAGAATTAAAAATATATACCCCTCATAATATACGAGGAGTATTACAACAAAAAGCCGAAAAATGGATAACCGATGCCAGACTATTAAAATACGAGGGCATTTTAATCCATTCTCCAAAGTTGGAAATTGAGACTACAAGCTTGCAGAATCCAGCCCAGTTCCTGTATGGGGAACCCAGTGGTCAATTAAGACATGATTGCATGCGTCTAATAGAATACCAAACTAAAATAAGAGAAGATTTAGAAGAAGAAGAGTTACCAGAGGGGACTAAATTCTTTGTGGACGGATCCTCTCGCGTAGTTGAAGGGAAACGCAGATCAGGGTATGCTATTGTAGATGGAAAGTCTCTAGAGTTAATAGAATCAGGGCCCCTACACAAAACTTGGTCGGCCCAGGCTTGTGAATTGTATGCAGTTTTTAGAGCCTTAGAAATTTTAAAGGGCAAAATAGGGACTATATACACCGACTCTAAATATGCTTATGGAGTAGTACACACATTTGGGAAAATGTGGGAAGAAAGGGGACTGATTAATTCACAAGGGAAGAATTTAGTGCACGAAAAATTAATCAGAAAAACTTTAGAAGCTCTGAGGGGACCTCGGAGAATCGCAGTAGTACATGTTAGGGGCCATCAAAAAGGCACATTTTACCACATAAGGGGAAATAATCTAGCAGATGAAGAAGCAAAAAAAGCAGCTTTACACCTATTGTCTGAAGGAAAAGAGGGCCAAGATAAACTAGATACCAGGATGAGTTTTACTAAACAGGAAATAGATAAATTACGACAGATAGGAGCCCTAGAAAAAGAAGGTAAATGGGTGCTGCCCGATGATAGAGAAATTGTATCCAAAGGCGTAGCTTGGAGAATCATGAAAGAATTCCACCGACAGACTCACTGGGGAGTGCAAGCATTAGTAGACCAGTTTGGAACTAAATATATGTGCATTGGAATATATGACATAGCAAAAAGACTAGTGGGAGAATGTTTGACCTGTCAGAAGGTTAACAAGCAGCACCTCAGAAAAAAAGGTCCCAGGGGGACGATCCATAGCCAGGAGACCATTTGAGAAAATACAGGTTGACTTTACAGAACTCCCAGAAGTGGGCAGGTATAAATACCTATTAGTTATAGTAGATCATTTAACTTACTTTGTAGAAGCTTTTCCCGTAGCCCGAGCAACTGCGAAATCGGTAACCAAGATATTGTTAGAAAATATCATACCCCGGTATGGGAATGTATTGGTCATAGACTCAGACAGGGGGCCACATTTTACATCCAAGGTCATTAAAGAAACATTAGATCCTTTAGGAATCAAGTGGGAGTATCACACTCCCTGGCATCCTCAAAGTTCAGGAAAGGTAGAAAGGATGAATGGGGAAATAAAAAAACAGTTAACAAAGCTAATGATGGAAACCCAGATGAATTGGATCAAGTGTTTACCCTTAGCTTTGTTGAATATACGAACTCAGCCCAGAACTGACACAGGAGTCTCCCCTTTTGAAATGTTATATGGGATGCCATATGATTTAGAAATACCAAAAGAACATCCTAAAGTAGAAGAGAGATTATTACAGAAATATATTACAGAGCTTATGAAGAGAAGACAAGAATTGATAAAGAAAGGACTAATAGCACAGAGACCTCCACTAGATGTAGCCATTCACCGAGTTAACCCTGGAGACAAGGTTTTAATTAAAACCTGGAAAGACTCATCCTTGACTCCCCGCTGGGAGGGACCTTTCCTTGTTTTGCTTACCACAGACACTGCTATTCGCACCACAGAGCGAGGATGGACACATGCCAGCAGAATTAAAGGACCGATTTCAGAATCATCGTGGGAAGCCTTTGGAAACCCGGACAATTTAAAAGTAACCTTTAAGAAGAAACCTGGAAACCTCGATAAGTGAGACCACCTTTTGTAAAACCTAACATAGTATTTGTTATAACCCCACATAGTATTTGTTATCCCTTTGTGTGTTATGCATGTAGGGTTTGTAAAGGGAAGTAGTGGACTCATTGTTAGTACGGGTATCTCCCTAACGGCATTTGCCGCCCTTGTTACGACAAAATTGACTTATTGGACATTAAAAGATCTTAAGAAAAGATCGGTAGAACGGTGGGAAGCCTTTGTTAAAAGGAGTACAACCAGAGAAAGGTTGTACCCACGCCAACCACCCCAAATCACATAAGGCTAAAATTGAAAACACCAATTATAGGCGGACCGCGCCGTATGTTGAGTGTCACTCTTGGGAATTGGGAAGCCTTTAAAAAAATCTAAAAGGCTCATACAGGAGGTTCCCCTGAAGAATACGGCTGCTGCCGAGAAGACGGTACACCCTGCTGCTCTGAAGCAAAAGAGTAGGCAGGGGAGGCAGAGACGTATAGAACTTGTGGGGATCGAGGCCGATAAGCCACCTCCTAAGCAGGAATACCCAAAATTGTAAGACCCAGACTCTTTAAAGTCCCAGAGACACTTGGCATCACGGACCGCCCCTCCAAGGCATTAAGGGTTCGTAAAATATCCGTTGACCAAGCCATGGGTCCACTACTCCTCTGGAAGATGATTGTGCTGGGCTTATTAGGAAGACGAATCCAAGGGGAACATAATGTACACCAACCCTTTAAATGGTCATTAATGAGATGGGAAGATCAAACAGTGATCCAAGTACGAAGCGTACCCGGGAACCCTACATTCACACCTACCTTGTGTGAATTGGTACCCATTGAGCCATGTTTAAATCTAAAGGGGTTTTACTTTTGCCCTAGTTCTAATCCTGGGCGAGGATACTGTAACTACCCAAACTCTTATTATTGTGCTTATTGGGGATGTGAAACTATAGCCTCTGATTGGACACCCGGCGCAGGATCAGATAAGTTTATTCAGACCCAGTGGGGACCCTATGGTTGTACACCCCCCAAACGAGACTCTTCTGGAGGTACGCGTCCGTCCTCCCATTCGGACTGTAAACATTTAATGATAAATATCACCCGTCCTGAAGATCCAGGGTGGTTTTTGGGAAAGACCTGGGGAGTCCGGTACTGGGAGCCCGGGACCGATAGGGGTGGATTGATTTTCATAAAGAAAGAAAGTGTGCAACCTGCTCCTCAAGCAATAGGGCCGAATCTAGCCGTTAAAGGAGCAAAATTAAGAATCAAACCAACGGCTGCGATAATGAATTTGACAAGTATTCCTATGAGCCACCCCACCCCGAAAGATACTGTTGTAATCTCAGAAAGTAAAGCCACAGAGGGGGTAGACAATCCTCTGTGGAAGATTGTACAGGCAACCTACAAAGTATTAAATGCTACAACCCCTAGTATAACCACCCATTGCTGGTTATGCTACGACATAAGACCCCTTTTTATGAAGCAATAGGAGTAAATATGACATATACTGTGAGCAATGATCCCGGCTCACAGTGTCAATGGGAAGATAAGAAGAAGGGGTTGACCATGGAGCAAGTTACGGGAATGGGAATGTGTATTGGTAAAATACCAAAATCAAAGAAAAAGCTGTGTGGGTCTGTGACACTGCAAACCTACACCTCCGAAATTGGATGGATTATTCCCACCCAAGGAGCTAGGTGGATATGTTCAAAAACGGGCCTAACTCCCTGTGTCTCCCTAAGGGTACTTGGTGAGTCCCAAGAATATTGTATACAAATAGAGGTAGTTCCCAGGATCTTGTACCACCCAGAAAATGTGATGTACGACCATTGGGACACCCCTCATCCGGTCCGAGTAAAGAGAGAACCAATCACCGCAATTACCATAGCCACCTTACTGGGCCTAGGGGCAGTAGGAGCGGGAACTGGAATCTCCTCCTTAGTGGTGCAGCAGCAGAGCCTTAGCACCCTACGAGCAGCAGTGGATGAGGACTTAGAACGAATAGAAAAATCCATTACAGCCTTAGAAAAATCGTTGACATCGCTATCAGAAGTAGTTTTACAGAACAGAAGAGGGATGGACCTCTTATTTTTGCAACAGGGAGGATTGTGTGCAGCCCTAGGAGAAGAATGTTGTTTTTATGCGGATCATACAGGAGTTGTCAGGGATACTATGGCGAAATTGAGAGAAGGCCTTGAAAAACGTAAAAAGGAAAGAGAAGCCCAGCAAGGGTGGTATGAATCATGGTTCAGTCATTCTCCCTGGCTAACAACCTTATTGTCTACCATCGCGGGCCCATTGGCTTTACTAGTACTAGTGTTGACCTTTGGACCGTGTATAGTAAATAAAATAATTAACTTAGCAAAAAGCAGACTCGAAGCTGCCCACCTACTGTTGATAAGAAGTCAATATGAACAACTAAATGAAGATGAGAGTAAGCATAACCCTATGCTCTCCCTGGCACAGGAGGTTGTTGCTCGATTTGATGAACAAATTAGAAGGGACCAAAACAAAAAGGGGGGATTGTGATATGTGCTAATTTGTTACATCAAATTGAGAAACAGCCTTGAAACATCCTGGACTGTGATGTGTGCTAATTGGTTACATCAAAGTAAGAAACAGCCTTGGAAACATCTGTGGGAACATCCTACATCCTGTGGTGGGGGCATGTACCCTGCCTGAGATAAGGGAGTTGAGATAGCAAAGCGGCAATGTTAGTTTAGATAGCCTAATATGGTGATGGCGATGTCACACAACTGTGAAATATAGCACGACTTCGAAAGTTGTAAAATATATGCGTGACCTGAGGGTCACCACTCACAATGCAGAGGGCTGAAGAAGACCCCCTAGCAACAGCCGGCGCAACCGCAGAAGTTACAGGAAGTGCCACATATACCTGGAGCTGGAATTGCATATAAGGAGACTGTGAGGGGGGGATTGCGCGCGCCGTTGGTGGAGCAGGAGATTCCCTCGGCCGCCCAGCGCTGTTTTGCTTACTTGTAACTTGCTCAATTATTTTATTAAATTGGAATTTATGCAACCCGGCCCGAGTGGTTGTCAATTTGTCGCGTTTACCTGTAACAGGCTGAAAGGAGGAAGCAAAAATGCAGCAGCGGACCCTCGATCTCCCCAGAAGCTGCGACAGTAGGAGGCGTTCTGGCCCGGGTAACCAAGGTAACTCTTGATGCGGAACGTTCGTTCTTTCGGCCTCCCTCCCGGAGGCAGCGCTGAGGACTAAGCGACCCGTTGCTGCCCTGCGCCTCTTGTTAACCGTAGCTGCCTTAGTTTTGCTTCGGTCGTTTGTATTTTGTTTTGTTATCGTACACGCGTACGTAGAAAAGGAAAGATAGGATATTTAATTTTTAGATTCGTTGCCACGGCTGAAGCTGAAGAGACAGAGAAACGTAAGCGAGCCGAAGTAATAAAATTAAAGGGAACCGAGCGAGAGCCGTCTCCGTCGCCCCGAAAGGGAAAGCCCGTTCCTCCCGGTGAGGAAGGTTCGCCGGTAATAGCGATCGGAATAACAGATGAGCGACATCTAACGGAAGGTGCGTACGCGTTACGGAAAGGACGCTGCGTCCATCCGTTTCCGTGCGCGTGACTCTCTGCATCTGTGAAGCGTCGTGCTTTAAGAGCTCCAAGACGGCAAATTCCCGTCTTCGGGGAACGGCGGTCAGGTGGCCAGAGAGAGAGGGAGAGGCAAGCGTGCGAATTGTAAAACGAAGAGGAAGGCTCATTTAGCGCGACCCCAGGTTAATTGCCTGGCAATGGTCTTTGGGGCAGCAGGAAGACGGCAGCTCGAAGAAAAGGTAAAGCCTTGCGGAATTAGGACTCCTTCCTTCTCGTGTAGTAGATCCGCTTTTGTGCTTAGAAACAACTTTGGATTGTTAATTTCTGCTGAGCTTTGAATACGTCACGTCACGGACTCTTAGGCGACACGGGGGAGTTCAGCTGCGCAGCCTGCCAGAGGAACGTCGCCCACGAGGCCTCGCTAGCCTTGAGGAGCTGTAGGCGCCGATGCACGTGGCTCGTTCTGTCGGGCGCGCAGAGGTTTGCTTTGGCTGCCGAAATTTCAGCTTGGCTTTGCGCCCTGTAGCGGTGGTATTTTTGTATTTCTAAATTGTGTTAATGCTAGGCGTTCGGCACATCGGGGAACGACTGTGTGCTGCCGTGAAGAACTGCAGGCTCCCGCCCTCAGCCCTTTCTCGGCAAGTTATCGGGTGTCGAGAGCGGCCGGGAGACTCCGAATGCCGGCGGAAAGGTTCTCTGCCCGCTCCTGACGAGGAGCCTTCGGCCGCGGGAAGGTCGGCGGCGTCCTTCCCGGACTCGTGAGTAATAAGCCGCGGTTCGCGGGCCGGCAGGGGAGGGGAGGGGAGGGGAGGGGAGGGGAGGGGGGGGGAATAGCGCCTGGTAGCCCGGCGGCTCCGGCGTCGCCGTTGCTAGCGGGGCCCCGAGGTCCATGTGAAGCCTCAGCTGCCTGTCGGGAGCTTTGTTTTGGTGTGTTTACCTGGCAAAAGCAGCGAGGGAGGCCTCAAAGAAGAATTTTCGTGCCTAGGTGGGTAAGCTGCGACCCCAGCTGTCTTTGCCTTGCTTTGCCGCTTAGTGTCGTAACGGCGACTTGGGAGCCCGCGATAAAAACCGTTCCGGGGCCGAAGGGAGGCCCTGCGTTTGCCCCGCTTGGGAAACCGTCGTTAAAGCTTGGGGGGGGCCGAGCTCCGAAAGGAGACTCTGCCGGTGACCTCGGTGGTCCGATTCGTTTGCAGGCTGACGTTCCGAGGGCCGGCGAGCGGAAGAGGAGCAGCTCAGCCCGTTCGGTTGATTTCGGCGATCCTGTTTTAAGGAAGCGCGTAAGTGCAGACGGGGTCTGGGAGGCTTTTCGCCCGAGACGGGAAAGAGCGAGGAAGACTGGAGAGCGTGGAAAAACTAGGTGCCGCGGGTACTGAAGCTGTTAAGGGCTGAGAGAATTTGGGCTTAAGCATCTGAAAGGGGCTGCTAACGCGCAAGGAGCGGTAAGATACCATCGCTGGACAGCAGGCTCCTTTCCGGCCCTCCGTCCCCCTCTGCAGCCTTCTCGTTCTGTTTGTTTCTGTTCCTCTTTTCTGGCTGGGCTGTGCAGCGATCCCGGAAGGACGTGTCTTTTGAGGTGTGCCTTTGCGAAGGTGGTTCGGCTGCCTGGGGGGATGGATCAAAGCCTTTGAGGCTCCCTCCGATCTGTTTCATTTCCTTTTGAATTTCTTCCTTTCTTTGCTTTCTCCTAGGGCGTCTGTCAGCTAACGAGTAAAGAAGATGGAACGGCCTGTCCGCAGAGGAGAACTGACGCACGGTAAACGTGAATACGCTAGACCTCCGCTACGTCACGGGCGTTTGTTTACGTCCGTGCGTTCCAATCTCTAGTTGCGCATTCGGGACGCGGCATCTGCCCGCTATCCGACTCCTCCGTGTAGCGTAGAAGGCGCTGTACAGCTGCCGGTCTCTACGGGAGGTTGTTAGTGAGAAGGAGAACGGTGTATTCCAGCTCGCGACCGCCAAACGGGCTCCTTTAGGTCCGCTTTCAGACTTGGGGCCTACTTCATCGGTCCGCTTGGACGTGGTTTCTTGGGGGGAACGCTAGTGCTTTCCCTGTGCTTTTCCTGCGTCGAAACCGGTAGTTTATAGGCCAGAGCGGTTATGCCGTACCTTCCTTTGAGAGGCGTTTCGTCCGCGTCTCGGGCTTCGGGGAAAATCAAGTGGACGGAATTGCCGAAGGCGCGCCTTGAAATAGGCGGTAAATCTAGAAGCGTGTCTGAATCGCGAGGGGCTCGTAACTTGGTCTTTGTCCTCAACGTCTGCTTTTCTTTCGCTCTTATTGCAGGCTTCCCTCCAACGATCGGCGTCGCTGCGGCGTCTCGTGTTTCACGGGCAGCGGTCTCTGCTCAGTAAGGACGTGAGAACTCCTGCGCTCCCGGAGAGCCCGGGATCCCTGCTCCGGGCTGGTCATTTTAGGCCTTTGTGCGGAGCGTTCTTTCTAGCTACGCGCCCCGCGTGAGCCTCTCTTTCGGCCGTTTTCCCAAGGCGGCGGAAACGCTTCTGGGAAACGCCGTCGTTTCCGAAACGTTTCGCCGTGTCCTTGCCGGTAGGGGATACCGTGAGAGCGGGCAGAGGCGGCCGACGTCTGTGCGAGGAAAGAAGCGTGGCGCAAAGAAGGGACCTCTTTGGCCCGCCTGGTCCGCTTTAGAGAGTTTTCTTTTGGACCCGAAGATCGGGTCTGCGAGTGCCGCGCTCAGCGCACGCGTTTGTTCCCCCCCCCCCCCGTTCTTTTAGCAAGACCGTGCGTGTCCTCGAGCTGTTTGTCCCGAGGGGGGAGTCGCTGCGGGAATTGCTGGGGAGGCCCTGACGGCGGGACGTGAAAAAGACGCCTTTGACCGCGTGCGTGCGGCCGAAGGAACGTCAGCCCAAGAATCCGAAGAAGACATGCCGCGTGCCAGCATCTCGTACCGTTTAATAATAAAAACCGAGCAGTCTGTCAAGCAAATAGCGCGGCTTGCTTTGGGCTGTTTATTTTGTTTAACGATCAGTAAAGGCGAGAGGTCGAAAGTCCTAAAGAAGAACGGCTGCTTCTTGGAACGCTTGCAAATTGTCCCGTTAAGTAGGTGGGTGGTTTTTTTGTTTTCGTTTTGTTTTTTTAAGTGCAGCCTCTGACTCTTTTTTGTCTGTGGAGTATTTTGCAACGATGTTCAAAGGAAAGCGCTGTTACGGAAGCCTCTAGGAGCAGCGGCTCGAGCACGACACGCGGCGACGCTGCGCCTCGCAGCAGGCGCTGTAAATAAGGGCAGATGAGCCGAGGCGAGGGTGGTGAAATCTCTGCAAAGGGCGGACGGGCGGGGGGGCTCTGCAGCGGTGTGTGCGTGCCAGGGGCGGCCGCGCGCCCTGCTGCCCTCGGGGCGTCAAAAAAGCGGTACGGCACGGAAAGGGTGGCGCGCGGGCGCACGGCGGCCGGCCGCGCGCCCTGCTGCCCTCGGGGCGTCAAAAAGCGGTTGGGCACGATAAAGGGGGGCGCGCACGCGCACTGGGTTCCGCCGCGCTTACTGCTGCCACCCTGTGTCCAAAAAGCGGTACTGCACCCGGTGGGGGGGGCGCGCATGCGCAGACAGCCGGCGCGCACATGCTCAGTGCCGGTCGCCATGTTTGCTGCTGCTCTCCGCCGTTTCGGTAACGGGTAAGCGAATGGAGCGTGCTCGTCGCCCCTTCCCGGTGCTCTTGGAGCGGCCACGGGCTCGGGCAGCCTCGGGGCGCTCGCTGGGAGTCCCGGGCTGCCGCGGCGGGCTGCGGTTCGCACGCGTGAGCCGCCCGGCTGCAGCGGCGCGGCGCGAGCATGCCATTGCGGGTCTCGCCTCCCTTCGTGCTCCCCCCCGCCCCTCGGGCTCCCCCGGCTCCCCCCCGCCCCTCGGGATTCCCCGCTCCACCCGCCCCTCGCGCTCCCCCCCCGCTTCTCGGGCTCCCTTCGCGCTCCCCCCCCGCCCCCGCGCTCCCCCCCGTTTCTCGGGCTCCCCTCGCGCTCCCCCCTCGCTCCTCGGGCTCCCCCTGCTCCCCTCGCGCTCCCCCTGCTCCCCTCGCGCTCCGCCCCGCCCCTCGGGCTCCCCCTGCTCCCCTCGCGCTCCCCCTGCTCCCCTCGCGCTCCCCTCGCGCTCCCCCTGCTCCCCTCGCGCTCCCCCTGCTCCTCTCGCGCTCCCCCCCGCGCCTCGCGCTCCCCCCCGCTTCTCGGGCTCCCCTCGCGCTCCCCCCCGCTTCTCGGGCTCCCGTCGCGCTCCCCCCCCTCCTCGCGCTCCCCCCCCTCCTCGCGCTCCCCCCCCTCCTCGCGCTCCCCCCCCTCCTCGCGCTCCCCCTGCTCCCCTCGCGCTCCCCCCCGCGCCTCGCGCTCCCCACGCTTCTCGGGCTCCCCTCGCCCTCCCCCCCTCTCCTCGCGCTCCCCCTGCTCCCCTCGCGCTCCCCCCCGCCCCTCGCGCTCCTCCCCGCTTCTCGGGCTGCCCCCCGCTTCTCGGGCTCCCCTCGCGCTCCCCCCCCCTCCTCGGGCTCCCCCTGCTCCCCTCGCTCTCCGCTCCGCCCCTCGCGCTCCTCCTGCTCCCCTCGCGCTCCCCCCCGCTTCTCGGGCTCCCCCCCGCTTCTCGCGCTCCCCCCTGCTTCTCAGGCTCCTCTCGCGCTCTCCCCCGCTCCTCAGGCTCCCCTTGCTCCCGTCGCGCTCCGCCCCGCCCATCGCACTCCCCCTGGTCCCCTCGCGCTCCCCCCTGCTTCTCGGGCTCCCCCTGCTCCCCTCGCGCTCCCCCTGCTCCCCTCGCGCTCCCCCTGCTCCCCCCCGCTTCTCGGGCTGCCCCCCGCTTCTCGGGCTTCCCTCGCGCTCCCCCTGCCCCTCGCGCTCCCCCCGCTTCTCGGGCTGCCCCCCGTTTCTCAGGCTCCCCTCGCGCTCCCCCCTGCTTCTCGGGCTCCCCTCGCGCTCCCCCCCCCTCCTCGGGCTCCCCCTGCTCCCCTCGCTCTCCGCCCCGCCCCTCGCGCTCCTCCTGCTCCCCTCGCGCTCCCCCCCGCTTCTCGGGCTCCCCCCTGCTTCTCAGGCTCCTCTCGCGCTCTCCCCCGCTCCTCGGGCTCCCCTTGCTCCCGTCGCGCTCCGCCCCGCCCCTCGCACTCCCCCTGGTCCCCTCGCGCTCCCCCCCGCTTCTCGGGCTCCTCTCGGGCTCCCCTTGCTCCCCTCGCGCTCCGCCCCACCCCTCGGGCTCCCCCTGCTCCCCTCGCGCTCCCCCCTGCTTCTCGGGCTCCCCCCTGCTTCTCAGGCTCCTCTCGGGCTCCCCTTGCTCCCCTCGCGCTCCGCCCCGCCCCTCGCGCTCCCCCTGGTCCCCTCGCGCTCCCCCGCGCTCCCCCCCCGCTTCTCGGGCTCCCCTCGTGCTCCCCCCGCTCCTCGGGCCCCCCTGCTCCCCTCACGCTCCCCCCCACCTCTCGCGCTCCCCTCGCACTCCGCCCCGCCCCTCGGGCTCCCCTCGCTCCCCCCCACCCCTCGGGCTCCCTCTGCTCCCCTCCCGCTCCCCCCCGCCCCTCCCACTCCCCTCGCTCCCCCCCCCCGCGCTGTCCGAGCCGGCACGTGCGCGGTGCTCAAGCGCCACTGCCGCCGCAGTCCGTTGGCGAGCGGCGCATGCGCAGCGGCGGGGAAGCAAGATGGCGGTGAGCAGGGAGGGCGTTTTCGCTCGGCGGCGGCGGCGGGTGAGTGCGGAGGTGGCGTGGAGTGAAGGATGTGGGGCCCCCGGGTGAGGCGAACGCATAGGTTCGGGGGGCGTCGGGCTGCATCCTGCCCGCTGCGGCCGTCGCTGCGTGGAGGCGGCGGTGCGGGGCGAGTGGGGGTGGGGGCGGGCTGGGACCCGGCGCCGCGCTGGGAGCGCGGGTGTGACTTTGCGTTTTGCGTGCGCGGCGTTTAGGGCGCCAGTTCGTTGGCAGCGCGGGCCGGGGCACGCGCTCGCCCCTGCGGAGGCGGCGCGGCGGAGCGGAGCGGGGGGGCAGGCGGGCCCCGGAGCAGGGTTGCGGCGCGGCGTCAGCCCTGTAGTGCTTCCAAACGGCTTACCCCGTAACGTACGATGCAAAGCGGTGTATTAAGACCTTTCCTTTGAGGGAAAGAAGGAAAAAGAAAGAAAGGGGGGAAAGAAAAAAAAAAAAAAAAAAACACGGGAAAGAGAAAAAGAACGCGTGTAAATCGAAGTGTTTTGTTGGAAGCGAAATGCAATTTTCTGTCTTTGTTACAGAGGCGGAACCGACAATAGCAAATGCTGACAAAGAGCAAAGCCGGACGAGCGAGCGGTTTTTTGCGCTTACTCCCGAAGGGGCGGGCTTGTGATATGTGCTAATTTGTTACATCAAATTGAGAAACAGCCTTGAAACATCCTGGACTGTGATGTGTGCTAATTGGTTACATCAAAGTAAGAAACAGCCTTGGAAACATCTGTGGGAACATCCTACATCCTGTGGTGGGGGCATGTACCCTGCCTGAGATAAGGGAGTTGAGATAGCAAAGCGGCAATGTTAGTTTAGATAGCCTAATATGGTGATGGCGATGTCACACAACTGTGAAATATAGCACGACTTCGAAAGTTGTAAAATATATGCGTGACCTGAGGGTCACCACTCACAATGCAGAGGGCTGAAGAAGACCCCCTAGCAACAGCCGGCGCAACCGCAGAAGTTACAGGAAGTGCCACATATACCTGGAGCTGGAATTGCATATAAGGAGACTGTGAGGGGGGGATTGCGCGCGCCGTTGGTGGAGCAGGAGATTCCCTCGGCCGCCCAGCGCTGTTTTGCTTACTTGTAACTTGCTCAATTATTTTATTAAATTGGAATTTATGCAACCCGGCCCGAGTGGTTGTCAATTTGTCGCGTTTACCTGTAACAGGCTGAAAGGAGGAAGCAAAAATGCAGCAGCGGACCCTCGATCTCCCCAGAAGCTGCGACAGTAGGAGGCGTTCTGGCCCGGGTAACCAAGGTAACTCTTGATGCGGAACGTTCGTTCTTTCGGCCTCCCTCCCGGAGGCAGCGCTGAGGACTAAGCGACCCGTTGCTGCCCTGCGCCTCTTGTTAACCGTAGCTGCCTTAGTTTTGCTTCGGTCGTTTGTATTTTGTTTTGTTATCGTACACGCGTACGTAGAAAAGGAAAGATAGGATATTTAATTTTTAGATTCGTTGCCACGGCTGAAGCTGAAGAGACAGAGAAACGTAAGCGAGCCGAAGTAATAAAATTAAAGGGAACCGAGCGAGAGCCGTCTCCGTCGCCCCGAAAGGGAAAGCCCGTTCCTCCCGGTGAGGAAGGTTCGCCGGTAATAGCGATCGGAATAACAGATGAGCGACATCTAACGGAAGGTGCGTACGCGTTACGGAAAGGACGCTGCGTCCATCCGTTTCCGTGCGCGTGACTCTCTGCATCTGTGAAGCGTCGTGCTTTAAGAGCTCCAAGACGGCAAATTCCCGTCTTCGGGGAACGGCGGTCAGGTGGCCAGAGAGAGAGGGAGAGGCAAGCGTGCGAATTGTAAAACGAAGAGGTGGCTTTCAGGAAGGCTCATTTAGCGCGACCCCAGGTTAATTGCCTGGCAATGGTCTTTGGGGCAGCAGGAAGACGGCAGCTCGAAGAAAAGGTAAAGCCTTGCGGAATTAGGACTCCTTCCTTCTCGTGTAGTAGATCCGCTTTTGTGCTTAGAAACAACTTTGGATTGTTAATTTCTGCTGAGCTTTGAATACGTCACGTCACGGACTCTTAGGCGACACGGGGGAGTTCAGCTGCGCAGCCTGCCAGAGGAACGTCGCCCACGAGGCCTCGCTAGCCTTGAGGAGCTGTAGGCGCCGATGCACGTGGCTCGTTCTGTCGGGCGCGCAGAGGTTTGCTTTGGCTGCCGAAATTTCAGCTTGGCTTTGCGCCCTGTAGCGGTGGTATTTTTGTATTTCTAAATTGTGTTAATGCTAGGCGTTCGGCACATCGGGGAACGACTGTGTGCTGCCGTGAAGAACTGCAGGCTCCCGCCCTCAGCCCTTTCTCGGCAAGTTATCGGGTGTCGAGAGCGGCCGGGAGACTCCGAATGCCGGCGGAAAGGTTCTCTGCCCGCTCCTGACGAGGAGCCTTCGGCTGCGGGAAGGTCGGCGGCGTCCTTCCCGGACTCGTGAGTAATAAGCCGCGGTTCGCGGGCCGGCAGGGCAGGGGAGGGGAGGGGAGGGGGGGGGAATAGCGCCTGGTAGCCCGGCGGCTCCGGCGTTGCCGTTGCTAGCGGGGCCCCGAGGTCCATGTGAAGCCTCAGCTGCCTGTCGGGAGCTTTGTTTTGGTGTGTTTACCTGGCAAAAGCAGCGAGGGAGGCCTCAAAGAAGAATTTTCGTGCCTAGGTGGGTAAGCTGCGACCCCAGCTGTCTTTGCCTTGCTTTGCCGCTTAGTGTCGTAACGGCGACTTGGGAGCCCGCGATAAAAACCGTTCCGGGGCCGAAGGGAGGCCCTGCGTTTGCCCCGCTTGGGAAACCGTCGTTAAAGCTTGGGGGGGGCCGAGCTCCGAAAGGAGACTCTGCCGGTGACCTCGGTGGTCCGATTCGTTTGCAGGCTGACGTTCCGAGGGCCGGCGAGCGGAAGAGGAGCAGCTCAGCCCGTTCGGTTGATTTCGGCGATCCTGTTTTAAGGAAGCGCGTAAGTGCAGACGGGGTCTGGGAGGCTTTTCGCCCGAGACGGGAAAGAGCGAGGAAGACTGGAGAGCGTGGAAAAACTAGGTGCCGCGGGTACTGAAGCTGTTAAGGGCTGAGAGAATTTGGGCTTAAGCATCTGAAAGGGGCTGCTAACGCGCAAGGAGCGGTAAGATACCATCGCTGGACAGCAGGCTCCTTTCCGGCCCTCCGTCCCCCTCTGCAGCCTTCTCGTTCTGTTTGTTTCTGTTCCTCTTTTCTGGCTGGGCTGTGCAGCGATCCCGGAAGGACGTGTCTTTTGAGGTGTGCCTTTGCGAAGGTGGTTCGGCTGCCTGGGGGGATGGATCAAAGCCTTTGAGGCTCCCTCCGATCTGTTTCATTTCCTTTTGAATTTCTTCCTTTCTTTGCTTTCTCCTAGGGCGTCTGTCAGCTAACGAGTAAAGAAGATGGAACGGCCTGTCCGCAGAGGAGAACTGACGCACGGTAAACGTGAATACGCTAGACCTCCGCTACGTCACGGGCGTTTGTTTACGTCCGTGCGTTCCAATCTCTAGTTGCGCATTCGGGACGCGGCATCTGCCCGCTATCCGACTCCTCCGTGTAGCGTAGAAGGCGCTGTACAGCTGCCGGTCTCTCCGGGAGGTTGTTAGTGAGAAGGAGAACGGTGTATTCCAGCTCGCGACCGCCAAACGGGCTCCTTTAGGTCCGCTTTCAGACTTGGGGCCTACTTCATCGGTCCGCTTGGACGTGGTTTCTTGGGGGGAACGCTAGTGCTTTCCCTGTGCTTTTCCTGCGTCGAAACCGGTAGTTTATAGGCCAGAGCGGTTATGCCGTACCTTCCTTTGAGAGGCGTTTCGTCCGCGTCTCGGGCTTCGGGGAAAATCAATTGGACGGAATTGCCGAAGGCGCGCCTTGAAATAGGCGGTAAATCTAGAAGCGTGTCTGAATCGCGAGGGGCTCGTAACTTGGTCTTTGTCCTCAACGTCTGCTTTTCTTTCGCTCTTATTGCAGGCTTCCCTCCAACGATCGGCGTCGCTGCGGCGTCTCGTGTTTCACGGGCAGCGGTCTCTGCTCAGTAAGGACGTGAGAACTCCTGCGCTCCCGGAGAGCCCGGGATCCCTGCTCCGGGCTGGTCATTTTAGGCCTTTGTGCGGAGCGTTCTTTCTAGCTACGCGCCCCGCGTGAGCCTCTCCTTCGGCCGTTTTCCCAAGGCGGCGGAAACGCTTCTGGGAAACGCCGTCGTTTCCGAAACGTTTCGCCGTGTCCTTGCCGGTAGGGGATACCGTGAGAGCGGGCAGAGGCGGCCGACGTCTGTGCGAGGAAAGAAGCGTGGCGCAAAGAAGGGACCTCTTTGGCCCGCCTGGTCCGCTTTAGAGAGTTTTCTTTTGGACCCGAAGATCGGGTCTGCGAGTGCCGCGCTCAGCGCACGCGTTTGTTCCCCCCCCCCCCCCCCGTTCTTTTAGCAAGACCGTGCGTGTCCTCGAGCTGTTTGTCCCGAGGGGGGAGTCGCTGCGGGAATTGCTGGGGAGGCCCTGACGGCGGGACGTGAAAAAGACGCCTTTGACCGCGTGCGTGCGGCCGAAGGAACGTCAGCCCAAGAATCCGAAGAAGACATGCCGCGTGCCAGCATCTCGTACCGTTTAATAATAAAAACCGAGCAGTCTGTCAAGCAAATAGCGCGGCTTGCTTTGGGCTGTTTATTTTGTTTAACGATCAGTAAAGGCGAGAGGTCGAAAGTCCTAAAGAAGAACGGCTGCTTCTTGGAACGCTTGCAAATTGTCCCGTTAAGTAGGTGGGTGGTTTTTTTGTTTTCGTTTTGTTTTTTTAAGTGCAGCCTCTGACTCTTTTTTGTCTGTGGAGTATTTTGCAACGATGTTCAAAGGAAAGCGCTGTTACGGAAGCCTCTAGGAGCAGCGGCTCGAGCACGACACGCGGCGACGCTGCGCCTCGCAGCAGGCGCTGTAAATAAGGGCAGATGAGCCGAGGCGAGGGTGGTGAAATCTCTGCAAAGGGCGGACGGGCGGGGGGGCTCTGCAGCGGTGTGTGCGTGCCAGGGGCGGCCGCGCGCCCTGCTGCCCTCGGGGCGTCAAAAAAGCGGTACGGCACGGAAAGGGGGGCGCGCGGGCGCACGGCGGCCGGCCGCGCGCCCTGCTGCCCTCGGGGCGTCAAAAAAGCGGTACGGCACGGAAAGGGTGGCGCGCGGGCGCACGGCGGCCGGCCGCGCGCCCTGCTGCCCTCGGGGCGTCAAAAAGCGGTTGGGCACGATAAAGGGGGGCGCGCACGCGCACTGGGTTCCGCCGCGCTTACTGCTGCCACCCTGTGTCCAAAAAGCGGTACTGCACCCGGTGGGGGGGGCGCGCATGCGCAGACAGCCGGCGCGCACATGCTCAGTGCCGGTCGCCATGTTTGCTGCTGCTCTCCGCCGTTTCGGTAACGGGTAAGCGAATGGAGCGTGCTCGTCGCCCCTTCCCGGTGCTCTTGGAGCGGCCACGGGCTCGGGCAGCCTCGGGGCGCTCGCTGGGAGTCCCGGGCTGCCGCGGCGGGCTGCGGTTCGCACGCGTGAGCCGCCCGGCTGCAGCGCCGCGGCGCGAGCATGCCATTGCGGGTCTCGCCTCCCTTCGTGCTCCCCCCCGCCCCTCGGGCTCCCCCGGCTCCCCCCCGCCCCTCGGGATTCCCCGCTCCACCCGCCCCTCGCGCTCCCCCCCGCTTCTCGGGCTCCCTTCGCGCTCCCCCCCCGCCCCCGCGCTCCCCCCCGTTTCTCGGGCTCCCTTCGCGCTCCTCCTCCGCCCCCGCGCTCCCCCCCGTTTCTCGGGCTCCCCTCGCGCTCCCCCCTCGCTCCTCGGGCTCCCCCTGCTCCCCTCGCGCTCCCCCTGCTCCCCTCGCGCTCCGCCCCGCCCCTCGGGCTCCCCCTGCTCCCCTCGCGCTCCCCCTGCTCCCCTCGCGCTCCCCTCGCGCTCCCCCTGCTCCTCTCGCGCTCCCCCCCGCGCCTCGCGCTCCCCCCCGCTTCTCGGGCTCCCCTCGCGCTCCCCCCCGCTTCTCGGGCTCCCGTCGCGCTCCCCCCCCTCCTTGCGCTCCCCCTGCTCCCCTCGCGCTCCCCCCCGCGCCTCGCGCTCCCCACGCTTCTCGGGCTCCCCTCGCCCTCCCCCCCTCTCCTCGCGCTCCCCCTGCTCCCCTCGCGCTCCGCCCCGCCCCTCGGGCTCCCCCTGCTCCCCTCGCGCTCCCCCCCGCTTCTCGGGCTCCCCCCTGCTTCTCAGGCTCCTCTCGCGCTCTCCCCCGCTCCTCGGGCTCCCCTTGCTCCCGTCGCGCTCCGCCCCGCCCCTCGCACTCCCCCTGGTCCCCTCGCGCTCCCCCCCGCTTCTCGGGCTCCTCTCGGGCTCCCCTTGCTCCCCTCGCGCTCCGCCCCGCCCCTCGCGCTCCCCCTGGTCCCCTCGCGCTCCCCCCTGCCCTCGCGCTCCCCCCCTGCTTCTCGGGCTCCCCTCGCGCTTCCCCCGCTCCTCGGGCTCCCCCTGCTCCCCTCACGCTCCCCCCCGCTTCTCGGGCTCCCCTCGCGCTCCGCCCCGCCCCTCGGGCTCCCCCTGCTCTCCTCGCGCTCCGCCCTGCCCCTCGGGCTCCCCCTGCTCCCCTCGCGCTCCCCCTGCTCCCCTCGCGCTCCCCCCCGCTTCTCGGGCTCCTCTCGGGCTCCCCTTGCTCCCCTCGCGCTCCGCCCCGCCCCTCGCGCTCCCCCTGGTCCCCTCGCGCTCCCCCCTGCCCTCGCGCTCCCCCCCTGCTTCTCGGGCTCCCCTCGCGCTTCCCCCGCTCCTCGGGCTCCCCCTGCTCCCCTCACGCTCCCCCCCGCTTCTCGGGCTCCCCTCGCGCTCCGCCCCGCCCCTCGGGCTCCCCCTGCTCTCCTCGCGCTCCGCCCCGCCCCTCGGGCTCCCCCTGCTCCCCTCGCGCTCCCCCCCGCTTCTCGGGCTCCCCTCGCGCTCCCCCTGCTCCCCTCCCGCTCCCCCCCGCCTCTCGCGCTCCCCTCGCACTCCGCCCCGCCCCTCGGGCTCCCCTCGCTCCCCCCCGCCCCTCGGGCTCCCTCTGCTCCCCTCCCGCTCCCCCCCGCCCCTCCCGCTCCCCTCGCTCCCCTACGCCCCTCCCGCTCCACTCGCTCCCCCCCCCCCGCGCTGTCCGAGCCGGCACGTGCGCGGTGCTCAAGCGCCACTGCCGCCGCAGTCCGTTGGCGAGCGGCGCATGCGCGGCGGCGGGGAAGCAAGATGGCGGCGAGCAGGGAGGGCGTTTTCGCTCGGCGGCGGCGGCGGGTGAGTGCGGAGGTGGCGTGGAGTGAAGGATGTGGGGCCCCCGGGTGAGGCGAACGCATAGGTTCGGGGGGCGTCGGGCTGCATCCTGCCCGCTGCGGCCGTCGCTGCGTGGAGGCGGCGGTGCGGGGCGAGTGGGGGGGCGGGCTGGGACCCGGCGCCGCGCCGGGAGCGCGGGTGTGACTTTGCGTTTTGCGTGCGCGGCGTTTAGGGCGCCAGTTCGTTGGCAGCGCGGGCCGGGGCACGCGCTCGCCCCTGCGGAGGCGGCGCGGCGGAGCGGAGCGGGGGGGCAGGCGGGCCGCGGAGCAGGGTTGCGGCGCGGCGTCGGCCCTGTAGTGCTTCCAAACGGCTTACCCCGTAACGTACGATGCAAAGCGGTGTATTAAGACCTTTCCTTTGAGGGAAAGAAGGAAAAAGAAAGAAAGGGGGGAAAGAAAAAAAAAAAAAAACACGTGTTACATTATATTGATTAGAATAGGTTATACTTGGTAGACAAGATGAAGGTATAATTGTAGGTGTTGGGTACAGTACAATCTGATGAAGTGGGTACAGTACAATCTGATGAACTGGGTACAGTACAATCTGATGAACTGGGTACAGCACAATCTGATGAACTAGGTAAATGATAAGCAAATCTTGGCAACAGTAACTGAAGAAACTATAAATGGGAAACAATCATGTAGCTTAGCAATTCTGTTGATTATGTTACGTAACCGAACACTATAAATATTAACCAAGTTAAACGGGGATTTGGGATTCTCAGCTTTGGACATGAGTCCCTGAGACCCCGGGCCCCGAATAAAGCACCGCATATAACTGCTTTCGTAGTTATGTGTTTCTTTACGGGCAACAGTTTTCTGGCGACCCAGATGGGACTTCGGGAGTAGTGTTGACGGTTCGCTTTCCGATTTTGCTCCGTGCCGGCACCGAGGAATTCTCGGGGAGCCATCGGCTGCGCCCGCTCTGCGCTGCTCCTGACGTCCCAAAGTGGTAAGCCCGAAGGTGCTTTATTGTAATATTTGGTCGGGTGCCTGCCTAATAAGACGTGACGGCGATTCACGCAAGGTTGGGCTAACGAGCTCGAGGTCTGGTCTGTGGAAGCCTAGGCGCTGGCCGTCAGACGGAGCGAAAGCCCCGCAGGTCCAGCACTCACGGACATACGTGGCTGTCTCGTGAGTTTGGTTTGGTCTTTTGTTTCCCATCAGAGGCTATCTTTCCGTTTTCTACCCCGTAGATTTAGTGTGTGTGTGTGGAGTGAATGTGTAAGACCATGGTAATACCGGATAATTCTCCGTTAGGATGTTTATTAAAGCATTGGAAAAGTGCGGGATATTTTCAGAGTATGAGTAAAAGTCGATTTATAGATTATTGTACGAATTGGTGGCCACAATATGAGTATGATGGACCCCGGTGGCCTGAACACGGAAGTTTAGATCCGGGTGTTATAGGTCCATTAATGAGATATTGTTAAGAACTTGAAAAATGGGATGAAGTACCATATGTTGATCTATTTTATGATATACGTAATCATCCAGATATGCAGAGAGAATGTGGAATGTTGTTGGTACATCCCGAAAAAAAGATAAAACAAAATGTGAAGGATGTGTAGGTAATAAGAAGTGTATGACTTGTTTGGCAATACAAAATTCAATAAGAGAGCCAGAGGAGGTATCACTTTTAGCATCACCGACGGCCCCTGTGATGTCCGATATAGATGCAGGGGACGATAGTGATACTGATAGTATTAAGGCGGTAAAACCGTCAGAATCAATTAATACTGGAGCGATCCAGATTAAGTTAACACCGAAGGGTTCGCCAGGGCATTCATCATGCCCAAGACAAGCGCAACGAACCCCAATTGCACAGAGAACAAGACAAGGGAGGAAGGAACAAGAGCAAAACAGTAAAGTATTATTAGCCCCTTTACGAGAGGCAATTTCGGGGACTGATAAAGTATATGGGAAAGTTCCTTTTTCCCCAGGAGATTTAGTAATTTGGAAGCAATCAGCTGGAAAGTGTACAATAATAGGGAAAAAAAAAAAAAAAAACACAAAGAGAAATCAGGCAGGATTATTAGCAATGTTACAACGAGTAAATCAAGGAATAAGAGGCAGAAGTAGAGGACGAGGTCGAGGAGGATACAGGGTAGGAGGCATGCGGGGAATACCTCAAAATCAGCTAGGGATAAATCAGTGTGCGTTTTGCAGACAACAGGGACATTGGAAAAATGAGTGCCCAGTGAAAATGAATTTGGCCCAGCAGACTTCAGTAGGAGGAACACCAATGGCAGAAACAATGATGTTAGGACATTTGGGGCAACATAGTAGCTGACTAAGTGATGGATTAAAAGTGACAACAGAAATTGATGGGGAAGAGAAACAATTATTGGTAGATACTGGGGCAACTTATTCTGTTTTAAATACTTGTTTAGGAAAGATAGGAGATACGATGATAACTGTGGTAGGAGCTACAGGAAAAACAGAGCAACGGCCCTTTCTGCGGCCATTGCATCTAAATTTTAGGGGTAAAGAATTAGATCATGAATTTCTCTATGTACCGGATTGTCCTACATCTTTGTTAGGACGAGATTTATTGTCAAGATTTAATGCTAAAATAATATTTGAAAATGGAAAAGCTAAGTTGCAGATACCTGAGGAAGAAATAGCTAGAATATTTATAGTAAAAGAAATAGCTAATACAACAATACCAATAGAGGTAGAAAACGCTGTAGTACCATGGGTATGGGAGACACAAGTACCGGGATTAGCGAAAGCAGCAAAACCTGTCATAGTAGAATTGAAAGAAGGTGTCCAACCGGTAAGAGTTAGACAATATCCTATACAGTTAGAAGCTAGGAAAGGGGTAGCACCATTAATTGCAAAATTTTTGATGCACAATGTGTTAGAAGAATGTGAATCTGAATATAATACACCAATATTTCCTATAAGAAAACCTAACGGAGATTATAGGTTAGTTCAAGATTTAAGAGCTGTAAACGAAATAGTTAAAGATATACATCCAGTAGTAGCAAATCCTTATACATTGTTAACATCTGTGGCAGAACAATTTAGATACTTTTCTGTAATTGATTTAAAAGATGCTTTCTTCTGCATCCCATTGGCATTACAAAGTAGGAAATTATTTGCGTTTGAATGGGAAAATCCGGATACAGGACGAAAACGACAGCTGACCTGGACCAGGTTACCACAAGGCTTCAAAAACAGTCCTACAATATTTGGGAATCAGCTGGCACGAGAACTGGAGGATTGGAAGGAGCAAGGATATTTTCAATTACCATCAAAAGCATACTTATTGTTGCAATATGTGGATGACATTTTCGTGGCGACAGAAAGGTATGAAAACTGCATTACTGTTACAGTTGCGTGATTAAATTTACTGGGACAGAGCGGTTATCGAGTTTCTAAGGAAAAAGCCCAAATTGCCCGGGAAAAAGTGATATATCTGGGATGTGAAATTTCCCAAGGACAAAGACGGTTGGGGGTGAATAGAATACAAGCGATTTGTGCCATCCCTGAACCTAGAAATTTGCACGAGTTACGAACTTTTCTAGGAATGACAGGGTGGTGCAGACTCTGGATTTTGAATTATGGACTGTTAGCCAAACCACTGTATGCAGCTTTAAAAGAGCCACAATTAGTTTGGAGTTTAGAGTGTAAAAGGGCTTTTCAAGACTTAAAACAGGCTCTGCAAGAAGCCCCAGCATTAGGATTGCCTGATTTGACAAAAACATTTCAACTCTTTGTACATGAGCGGCAACGACTAGCGCTTGGAGTTTTAACTCAACGAATTGGATCATGGAAGAGACCGGTGGGCTATTTTTCCAAGCAGTTGGATATGGTAAGTGCCGGATGGCCTTCTTGCCTCCGAGCAGTGGCTGCTACTGTAATGTTAGTCCAAGAAGCTAGAAAATTGACATTGGGAACAAAAATGGAAGTATTTGTGCCCCACATGGTGATTGCAGTTTTGGAACAAAAGGGGGGTCATTGGTTGTCATCCAGTAGAATGTTGAAATATCAAGCAATATTGAGAGAACAGGATGATATATTTTTAAAGATAACAACATGTTTGAATCCCGCTGAATTTTTAGGTAGCAAAATAGAGGAAGGCGAGCTGGAACATGATTGTATTGAGGTGATCGAACAAACTTACGCCAGTAGGGTAGATCTGAAAGATATTCCCCTTGTAAATCCTGACTGGACATTATTTACAGACGGTAGCAGCTTTGTTGAGAATGGAACACGATATTCTGGATATGCTGTGGTTACTAAGCTTGAAGTAATTGAAGCAAAGGCATTAATGCCAGGAACGTCAGCGCAAAAGGCAGAACTGGTCGCTCTAATTCGGGCTTTAATACCGAGTACGGATAAGAGGGTGAATATTTGGGCAGATTCTAAATACGCTTTTGGAATAATACATATACATGGAGCTTTATGGAAGGAAAGAGGATTGTTGACGGCTCAAGGTAGTATTATTAAATATCGAACCGAGATCTTACAGTTATTAGAGGCTGTGGTACTACCTCAGCAAGTGGCTGTAATGCATTGTCGAGGACATCAGAGGGATGACAGCGATGTGGCACAAGGAAACATGAAGGCAGACCAGGCAGCCAAAATTGCTGCACGGCAAGTATGGACTGAATTAGCTCTAATACCTACTAAGGTAAGCCCGATTACTGCTCATCTCTCTGTAAATCCCTTTTATACCCAAGAAGATGAAAAATTAGCCGATTTGGTAAAGGCACAGAAGAATTCACATGGATGGTATGTAACAGGTAATGGACAAGTAGTAGTGCCTGCTACAATTATGAAACGAATAATACAAACTGAACATAATAAATGCCATTGGGGAGCAGAAGCATTGGTGCAGTTTTTAAAGCGGAGCATTATATCTGCACAAATGTTAACAATAGCAAAAGGGGTGAATGCGAAGTGTCCAGTATGTTTAAAGAATAATCCGGTAATACGAAAACAAATTCAAATGGGAACTTTGAAAGTGGGAATAGAACCAGGTGACTATTGGCAAGTGGATTTTGCAGAATTACCTAAATCAAAAGGGTTTAAGTATTTATTGGTATACGTATGTACCTTTTCAGGGTGGCTAGAAGCATTTCCCTGTAGAACGAATCAAGCTAGAGAAGTAGTAAAAACTTTGTTAAAAGAGATCATACCTAGATTTGGGGTACCTTTAGGAATTTCTTCAGATCGAGGCCCACACTTTATAGCTAAAATAGTACAGGAAATTAGTGAAATGCTTGGAATTAGCTGGGATTTACATACACCATGGAGGCCACAATCTAGTGGAAAGGTAGAAAGGATGAATCAAACATTAAAAGGACAAATTAAAAAGATATGCCAGGAAGCTCAAATCCAATGGCCACAGGCATTGCCCCTTGCTTTATTGAGAATTCGTATAAAACCTAGAGAAGGGTTGTCTGTAAGTCCCTATGAAATTCTGTACGGTAAGCCATATACTGCACCAACGAAGGGAATGGGAAGTGCAGATTTACACCTCCAAGGAGATCAAGATGTTTATAGTTATATAATTTCTTTAAGCAGATTACTCACAGCCTTACGTGCCGCGATCATCTGGAATCGCCCTTTGCCGTTGGAGAATCAACCAGGAGACCAAGCGTATGTTCGAAATTGGCAAACGGAGCCTTTAAAGGAACAGTGGCATGGACTTTATTTGGTGCTATTGATAACATTTACCGCTGTGAAAGTAGCAGGAATTGATAATTGGATTCATTATACCAGAGTGAAGAAGGTACCATCACAATGGGGGGTAAAAATGATCACTCCTACAAAACTGAGATTTACATCTTGGTAATACTATGCTGGGTAGGATTAAGTAATGGTTTCGCTCAAATAATACATACATATGCTACTGTACATATAGAAGAACGAATGGATGTAAATTTGACTTGTGATTTTGTTGGAGATATGAGAAGTTCAATCCAAGACATTAGTTGCTATTGGCAGAAGAATGAGTCCAAATTGTCAACTGGGTTTACAATCCGATGGGATAGTGATACACGAAGGGGTACTATGATTTTATCATTGCGAAATGTAAGTAAGACAGATGTAGGAAACTACACCTGTATTGTTTGGATTAAAGAGAGTTTTGTTTATGGAAAAAGGGCATTAGAGGTTACTGCAAAATCAGAACCTATGCAGAAAAGAAACAGAGCCAGGAGAGAGTTAAAAGATTTGGAAAAAGACGAAATGCAACCAATACAAATAATCCAGGCGCCACAACAGGAAACACAAGAAAATCTAATGCAAAAGAAAGTTAGCTGAAAAACACCCAGTCTAGAACTGTACAAAAGTATACACTTGTGACACCCCGAAAGTGAAGTTACCTTTCCACCTGTGGTCCTTGCATTAAGGACAGGTTGTGCCTGTAGAGGAATTAAATACTCCATGAGTGAACCTGTAATACAATTCGGAGTGGGAATAGATTGTAGAACTACGATCAGGAGCACAGGAAATTTAGTTTGGGTTACAAGTGATGGACAATGGACGACTCACCTCCCCTTGGATGGGTTGGTGACTGAAATAACTTTAGGGTTACCAACTCTCTGCCCAATTTGGAAGAAAGCGCCATTTAAGGGTAGATTAGAAAATTTATGGATAATGAAGAGAGAAATAAAGGATGATGATGATTGGCAAGAACCATCATCCGGTGTGAAGTTAGGTTGGGCTTTAGAATCATTGTTTGCTCCAATTAGTACTTATCGGAATAGAGAAATGTTGTACCGGTTGTTAGGACAAACGGAAAGGCTAGCAAGAGTGACTAAAGAAGGATTTAAGGAAATAAACTTACAATTACAGGCAACCACAAAAATGACCCTGCAAAATAGAATGGCATTAGATATGCTGTTGCTAAAAGAACATGGAGTATGTGGTTATTTACGAGATAAGATTGATCATTGTTGTGTACATATTCCGAATGTTACAGCCGCGGTAGAACGTGATTTGTCTCAGCTAACGCAAATTGAACATGCAACTGAGGAAGAAAGAGAAGAAAGTGCCCATAATTGGGTTGCTGCTTTAGCAAAGTCATTTGGATTGAACATCTCTGGTTGGGTAGCATCTTTAATTCAATGGTGTATAATAATTATAATTATTATGTTAGCTATTATGGGAGTGTTGCGTTTGATTCAAAATATTGTTAATAAGGAACGGCAACGCTTGGGGAAAATTTTAAAAGCTGTTACCAGGAAGAATCATGAACTTCCCCCGAGATATGAAGACATTGGAAATAATTCATTGCAGCTACAATCACCAGTTTGAGACGGTCCAAAGAATATGGAAATCTGCGGAACTGATGATGAAAATCCTTGCAGTCTGGAAGACTTGAAGTATTTTCAAAGGGGGGAATTGTTACATTATATTGATTAGAATAGGTTATACTTGGTAGACAAGATGAAGGTATAATTGCAGGTGTTGGGTACAGTACAATCTGATGAACTGGGTACAGTACAATCTGATGAACTAGGTACAGCACAATCTGATGAACTAGGTAAATGATAAGCAAATCTTGGCAACAGTAACTGAAGAAACTATAAATGGGAAACAATCATGTAGCTTAGCAATTCTGTTGATTATGTTACGTAACCGAACACTATAAATATTAACCAAGTTAAACGGGGATTTGGGATTCTCAGCTTTGGACATGAGTCCCTGAGACCCCGGGCCCCGAATAAAGCACCGCATATAACTGCTTTCGTAGTTATGTGTTTCTTTACGGGCAACAGTTTTCTGGCGACCCAGATGGGACTTCGGGAGTAGTGTTGACGGTTCGCTTTCCGATTTTGCTCCGTGCCGGCACCGAGGAATTCTCGGGGAGCCATCGGCTGCGCCCGCTCTGCGCTGCTCCTGACGTCCCAAAGTGGTAAGCCCGAAGGTGCTTTATTGTAATATTTGGTCGGGTGCCTGCCTAATAAGACGTGACGGCGATTCACGCAAGGTTGGGCTAACGAGCTCGAGGTCTGGTCTGTGGAAGCCTAGGCGCTGGCCGTCAGGCGGAGCGAAAGCCCCGCAGGTCCAGCACTCACGGACATACGTGGCTGTCTCGTGAGTTTGGTTTGGTCTTTTGTTTCCCATCAGAGGCTATCTTTCCGTTTTCTACCCCGTAGATTTAGTGTGTGTGTGTGGAGTGAATGTGTAAGACCATGGTAATACCGGATAATTCTCCGTTAGGATGTTTATTAAAGCATTGGAAAAGTGCGGGATATTTTCAGAGTATGAGTAAAAGTCGATTTATAGATTATTGTACGAATTGGTGGCCACAATATGAGTATGATGGACCCCGGTGGCCTGAACACGGAAGTTTAGATCCGGGTGTTATAGGTCCATTAATGAGATATTGTTAAGAACTTGAAAAATGGGATGAAGTACCATATGTTGATCTATTTTATGATATACGTAATCATCCAGATATGCAGAGAGAATGTGGAATGTTGTTGGTACATCCCGAAAAAAAGATAAAACAAAATGTGAAGGATGTGTAGGTAATAAGAAGTGTATGACTTGTTTGGCAATACAAAATTCAATAAGAGAGCCAGAGGAGGTATCACTTTTAGCATCACCGACGGCCCCTGTGATGTCCGATATAGATGCAGGGGACGATAGTGATACTGATAGTATTAAGGCGGTAAAACCGTCAGAATCAATTAATACTGGAGCGATCCAGATTAAGTTAACACCGAAGGGTTCGCCAGGGCATTCATCATGCCCAAGACAAGCGCAACGAACCCCAATTGCACAGAGAACAAGACAAGGGAGGAAGGAACAAGAGCAAAACAGTAAAGTATTATTAGCCCCTTTACGAGAGGCAATTTCGGGGACTGATAAAGTATATGGGAAAGTTCCTTTTTCCCCAGGAGATTTAGTAATTTGGAAGCAATCAGCTGGAAAGTGTACAATGATAGGGAGAAAAAAAAAAAAAAAAAACACAAAGAGAAATCAGGCAGGATTATTAGCAATGTTACAACGAGTAAATCAAGGAATAAGAGGCAGAAGTAGAGGACGAGGTCGAGGAGGATACAGGGTAGGAGGCATGCGGGGAATACCTCAAAATCAGCTAGGGATAAATCAGTGTGCGTTTTGCAGACAACAGGGACATTGGAAAAATGAGTGCCCAGTGAAAATGAATTTGGCCCAGCAGACTTCAGTAGGAGGAACACCAATGGCAGAAACAATGATGTTAGGACATTTGGGGCAACATAGTAGCTGACTAAGTGATGGATTAAAAGTGACAACAGAAATTGATGGGGAAGAGAAACAATTATTGGTAGATACTGGGGCAACTTATTCTGTTTTAAATACTTGTTTAGGAAAGATAGGAGATACGATGATAACTGTGGTAGGAGCTACAGGAAAAACAGAGCAACGGCCCTTTCTGCGGCCATTGCATCTAAATTTTAGGGGTAAAGAATTAGATCATGAATTTCTCTATGTACCGGATTGTCCTACATCTTTGTTAGGACGAGATTTATTGTCAAGATTTAATGCTAAAATAATATTTGAAAATGGAAAAGCTAAGTTGCAGATACCTGAGGAAGAAATAGCTAGAATATTTATAGTAAAAGAAATAGCTAATACAACAATACCAATAGAGGTAGAAAACGCTGTAGTACCATGGGTATGGGAGACACAAGTACCGGGATTAGCGAAAGCAGCAAAACCTGTCATAGTAGAATTGAAAGAAGGTGTCCAACCGGTAAGAGTTAGACAATATCCTATACAGTTAGAAGCTAGGAAAGGGGTAGCACCATTAATTGCAAAATTTTTGATGCACAATGTGTTAGAAGAATGTGAATCTGAATATAATACACCAATATTTCCTATAAGAAAACCTAACGGAGATTATAGGTTAGTTCAAGATTTAAGAGCTGTAAACGAAATAGTTAAAGATATACATCCAGTAGTAGCAAATCCTTATACATTGTTAACATCTGTGGCAGAACAATTTAGATACTTTTCTGTAATTGATTTAAAAGATGCTTTCTTCTGCATCCCATTGGCATTACAAAGTAGGAAATTATTTGCGTTTGAATGGGAAAATCCGGATACAGGACGAAAACGACAGCTGACCTGGACCAGGTTACCACAAGGCTTCAAAAACAGTCCTACAATATTTGGGAATCAGCTGGCACGAGAACTGGAGGATTGGAAGGAGCAAGGATATTTTCAATTACCATCAAAAGCATACTTATTGTTGCAATATGTGGATGACATTTTCGTGGCGACAGAAAGGTATGAAAACTGCATTACTGTTACAGTTGCGTGATTAAATTTACTGGGACAGAGCGGTTATCGAGTTTCTAAGGAAAAAGCCCAAATTGCCCGGGAAAAAGTGATATATCTGGGATGTGAAATTTCCCAAGGACAAAGACGGTTGGGGGTGAATAGAATACAAGCGATTTGTGCCATCCCTGAACCTAGAAATTTGCACGAGTTACGAACTTTTCTAGGAATGACAGGGTGGTGCAGACTCTGGATTTTGAATTATGGACTGTTAGCCAAACCACTGTATGCAGCTTTAAAAGAGCCACAATTAGTTTGGAGTTTAGAGTGTAAAAGGGCTTTTCAAGACTTAAAACAGGCTCTGCAAGAAGCCCCAGCATTAGGATTGCCTGATTTGACAAAAACATTTCAACTCTTTGTACATGAGCGGCAACGACTAGCGCTTGGAGTTTTAACTCAACGAATTGGATCATGGAAGAGACCGGTGGGCTATTTTTCCAAGCAGTTGGATATGGTAAGTGCCGGATGGCCTTCTTGCCTCCGAGCAGTGGCTGCTACTGTAATGTTAGTCCAAGAAGCTAGAAAATTGACATTGGGAACAAAAATGGAAGTATTTGTGCCCCACATGGTGATTGCAGTTTTGGAACAAAAGGGGGGTCATTGGTTGTCATCCAGTAGAATGTTGAAATATCAAGCAATATTGAGAGAACAGGATGATATATTTTTAAAGATAACAACATGTTTGAATCCCGCTGAATTTTTAGGTAGCAAAATAGAGGAAGGCGAGCTGGAACATGATTGTATTGAGGTGATCGAACAAACTTACGCCAGTAGGGTAGATCTGAAAGATATTCCCCTTGTAAATCCTGACTGGACATTATTTACAGACGGTAGCAGCTTTGTTGAGAATGGAACACGATATTCTGGATATGCTGTGGTTACTAAGCTTGAAGTAATTGAAGCAAAGGCATTAATGCCAGGAACGTCAGCGCAAAAGGCAGAACTGGTCGCTCTAATTCGGGCTTTAATACCGAGTACGGATAAGAGGGTGAATATTTGGGCAGATTCTAAATACGCTTTTGGAATAATACATATACATGGAGCTTTATGGAAGGAAAGAGGATTGTTGACGGCTCAAGGTAGTATTATTAAGTATCGAACCGAGATCTTACAGTTATTAGAGGCTGTGGTACTACCTCAGCAAGTGGCTGTAATGCATTGTCGAGGACATCAGAGGGATGACAGCGATGTGGCACAAGGAAACATGAAGGCAGACCAGGCAGCCAAAATTGCTGCACGGCAAGTATGGACTGAATTAGCTCTAATACCTACTAAGGTAAGCCCGATTACTGCTCATCTCTCTGTAAATCCCTTTTATACCCAAGAAGATGAAAAATTAGCCGATTTGGTAAAGGCACAGAAGAATTCACATGGATGGTATGTAACAGGTAATGGACAAGTAGTAGTGCCTGCTACAATTATGAAACGAATAATACAAACTGAACATAATAAATGCCATTGGGGAGCAGAAGCATTGGTGCAGTTTTTAAAGCGGAGCATTATATCTGCACAAATGTTAACAATAGCAAAAGGGGTGAATGCGAAGTGTCCAGTATGTTTAAAGAATAATCCGGTAATACGAAAACAAATTCAAATGGGAACTTTGAAAGTGGGAATAGAACCAGGTGACTATTGGCAAGTGGATTTTGCAGAATTACCTAAATCAAAAGGGTTTAAGTATTTATTGGTATACGTATGTACCTTTTCAGGGTGGCTAGAAGCATTTCCCTGTAGAACGAATCAAGCTAGAGAAGTAGTAAAAACTTTGTTAAAAGAGATCATACCTAGATTTGGGGTACCTTTAGGAATTTCTTCAGATCGAGGCCCACACTTTATAGCTAAAATAGTACAGGAAATTAGTGAAATGCTTGGAATTAGCTGGGATTTACATACACCATGGAGGCCACAATCTAGTGGAAAGGTAGAAAGGATGAATCAAACATTAAAAGGACAAATTAAAAAGATATGCCAGGAAGCTCAAATCCAATGGCCACAGGCATTGCCCCTTGCTTTATTGAGAATTCGTATAAAACCTAGAGAAGGGTTGTCTGTAAGTCCCTATGAAATTCTGTACGGTAAGCCATATACTGCACCAACGAAGGGAATGGGAAGTGCAGATTTACACCTCCAAGGAGATCAAGATGTTTATAGTTATATAATTTCTTTAAGCAGATTACTCACAGCCTTACGTGCCGCGATCATCTGGAATCGCCCTTTGCCGTTGGAGAATCAACCAGGAGACCAAGCGTATGTTCGAAATTGGCAAACGGAGCCTTTAAAGGAACAGTGGCATGGACTTTATTTGGTGCTATTGATAACATTTACCGCTGTGAAAGTAGCAGGAATTGATAATTGGATTCATTATACCAGAGTGAAGAAGGTACCATCACAATGGGGGGTAAAAATGATCACTCCTACAAAACTGAGATTTACATCTTGGTAATACTATGCTGGGTAGGATTAAGTAATGGTTTCGCTCAAATAATACATACATATGCTACTGTACATATAGAAGAACGAATGGATGTAAATTTGACTTGTGATTTTGTTGGAGATATGAGAAGTTCAATCCAAGACATTAGTTGCTATTGGCAGAAGAATGAGTCCAAATTGTCAACTGGGTTTACAATCCGATGGGATAGTGATACACGAAGGGGTACTATGATTTTATCATTGCGAAATGTAAGTAAGACAGATGTAGGAAACTACACCTGTATTGTTTGGATTAAAGAGAGTTTTGTTTATGGAAAAAGGGCATTAGAGGTTACTGCAAAATCAGAACCTATGCAGAAAAGAAACAGAGCCAGGAGAGAGTTAAAAGATTTGGAAAAAGACGAAATGCAACCAATACAAATAATCCAGGCGCCACAACAGGAAACACAAGAAAATCCAATGCAAAAGAAAGTTAGCTGAAAAACACCCAGTCTAGAACTGTACAAAAGTATACACTTGTGACACCCCGAAAGTGAAGTTACCTTTCCACCTGTGGTCCTTGCATTAAGGACAGGTTGTGCCTGTAGAGGAATTAAATACTCCATGAGTGAACCTGTAATACAATTCGGAGTGGGAATAGATTGTAGAACTACGATCAGGAGCACAGGAAATTTAGTTTGGGTTACAAGTGATGGACAATGGACGACTCACCTCCCCTTGGATGGGTTGGTGACTGAAATAACTTTAGGGTTACCAACTCTCTGCCCAATTTGGAAGAAAGCGCCATTTAAGGGTAGATTAGAAAATTTATGGATAATGAAGAGAGAAATAAAGGATGATGATGATTGGCAAGAACCATCATCCGGTGTGAAGTTAGGTTGGGCTTTAGAATCATTGTTTGCTCCAATTAGTACTTATCGGAATAGAGAAATGTTGTACCGGTTGTTAGGACAAACGGAAAGGCTAGCAAGAGTGACTAAAGAAGGATTTAAGGAAATAAACTTACAATTACAGGCAACCACAAAAATGACCCTGCAAAATAGAATGGCATTAGATATGCTGTTGCTAAAAGAACATGGAGTATGTGGTTATTTACGAGATAAGATTGATCATTGTTGTGTACATATTCCGAATGTTACAGCCGCGGTAGAACGTGATTTGTCTCAGCTAACGCAAATTGAACATGCAACTGAGGAAGAAAGAGAAGAAAGTACCCATAATTGGGTTGCTGCTTTAGCAAAGTCATTTGGATTGAACATCTCTGGTTGGGTAGCATCTTTAATTCAATGGTGTATAATAATTATAATTATTATGTTAGCTATTATGGGAGTGTTGCGTTTGATTCAAAATATTGTTAATAAGGAACGGCAACGCTTGGGGAAAATTTTAAAAGCTGTTACCAGGAAGAATCATGAACTTCCCCCGAGATATGAAGACATTGGAAATAATTCATTGCAGCTACAATCACCAGTTTGAGACGGTCCAAAGAATATGGAAATCTGCGGAACTGATGATGAAAATCCTTGCAGTCTGGAAGACTTGAAGTATTTTCAAAGGGGGGAATTGTTACATTATATTGATTAGAATAGGTTATACTTGGTAGACAAGATGAAGGTATAATTGCAGGTGTTGGGTACAGTACAATCTGATGAACTGGGTACAGTACAATCTGATGAACTAGGTACAGCACAATCTGATGAACTGGGTACAGTACAATCTGATGAACTAGGTAAATGATAAGCAAATCTTGGCAACAGTAACTGAAGAAACTATAAATGGGAAACAATCATGTAGCTTAGCAATTCTGTTGATTATGTTACGTAACCGAACACTATAAATATTAACCAAGTTAAACGGGGATTTGGGATTCTCAGCTTTGGACATGAGTCCCTGAGACCCCGGGCCCCGAATAAAGCACCGCATATAACTGCTTTCGTAGTTATGTGTTTCTTTACGGGCAACAGTTTTCTGGCGACCCAGATGGGACTTCGGGAGTAGTGTTGACGGTTCGCTTTCCGATTTTGCTCCGTGCCGGCACCGAGGAATTCTCGGGGAGCCATCGGCTGCGCCCGCTCTGCGCTGCTCCTGACGTCCCAAAGTGGTAAGCCCGAAGGTGCTTTATTGTAATATTTGGTCGGGTGCCTGCCTAATAAGACGTGACGGCGATTCACGCAAGGTTGGGCTAACGAGCTCGAGGTCTGGTCTGTGGAAGCCTAGGCGCTGGCCGTCAGACGGAGCGAAAGCCCCGCAGGTCCAGCACTCACGGACATACGTGGCTGTCTCGTGAGTTTGGTTTGGTCTTTTGTTTCCCATCAGAGGCTATCTTTCCGTTTTCTACCCTGTAGATTTAGTGTGTGTGTGTGGAGTGAATGTGTAAGACCATGGTAATACCGGATAATTCTCCGTTAGGATGTTTATTAAAGCATTGGAAAAGTGCGGGATATTTTCAGAGTATGAGTAAAAGTCGATTTATAGATTATTGTACGAATTGGTGGCCACAATATGAGTATGATGGACCCCGGTGGCCTGAACACGGAAGTTTAGATCCGGGTGTTATAGGTCCATTAATGAGATATTGTTAAGAACTTGAAAAATGGGATGAAGTACCATATGTTGATCTATTTTATGATATACGTAATCATCCAGATATGCAGAGAGAATGTGGAATGTTGTTGGTACATCCCGAAAAAAAGATAAAACAAAATGTGAAGGATGTGTAGGTAATAAGAAGCGTATGACTTGTTTGGCAATACAAAATTCAATAAGAGAGCCAGAGGAGGTATCACTTTTAGCATCACCGACGGCCCCTGTGATGTCCGATATAGATGCAGGGGACGATAGTGATACTGATAGTATTAAGGCGGTAAAACCGTCAGAATCAATTAATACTGGAGCGATCCAGATTAAGTTAACACCGAAGGGTTCGCCAGGGCATTCATCATGCCCAAGACAAGCGCAACGAACCCCAATTGCACAGAGAACAAGACAAGGGAGGAAGGAACAAGAGCAAAACAGTAAAGTATTATTAGCCCCTTTACGAGAGGCAATTTCGGGGACTGATAAAGTATATGGGAAAGTTCCTTTTTCCCCAGGAGATTTAGTAATTTGGAAGCAATCAGCTGGAAAGTGTACAATAATAGGGAGAAAAAAAAAAAAAAAAAACCACAAAGAGAAATCAGGCAGGATTATTAGCAATGTTACAACGAGTAAATCAAGGAATAAGAGGCAGAAGTAGAGGACGAGGTCGAGGAGGATACAGGGTAGGAGGCATGCGGGGAATACCTCAAAATCAGCTAGGGATAAATCAGTGTGCGTTTTGCAGACAACAGGGACATTGGAAAAATGAGTGCCCAGTGAAAATGAATTTGGCCCAGCAGACTTCAGTAGGAGGAACACCAATGGCAGAAACAATGATGTTAGGACATTTGGGGCAACATAGTAGCTGACTAAGTGATGGATTAAAAGTGACAACAGAAATTGATGGGGAAGAGAAACAATTATTGGTAGATACTGGGGCAACTTATTCTGTTTTAAATACTTGTTTAGGAAAGATAGGAGATACGATGATAACTGTGGTAGGAGCTACAGGAAAAACAGAGCAACGGCCCTTTCTGCGGCCATTGCATCTAAATTTTAGGGGTAAAGAATTAGATCATGAATTTCTCTATGTACCGGATTGTCCTACATCTTTGTTAGGACGAGATTTATTGTCAAGATTTAATGCTAAAATAATATTTGAAAATGGAAAAGCTAAGTTGCAGATGCCTGAGGAAGAAATAGCTAGAATATTTATAGTAAAAGAAATAGCTAATACAACAATACCAATAGAGGTAGAAAACGCTGTAGTACCATGGGTATGGGAGACACAAGTACCGGGATTAGCGAAAGCAGCAAAACCTGTCATAGTAGAATTGAAAGAAGGTGTCCAACCGGTAAGAGTTAGACAATATCCTATACAGTTAGAAGCTAGGAAAGGGGTAGCACCATTAATTGCAAAATTTTTGATGCACAATGTGTTAGAAGAATGTGAATCTGAATATAATACACCAATATTTCCTATAAGAAAACCTAACGGAGATTATAGGTTAGTTCAAGATTTAAGAGCTGTAAACGAAATAGTTAAAGATATACATCCAGTAGTAGCAAATCCTTATACATTGTTAACATCTGTGGCAGAACAATTTAGATACTTTTCTGTAATTGATTTAAAAGATGCTTTCTTCTGCATCCCATTGGCATTACAAAGTAGGAAATTATTTGCGTTTGAATGGGAAAATCCGGATACAGGACGAAAACGACAGCTGACCTGGACCAGGTTACCACAAGGCTTCAAAAACAGTCCTACAATATTTGGGAATCAGCTGGCACGAGAACTGGAGGATTGGAAGGAGCAAGGATATTTTCAATTACCATCAAAAGCATACTTATTGTTGCAATATGTGGATGACATTTTCGTGGCGACAGAAAGGTATGAAAACTGCATTACTGTTACAGTTGCGTGATTAAATTTACTGGGACAGAGCGGTTATCGAGTTTCTAAGGAAAAAGCCCAAATTGCCCAGGAAAAAGTGATATATCTGGGATGTGAAATTTCCCAAGGACAAAGACGGTTGGGGGTGAATAGAATACAAGCGATTTGTGCCATCCCTGAACCTAGAAATTTGCACGAGTTACGAACTTTTCTAGGAATGACAGGGTGGTGCAGACTCTGGATTTTGAATTATGGACTGTTAGCCAAACCACTGTATGCAGCTTTAAAAGAGCCACAATTAGTTTGGAGTTTAGAGTGTAAAAGGGCTTTTCAAGACTTAAAACAGGCTCTGCAAGAAGCCCCAGCATTAGGATTGCCTGATTTGACAAAAACATTTCAACTCTTTGTACATGAGCGGCAACGACTAGCGCTTGGAGTTTTAACTCAACGAATTGGATCATGGAAGAGACCGGTGGGCTATTTTTCCAAGCAGTTGGATATGGTAAGTGCCGGATGGCCTTCTTGCCTCCGAGCAGTGGCTGCTACTGTAATGTTAGTCCAAGAAGCTAGAAAATTGACATTGGGAACAAAAATGGAAGTATTTGTGCCCCACATGGTGATTGCAGTTTTGGAACAAAAGGGGGGTCATTGGTTGTCATCCAGTAGAATGTTGAAATATCAAGCAATATTGAGAGAACAGGATGATATATTTTTAAAGATAACAACATGTTTGAATCCCGCTGAATTTTTAGGTAGCAAAATAGAGGAAGGCGAGCTGGAACATGATTGTATTGAGGTGATCGAACAAACTTACGCCAGTAGGGTAGATCTGAAAGATATTCCCCTTGTAAATCCTGACTGGACATTATTTACAGACGGTAGCAGCTTTGTTGAGAATGGAACACGATATTCTGGATATGCTGTGGTTACTAAGCTTGAAGTAATTGAAGCAAAGGCATTAATGCCAGGAACGTCAGCGCAAAAGGCAGAACTGGTCGCTCTAATTCGGGCTTTAATACCGAGTACGGATAAGAGGGTGAATATTTGGGCAGATTCTAAATACGCTTTTGGAATAATACATATACATGGAGCTTTATGGAAGGAAAGAGGATTGTTGACGGCTCAAGGTAGTATTATTAAATATCGAACCGAGATCTTACAGTTATTAGAGGCTGTGGTACTACCTCAGCAAGTGGCTGTAATGCATTGTCGAGGACATCAGAGGGATGACAGCGATGTGGCACAAGGAAACATGAAGGCAGACCAGGCAGCCAAAATTGCTGCACGGCAAGTATGGACTGAATTAGCTCTAATACCTACTAAGGTAAGCCCGATTACTGCTCATCTCTCTGTAAATCCCTTTTATACCCAAGAAGATGAAAAATTAGCCGATTTGGTAAAGGCACAGAAGAATTCACATGGATGGTATGTAACAGGTAATGGACAAGTAGTAGTGCCTGCTACAATTATGAAACGAATAATACAAACTGAACATAATAAATGCCATTGGGGAGCAGAAGCATTGGTGCAGTTTTTAAAGCGGAGCATTATATCTGCACAAATGTTAACAATAGCAAAAGGGGTGAATGCGAAGTGTCCAGTATGTTTAAAGAATAATCCGGTAATACGAAAACAAATTCCAATGGGAACTTTGAAAGTGGGAATAGAACCAGGTGACTATTGGCAAGTGGATTTTGCAGAATTACCTAAATCAAAAGGGTTTAAGTATTTATTGGTATACGTATGTACCTTTTCAGGGTGGCTAGAAGCATTTCCCTGTAGAACGAATCAAGCTAGAGAAGTAGTAAAAACTTTGTTAAAAGAGATCATACCTAGATTTGGGGTACCTTTAGGAATTTCTTCAGATCGAGGCCCACACTTTATAGCTAAAATAGTACAGGAAATTAGTGAAATGCTTGGAATTAGCTGGGATTTACATACACCGTGGAGGCCACAATCTAGTGGAAAGGTAGAAAGGATGAATCAAACATTAAAAGGACAAATTAAAAAGATATGCCAGGAAGCTCAAATCCAATGGCCACAGGCATTGCCCCTTGCTTTATTGAGAATTCGTATAAAACCTAGAGAAGGGTTGTCTGTAAGTCCCTATGAAATTCTGTACGGTAAGCCATATACTGCACCAACGAAGGGAATGGGAAGTGCAGATTTACACCTCCAAGGAGATCAAGATGTTTATAGTTATATAATTTCTTTAAGCAGATTACTCACAGCCTTACGTGCCGCGATCATCTGGAATCGCCCTTTGCCGTTGGAGAATCAACCAGGAGACCAAGCGTATGTTCGAAATTGGCAAACGGAGCCTTTAAAGGAACAGTGGCATGGACTTTATTTGGTGCTATTGATAACATTTACCGCTGTGAAAGTAGCAGGAATTGATAATTGGATTCATTATACCAGAGTGAAGAAGGTACCATCACAATGGGGGGTAAAAATGATCACTCCTACAAAACTGAGATTTACATCTTGGTAATACTATGCTGGGTAGGATTAAGTAATGGTTTCGCTCAAATAATACATACATATGCTACTGTACATATAGAAGAACGAATGGATGTAAATTTGACTTGTGATTTTGTTGGAGATATGAGAAGTTCAATCCAAGACATTAGTTGCTATTGGCAGAAGAATGAGTCCAAATTGTCAACTGGGTTTACAATCCGATGGGATAGTGATACACGAAGGGGTACTATGATTTTATCATTGCGAAATGTAAGTAAGACAGATGTAGGAAACTACACCTGTATTGTTTGGATTAAAGAGAGTTTTGTTTATGGAAAAAGGGCATTAGAGGTTACTGCAAAATCAGAACCTATGCAGAAAAGAAACAGAGCCAGGAGAGAGTTAAAAGATTTGGAAAAAGACGAAATGCAACCAATACAAATAATCCAGGCGCCACAACAGGAAACACAAGAAAATCCAATGCAAAAGAAAGTTAGCTGAAAAACACCCAGTCTAGAACTGTACAAAAGTATACACTTGTGACACCCCGAAAGTGAAGTTACCTTTCCACCTGTGGTCCTTGCATTAAGGACAGGTTGTGCCTGTAGAGGAATTAAATACTCCATGAGTGAACCTGTAATACAATTCGGAGTGGGAATAGATTGTAGAACTACGATCAGGAGCACAGGAAATTTAGTTTGGGTTACAAGTGATGGACAATGGACGACTCACCTCCCCTTGGATGGGTTGGTGACTGAAATAACTTTAGGGTTACCAACTCTCTGCCCAATTTGGAAGAAAGCGCCATTTAAGGGTAGATTAGAAAATTTATGGATAATGAAGAGAGAAATAAAGGATGATGATGATTGGCAAGAACCATCATCCGGTGTGAAGTTAGGTTGGGCTTTAGAATCATTGTTTGCTCCAATTAGTACTTATCGGAATAGAGAAATGTTGTACCGGTTGTTAGGACAAACGGAAAGGCTAGCAAGAGTGACTAAAGAAGGATTTAAGGAAATAAACTTACAATTACAGGCAACCACAAAAATGACCCTGCAAAATAGAATGGCATTAGATATGCTGTTGCTAAAAGAACATGGAGTATGTGGTTATTTACGAGATAAGATTGATCATTGTTGTGTACATATTCCGAATGTTACAGCCGCGGTAGAACGTGATTTGTCTCAGCTAACGCAAATTGAACATGCAACTGAGGAAGAAAGAGAAGAAAGTACCCATAATTGGGTTGCTGCTTTAGCAAAGTCATTTGGATTGAACATCTCTGGTTGGGTAGCATCTTTAATTCAATGGTGTATAATAATTATAATTATTATGTTAGCTATTATGGGAGTGTTGCGTTTGATTCAAAATATTGTTAATAAGGAACGGCAACGCTTGGGGAAAATTTTAAAAGCTGTTACCAGGAAGAATCATGAACTTCCCCCGAGATATGAAGACATTGGAAATAATTCATTGCAGCTACAATCACCAGTTTGAGACGGTCCAAAGAATATGGAAATCTGCGGAACTGATGATGAAAATCCTTGCAGTCTGGAAGACTTGAAGTATTTTCAAAGGGGGGAATTGTTACATTATATTGATTAGAATAGGTTATACTTGGTAGACAAGATGAAGGTATAATTGCAGGTGTTGGGTACAGTACAATCTGATGAACTGGGTACAGTACAATCTGATGAACTGGGTACAGTACAATCTGATGAACTGGGTACAGCACAATCTGATGAACTGGGTACAGTACAATCTGATGAACTAGGTAAATGATAAGCAAATCTTGGCAACAGTAACTGAAGAAACTATAAATGGGAAACAATCATGTAGCTTAGCAATTCTGTTGATTATGTTACGTAACCGAACACTATAAATATTAACCAAGTTAAACGGGGATTTGGGATTCTCAGCTTTGGACATGAGTCCCTGAGACCCCGGGCCCCGAATAAAGCACCGCATATAACTGCTTTCGTAGTTATGTGTTTCTTTACGGGCAACAGTTTTCTGGCGACCCAGATGGGACTTCGGGAGTAGTGTTGACGGTTCGCTTTCCGATTTTGCTCCGTGCCGGCACCGAGGAATTCTCGGGGAGCCATCGGCTGCGCCCGCTCTGCGCTGCTCCTGACGTCCCAAAGTGGTAAGCCCGAAGGTGCTTTATTGTAATATTTGGTCGGGTGCCTGCCTAATAAGACGTGACGGCGATTCACGCAAGGTTGGGCTAACGAGCTCGAGGTCTGGTCTGTGGAAGCCTAGGCGCTGGCCGTCAGACGGAGCGAAAGCCCCGCAGGTCCAGCACTCACGGACATACGTGGCTGTCTCGTGAGTTTGGTTTGGTCTTTTGTTTCCCATCAGAGGCTATCTTTCCGTTTTCTACCCTGTAGATTTAGTGTGTGTGTGTGGAGTGAATGTGTAAGACCATGGTAATACCGGATAATTCTCCGTTAGGATGTTTATTAAAGCATTGGAAAAGTGCGGGATATTTTCAGAGTATGAGTAAAAGTCGATTTATAGATTATTGTACGAATTGGTGGCCACAATATGAGTATGATGGACCCCGGTGGCCTGAACACGGAAGTTTAGATCCGGGTGTTATAGGTCCATTAATGAGATATTGTTAAGAACTTGAAAAATGGGATGAAGTACCATATGTTGATCTATTTTATGATATACGTAATCATCCAGATATGCAGAGAGAATGTGGAATGTTGTTGGTACATCCCGAAAAAAAGATAAAACAAAATGTGAAGGATGTGTAGGTAATAAGAAGCGTATGACTTGTTTGGCAATACAAAATTCAATAAGAGAGCCAGAGGAGGTATCACTTTTAGCATCACCGACGGCCCCTGTGATGTCCGATATAGATGCAGGGGACGATAGTGATACTGATAGTATTAAGGCGGTAAAACCGTCAGAATCAATTAATACTGGAGCGATCCAGATTAAGTTAACACCGAAGGGTTCGCCAGGGCATTCATCATGCCCAAGACAAGCGCAACGAACCCCAATTGCACAGAGAACAAGACAAGGGAGGAAGGAACAAGAGCAAAACAGTAAAGTATTATTAGCCCCTTTACGAGAGGCAATTTCGGGGACTGATAAAGTATATGGGAAAGTTCCTTTTTCCCCAGGAGATTTAGTAATTTGGAAGCAATCAGCTGGAAAGTGTACAATAATAGGGAGAAAAAAAAAAAAAAAAACCACAAAGAGAAATCAGGCAGGATTATTAGCAATGTTACAACGAGTAAATCAAGGAATAAGAGGCAGAAGTAGAGGACGAGGTCGAGGAGGATACAGGGTAGGAGGCATGCGGGGAATACCTCAAAATCAGCTAGGGATAAATCAGTGTGCGTTTTGCAGACAACAGGGACATTGGAAAAATGAGTGCCCAGTGAAAATGAATTTGGCCCAGCAGACTTCAGTAGGAGGAACACCAATGGCAGAAACAATGATGTTAGGACATTTGGGGCAACATAGTAGCTGACTAAGTGATGGATTAAAAGTGACAACAGAAATTGATGGGGAAGAGAAACAATTATTGGTAGATACTGGGGCAACTTATTCTGTTTTAAATACTTGTTTAGGAAAGATAGGAGATACGATGATAACTGTGGTAGGAGCTACAGGAAAAACAGAGCAACGGCCCTTTCTGCGGCCATTGCATCTAAATTTTAGGGGTAAAGAATTAGATCATGAATTTCTCTATGTACCGGATTGTCCTACATCTTTGTTAGGACGAGATTTATTGTCAAGATTTAATGCTAAAATAATATTTGAAAATGGAAAAGCTAAGTTGCAGATGCCTGAGGAAGAAATAGCTAGAATATTTATAGTAAAAGAAATAGCTAATACAACAATACCAATAGAGGTAGAAAACGCTGTAGTACCATGGGTATGGGAGACACAAGTACCGGGATTAGCGAAAGCAGCAAAACCTGTCATAGTAGAATTGAAAGAAGGTGTCCAACCGGTAAGAGTTAGACAATATCCTATACAGTTAGAAGCTAGGAAAGGGGTAGCACCATTAATTGCAAAATTTTTGATGCACAATGTGTTAGAAGAATGTGAATCTGAATATAATACACCGATATTTCCTATAAGAAAACCTAACGGAGATTATAGGTTAGTTCAAGATTTAAGAGCTGTAAACGAAATAGTTAAAGATATACATCCAGTAGTAGCAAATCCTTATACATTGTTAACATCTGTGGCAGAACAATTTAGATACTTTTCTGTAATTGATTTAAAAGATGCTTTCTTCTGCATCCCATTGGCATTACAAAGTAGGAAATTATTTGCGTTTGAATGGGAAAATCCGGATACAGGACGAAAACGACAGCTGACCTGGACCAGGTTACCACAAGGCTTCAAAAACAGTCCTACAATATTTGGGAATCAGCTGGCACGAGAACTGGAGGATTGGAAGGAGCAAGGATATTTTCAATTACCATCAAAAGCATACTTATTGTTGCAATATGTGGATGACATTTTCGTGGCGACAGAAAGGTATGAAAACTGCATTACTGTTACAGTTGCGTGATTAAATTTACTGGGACAGAGCGGTTATCGAGTTTCTAAGGAAAAAGCCCAAATTGCCCGGGAAAAAGTGATATATCTGGGATGTGAAATTTCCCAAGGACAAAGACGGTTGGGGGTGAATAGAATACAAGCGATTTGTGCCATCCCTGAACCTAGAAATTTGCACGAGTTACGAACTTTTCTAGGAATGACAGGGTGGTGCAGACTCTGGATTTTGAATTATGGACTGTTAGCCAAACCACTGTATGCAGCTTTAAAAGAGCCACAATTAGTTTGGAGTTTAGAGTGTAAAAGGGCTTTTCAAGACTTAAAACAGGCTCTGCAAGAAGCCCCAGCATTAGGATTGCCTGATTTGACAAAAACATTTCAACTCTTTGTACATGAGCGGCAACGACTAGCGCTTGGAGTTTTAACTCAACGAATTGGATCATGGAAGAGACCGGTGGGCTATTTTTCCAAGCAGTTGGATATGGTAAGTGCCGGATGGCCTTCTTGCCTCCGAGCAGTGGCTGCTACTGTAATGTTAGTCCAAGAAGCTAGAAAATTGACATTGGGAACAAAAATGGAAGTATTTGTGCCCCACATGGTGATTGCAGTTTTGGAACAAAAGGGGGGTCATTGGTTGTCATCCAGTAGAATGTTGAAATATCAAGCAATATTGAGAGAACAGGATGATATATTTTTAAAGATAACAACATGTTTGAATCCCGCTGAATTTTTAGGTAGCAAAATAGAGGAAGGCGAGCTGGAACATGATTGTATTGAGGTGATCGAACAAACTTACGCCAGTAGGGTAGATCTGAAAGATATTCCCCTTGTAAATCCTGACTGGACATTATTTACAGACGGTAGCAGCTTTGTTGAGAATGGAACACGATATTCTGGATATGCTGTGGTTACTAAGCTTGAAGTAATTGAAGCAAAGGCATTAATGCCAGGAACGTCAGCGCAAAAGGCAGAACTGGTCGCTCTAATTCGGGCTTTAATACCGAGTACGGATAAGAGGGTGAATATTTGGGCAGATTCTAAATACGCTTTTGGAATAATACATATACATGGAGCTTTATGGAAGGAAAGAGGATTGTTGACGGCTCAAGGTAGTATTACTAAATATCGAACCGAGATCTTACAGTTATTAGAGGCTGTGGTACTACCTCAGCAAGTGGCTGTAATGCATTGTCGAGGACATCAGAGGGATGACAGCGATGTGGCACAAGGAAACATGAAGGCAGACCAGGCAGCCAAAATTGCTGCACGGCAAGTATGGACTGAATTAGCTCTAATACCTACTAAGGTAAGCCCGATTACTGCTCATCTCTCTGTAAATCCCTTTTATACCCAAGAAGATGAAAAATTAGCCGATTTGGTAAAGGCACAGAAGAATTCACATGGATGGTATGTAACAGGTAATGGACAAGTAGTAGTGCCTGCTACAATTATGAAACGAATAATACAAACTGAACATAATAAATGCCATTGGGGAGCAGAAGCATTGGTGCAGTTTTTAAAGCGGAGCATTATATCTGCACAAATGTTAACAATAGCAAAAGGGGTGAATGCGAAGTGTCCAGTATGTTTAAAGAATAATCCGGTAATACGAAAACAAATTCCAATGGGAACTTTGAAAGTGGGAATAGAACCAGGTGACTATTGGCAAGTGGATTTTGCAGAATTACCTAAATCAAAAGGGTTTAAGTATTTATTGGTATACGTATGTACCTTTTCAGGGTGGCTAGAAGCATTTCCCTGTAGAACGAATCAAGCTAGAGAAGTAGTAAAAACTTTGTTAAAAGAGATCATACCTAGATTTGGGGTACCTTTAGGAATTTCTTCAGATCGAGGCCCACACTTTATAGCTAAAATAGTACAGGAAATTAGTGAAATGCTTGGAATTAGCTGGGATTTACATACACCGTGGAGGCCACAATCTAGTGGAAAGGTAGAAAGGATGAATCAAACATTAAAAGGACAAATTAAAAAGATATGCCAGGAAGCTCAAATCCAATGGCCACAGGCATTGCCCCTTGCTTTATTGAGAATTCGTATAAAACCTAGAGAAGGGTTGTCTGTAAGTCCCTATGAAATTCTGTACGGTAAGCCATATACTGCACCAACGAAGGGAATGGGAAGTGCAGATTTACACCTCCAAGGAGATCAAGATGTTTATAGTTATATAATTTCTTTAAGCAGATTACTCACAGCCTTACGTGCCGCGATCATCTGGAATCGCCCTTTGCCGTTGGAGAATCAACCAGGAGACCAAGCGTATGTTCGAAATTGGCAAACGGAGCCTTTAAAGGAACAGTGGCATGGACTTTATTTGGTGCTATTGATAACATTTACCGCTGTGAAAGTAGCAGGAATTGATAATTGGATTCATTATACCAGAGTGAAGAAGGTACCATCACAATGGGGGGTAAAAATGATCACTCCTACAAAACTGAGATTTACATCTTGGTAATACTATGCTGGGTAGGATTAAGTAATGGTTTCGCTCAAATAATACATACATATGCTACTGTACATATAGAAGAACGAATGGATGTAAATTTGACTTGTGATTTTGTTGGAGATATGAGAAGTTCAATCCAAGACATTAGTTGCTATTGGCAGAAGAATGAGTCCAAATTGTCAACTGGGTTTACAATCCGATGGGATAGTGATACACGAAGGGGTACTATGATTTTATCATTGCGAAATGTAAGTAAGACAGATGTAGGAAACTACACCTGTATTGTTTGGATTAAAGAGAGTTTTGATTATGGAAAAAGGGCATTAGAGGTTACTGCAAAATCAGAACCTATGCAGAAAAGAAACAGAGCCAGGAGAGAGTTAAAAGATTTGGAAAAAGACGAAATGCAACCAATACAAATAATCCAGGCGCCACAACAGGAAACACAAGAAAATCCAATGCAAAAGAAAGTTAGCTGAAAAACACCCAGTCTAGAACTGTACAAAAGTATACACTTGTGACACCCCGAAAGTGAAGCTACCTTTCCACCTGTGGTCCTTGCATTAAGGACAGGTTGTGCCTGTAGAGGAATTAAATACTCCATGAGTGAACCTGTAATACAATTCGGAGTGGGAATAGATTGTAGAACTACGATCAGGAGCACAGGAAATTTAGTTTGGGTTACTAGTGATGGACAATGGACGACTCACCTCCCCTTGGATGGGTTGGTGACTGAAATAACTTTAGGGTTACCAACTCTCTGCCCAATTTGGAAGAAAGCGCCATTTAAGGGTAGATTAGAAAATTTATGGATAATGAAGAGAGAAATAAAGGATGATGATGATTGGCAAGAACCATCATCCGGTGTGAAGTTAGGTTGGGCTTTAGAATCATTGTTTGCTCCAATTAGTACTTATCGGAATAGAGAAATGTTGTACCGGTTGTTAGGACAAACGGAAAGGCTAGCAAGAGTGACTAAAGAAGGATTTAAGGAAATAAACTTACAATTACAGGCAACCACAAAAATGACCCTGCAAAATAGAATGGCATTAGATATGCTGTTGCTAAAAGAACATGGAGTATGTGGTTATTTACGAGATAAGATTGATCATTGTTGTGTACATATTCCGAATGTTACAGCCGCGGCAGAACGTGATTTGTCTCAGCTAACGCAAATTGAACATGCAACTGAGGAAGAAAGAGAAGAAAGTACCCATAATTGGGTTGCTGCTTTAGCAAAGTCATTTGGATTGAACATCTCTGGTTGGGTAGCATCTTTAATTCAATGGTGTATAATAATTATAATTATTATGTTAGCTATTATGGGAGTGTTGCGTTTGATTCAAAATATTGTTAATAAGGAACGGCAACGCTTGGGGAAAATTTTAAAAGCTGTTACCAGGAAGAATCATGAACTTCCCCCGAGATATGAAGACATTGGAAATAATTCATTGCAGCTACAATCACCAGTTTGAGACGGTCCAAAGAATATGGAAATCTGCGGAACTGATGATGAAAATCCTTGCAGTCTGGAAGACTTGAAGTATTTTCAAAGGGGGGAATTGTTACATTATATTGATTAGAATAGGTTATACTTGGTAGACAAGATGAAGGTATAATTGCAGGTGTTGGGTACAGTACAATCTGATGAACTGGGTACAGTACAATCTGATGAACTAGGTACAGCACAATCTGATGAACTAGGTAAATGATAAGCAAATCTTGGCAACAGTAACTGAAGAAACTATAAATGGGAAACAATCATGTAGCTTAGCAATTCTGTTGATTATGTTACGTAACCGAACACTATAAATATTAACCAAGTTAAACGGGGATTTGGGATTCTCAGCTTTGGACATGAGTCCCTGAGACCCCGGGCCCCGAATAAAGCACCGCATATAACTGCTTTCGTAGTTATGTGTTTCTTTACGGGCAACAGTTTTCTGGCGACCCAGATGGGACTTCGGGAGTAGTGTTGACGGTTCGCTTTCCGATTTTGCTCCGTGCCGGCACCGAGGAATTCTCGGGGAGCCATCGGCTGCGCCCGCTCTGCGCTGCTCCTGACGTCCCAAAGTGGTAAGCCCGAAGGTGCTTTATTGTAATATTTGGTCGGGTGCCTGCCTAATAAGACGTGACGGCGATTCACGCAAGGTTGGGCTAACGAGCTCGAGGTCTGGTCTGTGGAAGCCTAGGCGCTGGCCGTCAGACGGAGCGAAAGCCCCGCAGGTCCAGCACTCACGGACATACGTGGCTGTCTCGTGAGTTTGGTTTGGTCTTTTGTTTCCCATCAGAGGCTATCTTTCCGTTTTCTACCCCGTAGATTTAGTGTGTGTGTGTGGAGTGAATGTGTAAGACCATGGTAATACCGGATAATTCTCCGTTAGGATGTTTATTAAAGCATTGGAAAAGTGCGGGATATTTTCAGAGTATGAGTAAAAGTCGATTTATAGATTATTGTACGAATTGGTGGCCACAATATGAGTATGATGGACCCCGGTGGCCTGAACACGGAAGTTTAGATCCGGGTGTTATAGGTCCATTAATGAGATATTGTTAAGAACTTGAAAAATGGGATGAAGTACCATATGTTGATCTATTTTATGATATACGTAATCATCCAGATATGCAGAGAGAATGTGGAATGTTGTTGGTACATCCCGAAAAAAAGATAAAACAAAATGTGAAGGATGTGTAGGTAATAAGAAGCGTATGACTTGTTTGGCAATACAAAATTCAATAAGAGAGCCAGAGGAGGTATCACTTTTAGCATCACCGACGGCCCCTGTGATGTCCGATATAGATGCAGGGGACGATAGTGATACTGATAGTATTAAGGCGGTAAAACCGTCAGAATCAATTAATACTGGAGCGATCCAGATTAAGTTAACACCGAAGGGTTCGCCAGGGCATTCATCATGCCCAAGACAAGCGCAACGAACCCCAATTGCACAGAGAACAAGACAAGGGAGGAAGGAACAAGAGCAAAACAGTAAAGTATTATTAGCCCCTTTACGAGAGGCAATTTCGGGGACTGATAAAGTATATGGGAAAGTTCCTTTTTCCCCAGGAGATTTAGTAATTTGGAAGCAATCAGCTGGAAAGTGTACAATGATAGGGAGAAAAAAAAAAAAAAAAAAACACAAAGAGAAATCAGGCAGGATTATTAGCAATGTTACAACGAGTAAATCAAGGAATAAGAGGCAGAAGTAGAGGACGAGGTCGAGGAGGATACAGGGTAGGAGGCATGCGGGGAATACCTCAAAATCAGCTAGGGATAAATCAGTGTGCGTTTTGCAGACAACAGGGACATTGGAAAAATGAGTGCCCAGTGAAAATGAATTTGGCCCAGCAGACTTCAGTAGGAGGAACACCAATGGCAGAAACAATGATGTTAGGACATTTGGGGCAACATAGTAGCTGACTAAGTGATGGATTAAAAGTGACAACAGAAATTGATGGGGAAGAGAAACAATTATTGGTAGATACTGGGGCAACTTATTCTGTTTTAAATACTTGTTTAGGAAAGATAGGAGATACGATGATAACTGTGGTAGGAGCTACAGGAAAAACAGAGCAACGGCCCTTTCTGCGGCCATTGCATCTAAATTTTAGGGGTAAAGAATTAGATCATGAATTTCTCTATGTACCGGATTGTCCTACATCTTTGTTAGGACGAGATTTATTGTCAAGATTTAATGCTAAAATAATATTTGAAAATGGAAAAGCTAAGTTGCAGATACCTGAGGAAGAAATAGCTAGAATATTTATAGTAAAAGAAATAGCTAATACAACAATACCAATAGAGGTAGAAAACGCTGTAGTACCATGGGTATGGGAGACACAAGTACCGGGATTAGCGAAAGCAGCAAAACCTGTCATAGTAGAATTGAAAGAAGGTGTCCAACCGGTAAGAGTTAGACAATATCCTATACAGTTAGAAGCTAGGAAAGGGGTAGCACCATTAATTGCAAAATTTTTGATGCACAATGTGTTAGAAGAATGTGAATCTGAATATAATACACCAATATTTCTTATAAGAAAACCTAACGGAGATTATAGGTTAGTTCAAGATTTAAGAGCTGTAAACGAAATAGTTAAAGATATACATCCAGTAGTAGCAAATCCTTATACATTGTTAACATCTGTGGCAGAACAATTTAGATACTTTTCTGTAATTGATTTAAAAGATGCTTTCTTCTGCATCCCATTGGCATTACAAAGTAGGAAATTATTTGCGTTTGAATGGGAAAATCCGGATACAGGACGAAAACGACAGCTGACCTGGACCAGGTTACCACAAGGCTTCAAAAACAGTCCTACAATATTTGGGAATCAGCTGGCACGAGAACTGGAGGATTGGAAGGAGCAAGGATATTTTCAATTACCATCAAAAGCATACTTATTGTTGCAATATGTGGATGACATTTTCGTGGCGACAGAAAGGTATGAAAACTGCATTACTGTTACAGTTGCATGATTAAATTTACTGGGACAGAGCGGTTATCGAGTTTCTAAGGAAAAAGCCCAAATTGCCCAGGAAAAAGTGATATATCTGGGATGTGAAATTTCCCAAGGACAAAGACGGTTGGGGGTGAATAGAATACAAGCGATTTGTGCCATCCCTGAACCTAGAAATTTGCACGAGTTACGAACTTTTCTAGGAATGACAGGGTGGTGCAGACTCTGGATTTTGAATTATGGACTGTTAGCCAAACCACTGTATGCAGCTTTAAAAGAGCCACAATTAGTTTGGAGTTTAGAGTGTAAAAGGGCTTTTCAAGACTTAAAACAGGCTCTGCAAGAAGCCCCAGCATTAGGATTGCCTGATTTGACAAAAACATTTCAACTCTTTGTACATGAGCGGCAACGACTAGCGCTTGGAGTTTTAACTCAACGAATTGGATCATGGAAGAGACCGGTGGGCTATTTTTCCAAGCAGTTGGATATGGTAAGTGCCGGATGGCCTTCTTGCCTCCGAGCAGTGGCTGCTACTGTAATGTTAGTCCAAGAAGCTAGAAAATTGACATTGGGAACAAAAATGGAAGTATTTGTGCCCCACATGGTGATTGCAGTTTTGGAACAAAAGGGGGGTCATTGGTTGTCATCCAGTAGAATGTTGAAATATCAGGCAATATTGAGAGAACAGGATGATATATTTTTAAAGATAACAACATGTTTGAATCCCGCTGAATTTTTAGGTAGCAAAATAGAGGAAGGCGAGCTGGAACATGATTGTATTGAGGTGATCGAACAAACTTACGCCAGTAGGGTAGATCTGAAAGATATTCCCCTTGTAAATCCTGACTGGACATTATTTACAGACGGTAGCAGCTTTGTTGAGAATGGAACACGATATTCTGGATATGCTGTGGTTACTAAGCTTGAAGTAATTGAAGCAAAGGCATTAATGCCAGGAACGTCAGCGCAAAAGGCAGAACTGGTCGCTCTAATTCGGGCTTTAATACCGAGTACGGATAAGAGGGTGAATATTTGGGCAGATTCTAAATACGCTTTTGGAATAATACATATACATGGAGCTTTATGGAAGGAAAGAGGATTGTTGACGGCTCAAGGTAGTATTATTAAATATCGAACCGAGATCTTACAGTTATTAGAGGCTGTGGTACTACCTCAGCAAGTGGCTGTAATGCATTGTCGAGGACATCAGAGGGATGACAGCGATGTGGCACAAGGAAACATGAAGGCAGACCAGGCAGCCAAAATTGCTGCACGGCAAGTATGGACTGAATTAGCTCTAATACCTACTAAGGTAAGCCCGATTACTGCTCATCTCTCTGTAAATCCCTTTTATACCCAAGAAGATGAAAAATTAGCCGATTTGGTAAAGGCACAGAAGAATTCACATGGATGGTATGTAACAGGTAATGGACAAGTAGTAGTGCCTGCTACAATTATGAAACGAATAATACAAACTGAACATAATAAATGCCATTGGGGAGCAGAAGCATTGGTGCAGTTTTTAAAGCGGAGCATTATATCTGCACAAATGTTAACAATAGCAAAAGGGGTGAATGCGAAGTGTCCAGTATGTTTAAAGAATAATCCGGTAATACGAAAACAAATTCCAATGGGAACTTTGAAAGTGGGAATAGAACCAGGTGACTATTGGCAAGTGGATTTTGCAGAATTACCTAAATCAAAAGGGTTTAAGTATTTATTGGTATACGTATGTACCTTTTCAGGGTGGCTAGAAGCATTTCCCTGTAGAACGAATCAAGCTAGAGAAGTAGTAAAAACTTTGTTAAAAGAGATCATACCTAGATTTGGGGTACCTTTAGGAATTTCTTCAGATCGAGGCCCACACTTTATAGCTAAAATAGTACAGGAAATTAGTGAAATGCTTGGAATTAGCTGGGATTTACATACACCGTGGAGGCCACAATCTAGTGGAAAGGTAGAAAGGATGAATCAAACATTAAAAGGACAAATTAAAAAGATATGCCAGGAAGCTCAAATCCAATGGCCACAGGCATTGCCCCTTGCTTTATTGAGAATTCGTATAAAACCTAGAGAAGGGTTGTCTGTAAGTCCCTATGAAATTCTGTACGGTAAGCCATATACTGCACCAACGAAGGGAATGGGAAGTGCAGATTTACACCTCCAAGGAGATCAAGATGTTTATAGTTATATAATTTCTTTAAGCAGATTACTCACAGCCTTACGTGCCGCGATCATCTGGAATCGCCCTTTGCCGTTGGAGAATCAACCAGGAGACCAAGCGTATGTTCGAAATTGGCAAACGGAGCCTTTAAAGGAACAGTGGCATGGACTTTATTTGGTGCTATTGATAACATTTACCGCTGTGAAAGTAGCAGGAATTGATAATTGGATTCATTATACCAGAGTGAAGAAGGTACCATCACAATGGGGGGTAAAAATGATCACTCCTACAAAACTGAGATTTACATCTTGGTAATACTATGCTGGGTAGGATTAAGTAATGGTTTCGCTCAAATAATACATACATATGCTACTGTACATATAGAAGAACGAATGGATGTAAATTTGACTTGTGATTTTGTTGGAGATATGAGAAGTTCAATCCAAGACATTAGTTGCTATTGGCAGAAGAATGAGTCCAAATTGTCAACTGGGTTTACAATCCGATGGGATAGTGATACACGAAGGGGTACTATGATTTTATCATTGCGAAATGTAAGTAAGACAGATGTAGGAAACTACACCTGTATTGTTTGGATTAAAGAGAGTTTTGATTATGGAAAAAGGGCATTAGAGGTTACTGCAAAATCAGAACCTATGCAGAAAAGAAACAGAGCCAGGAGAGAGTTAAAAGATTTGGAAAAAGACGAAATGCAACCAATACAAATAATCCAGGCGCCACAACAGGAAACACAAGAAAATCCAATGCAAAAGAAAGTTAGCTGAAAAACACCCAGTCTAGAACTGTACAAAAGTATACACTTGTGACACCCCGAAAGTGAAGCTACCTTTCCACCTGTGGTCCTTGCATTAAGGACAGGTTGTGCCTGTAGAGGAATTAAATACTCCATGAGTGAACCTGTAATACAATTCGGAGTGGGAATAGATTGTAGAACTACGATCAGGAGCACAGGAAATTTAGTTTGGGTTACTAGTGATGGACAATGGACGACTCACCTCCCCTTGGATGGGTTGGTGACTGAAATAACTTTAGGGTTACCAACTCTCTGCCCAATTTGGAAGAAAGCGCCATTTAAGGGTAGATTAGAAAATTTATGGATAATGAAGAGAGAAATAAAGGATGATGATGATTGGCAAGAACCATCATCCGGTGTGAAGTTAGGTTGGGCTTTAGAATCATTGTTTGCTCCAATTAGTACTTATCGGAATAGAGAAATGTTGTACCGGTTGTTAGGACAAACGGAAAGGCTAGCAAGAGTGACTAAAGAAGGATTTAAGGAAATAAACTTACAATTACAGGCAACCACAAAAATGACCCTGCAAAATAGAATGGCATTAGATATGCTGTTGCTAAAAGAACATGGAGTATGTGGTTATTTACGAGATAAGATTGATCATTGTTGTGTACATATTCCGAATGTTACAGCCGCGGCAGAACGTGATTTGTCTCAGCTAACGCAAATTGAACATGCAACTGAGGAAGAAAGAGAAGAAAGTACCCATAATTGGGTTGCTGCTTTAGCAAAGTCATTTGGATTGAACATCTCTGGTTGGGTAGCATCTTTAATTCAATGGTGTATAATAATTATAATTATTATGTTAGCTATTATGGGAGTGTTGCGTTTGATTCAAAATATTGTTAATAAGGAACGGCAACGCTTGGGGAAAATTTTAAAAGCTGTTACCAGGAAGAATCATGAACTTCCCCCGAGATATGAAGACATTGGAAATAATTCATTGCAGCTACAATCACCAGTTTGAGACGGTCCAAAGAATATGGAAATCTGCGGAACTGATGATGAAAATCCTTGCAGTCTGGAAGACTTGAAGTATTTTCAAAGGGGGGAATTGTTACATTATATTGATTAGAATAGGTTATACTTGGTAGACAAGATGAAGGTATAATTGCAGGTGTTGGGTACAGTACAATCTGATGAACTGGGTACAGTACAATCTGATGAACTAGGTACAGCACAATCTGATGAACTAGGTAAATGATAAGCAAATCTTGGCAACAGTAACTGAAGAAACTATAAATGGGAAACAATCATGTAGCTTAGCAATTCTGTTGATTATGTTACGTAACCGAACACTATAAATATTAACCAAGTTAAACGGGGATTTGGGATTCTCAGCTTTGGACATGAGTCCCTGAGACCCCGGGCCCCGAATAAAGCACCGCATATAACTGCTTTCGTAGTTATGTGTTTCTTTACGGGCAACAGTTTTCTGGCGACCCAGATGGGACTTCGGGAGTAGTGTTGACGGTTCGCTTTCCGATTTTGCTCCGTGCCGGCACCGAGGAATTCTCGGGGAGCCATCGGCTGCGCCCGCTCTGCGCTGCTCCTGACGTCCCAAAGTGGTAAGCCCGAAGGTGCTTTATTGTAATATTTGGTCGGGTGCCTGCCTAATAAGACGTGACGGCGATTCACGCAAGGTTGGGCTAACGAGCTCGAGGTCTGGTCTGTGGAAGCCTAGGCGCTGGCCGTCAGACGGAGCGAAAGCCCCGCAGGTCCAGCACTCACGGACATACGTGGCTGTCTCGTGAGTTTGGTTTGGTCTTTTGTTTCCCATCAGAGGCTATCTTTCCGTTTTCTACCCCGTAGATTTAGTGTGTGTGTGTGGAGTGAATGTGTAAGACCATGGTAATACCGGATAATTCTCCGTTAGGATGTTTATTAAAGCATTGGAAAAGTGCGGGATATTTTCAGAGTATGAGTAAAAGTCGATTTATAGATTATTGTACGAATTGGTGGCCACAATATGAGTATGATGGACCCCGGTGGCCTGAACACGGAAGTTTAGATCCGGGTGTTATAGGTCCATTAATGAGATATTGTTAAGAACTTGAAAAATGGGATGAAGTACCATATGTTGATCTATTTTATGATATACGTAATCATCCAGATATGCAGAGAGAATGTGGAATGTTGTTGGTACATCCCGAAAAAAAGATAAAACAAAATGTGAAGGATGTGTAGGTAATAAGAAGCGTATGACTTGTTTGGCAATACAAAATTCAATAAGAGAGCCAGAGGAGGTATCACTTTTAGCATCACCGACGGCCCCTGTGATGTCCGATATAGATGCAGGGGACGATAGTGATACTGATAGTATTAAGGCGGTAAAACCGTCAGAATCAATTAATACTGGAGCGATCCAGATTAAGTTAACACCGAAGGGTTCGCCAGGGCATTCATCATGCCCAAGACAAGCGCAACGAACCCCAATTGCACAGAGAACAAGACAAGGGAGGAAGGAACAAGAGCAAAACAGTAAAGTATTATTAGCCCCTTTACGAGAGGCAATTTCGGGGACTGATAAAGTATATGGGAAAGTTCCTTTTTCCCCAGGAGATTTAGTAATTTGGAAGCAATCAGCTGGAAAGTGTACAATGATAGGGAGAAAAAAAAAAAAAAAAAAACACAAAGAGAAATCAGGCAGGATTATTAGCAATGTTACAACGAGTAAATCAAGGAATAAGAGGCAGAAGTAGAGGACGAGGTCGAGGAGGATACAGGGTAGGAGGCATGCGGGGAATACCTCAAAATCAGCTAGGGATAAATCAGTGTGCGTTTTGCAGACAACAGGGACATTGGAAAAATGAGTGCCCAGTGAAAATGAATTTGGCCCAGCAGACTTCAGTAGGAGGAACACCAATGGCAGAAACAATGATGTTAGGACATTTGGGGCAACATAGTAGCTGACTAAGTGATGGATTAAAAGTGACAACAGAAATTGATGGGGAAGAGAAACAATTATTGGTAGATACTGGGGCAACTTATTCTGTTTTAAATACTTGTTTAGGAAAGATAGGAGATACGATGATAACTGTGGTAGGAGCTACAGGAAAAACAGAGCAACGGCCCTTTCTGCGGCCATTGCATCTAAATTTTAGGGGTAAAGAATTAGATCATGAATTTCTCTATGTACCGGATTGTCCTACATCTTTGTTAGGACGAGATTTATTGTCAAGATTTAATGCTAAAATAATATTTGAAAATGGAAAAGCTAAGTTGCAGATACCTGAGGAAGAAATAGCTAGAATATTTATAGTAAAAGAAATAGCTAATACAACAATACCAATAGAGGTAGAAAACGCTGTAGTACCATGGGTATGGGAGACACAAGTACCGGGATTAGCGAAAGCAGCAAAACCTGTCATAGTAGAATTGAAAGAAGGTGTCCAACCGGTAAGAGTTAGACAATATCCTATACAGTTAGAAGCTAGGAAAGGGGTAGCACCATTAATTGCAAAATTTTTGATGCACAATGTGTTAGAAGAATGTGAATCTGAATATAATACACCAATATTTCTTATAAGAAAACCTAACGGAGATTATAGGTTAGTTCAAGATTTAAGAGCTGTAAACGAAATAGTTAAAGATATACATCCAGTAGTAGCAAATCCTTATACATTGTTAACATCTGTGGCAGAACAATTTAGATACTTTTCTGTAATTGATTTAAAAGATGCTTTCTTCTGCATCCCATTGGCATTACAAAGTAGGAAATTATTTGCGTTTGAATGGGAAAATCCGGATACAGGACGAAAACGACAGCTGACCTGGACCAGGTTACCACAAGGCTTCAAAAACAGTCCTACAATATTTGGGAATCAGCTGGCACGAGAACTGGAGGATTGGAAGGAGCAAGGATATTTTCAATTACCATCAAAAGCATACTTATTGTTGCAATATGTGGATGACATTTTCGTGGCGACAGAAAGGTATGAAAACTGCATTACTGTTACAGTTGCATGATTAAATTTACTGGGACAGAGCGGTTATCGAGTTTCTAAGGAAAAAGCCCAAATTGCCCAGGAAAAAGTGATATATCTGGGATGTGAAATTTCCCAAGGACAAAGACGGTTGGGGGTGAATAGAATACAAGCGATTTGTGCCATCCCTGAACCTAGAAATTTGCACGAGTTACGAACTTTTCTAGGAATGACAGGGTGGTGCAGACTCTGGATTTTGAATTATGGACTGTTAGCCAAACCACTGTATGCAGCTTTAAAAGAGCCACAATTAGTTTGGAGTTTAGAGTGTAAAAGGGCTTTTCAAGACTTAAAACAGGCTCTGCAAGAAGCCCCAGCATTAGGATTGCCTGATTTGACAAAAACATTTCAACTCTTTGTACATGAGCGGCAACGACTAGCGCTTGGAGTTTTAACTCAACGAATTGGATCATGGAAGAGACCGGTGGGCTATTTTTCCAAGCAGTTGGATATGGTAAGTGCCGGATGGCCTTCTTGCCTCCGAGCAGTGGCTGCTACTGTAATGTTAGTCCAAGAAGCTAGAAAATTGACATTGGGAACAAAAATGGAAGTATTTGTGCCCCACATGGTGATTGCAGTTTTGGAACAAAAGGGGGGTCATTGGTTGTCATCCAGTAGAATGTTGAAATATCAGGCAATATTGAGAGAACAGGATGATATATTTTTAAAGATAACAACATGTTTGAATCCCGCTGAATTTTTAGGTAGCAAAATAGAGGAAGGCGAGCTGGAACATGATTGTATTGAGGTGATCGAACAAACTTACGCCAGTAGGGTAGATCTGAAAGATATTCCCCTTGTAAATCCTGACTGGACATTATTTACAGACGGTAGCAGCTTTGTTGAGAATGGAACACGATATTCTGGATATGCTGTGGTTACTAAGCTTGAAGTAATTGAAGCAAAGGCATTAATGCCAGGAACGTCAGCGCAAAAGGCAGAACTGGTCGCTCTAATTCGGGCTTTAATACCGAGTACGGATAAGAGGGTGAATATTTGGGCAGATTCTAAATACGCTTTTGGAATAATACATATACATGGAGCTTTATGGAAGGAAAGAGGATTGTTGACGGCTCAAGGTAGTATTACTAAATATCGAACCGAGATCTTACAGTTATTAGAGGCTGTGGTACTACCTCAGCAAGTGGCTGTAATGCATTGTCGAGGACATCAGAGGGATGACAGCGATGTGGCACAAGGAAACATGAAGGCAGACCAGGCAGCCAAAATTGCTGCACGGCAAGTATGGACTGAATTAGCTCTAATACCTACTAAGGTAAGCCCGATTACTGCTCATCTCTCTGTAAATCCCTTTTATACCCAAGAAGATGAAAAATTAGCCGATTTGGTAAAGGCACAGAAGAATTCACATGGATGGTATGTAACAGGTAATGGACAAGTAGTAGTGCCTGCTACAATTATGAAACGAATAATACAAACTGAACATAATAAATGCCATTGGGGAGCAGAAGCATTGGTGCAGTTTTTAAAGCGGAGCATTATATCTGCACAAATGTTAACAATAGCAAAAGGGGTGAATGCGAAGTGTCCAGTATGTTTAAAGAATAATCCGGTAATACGAAAACAAATTCCAATGGGAACTTTGAAAGTGGGAATAGAACCAGGTGACTATTGGCAAGTGGATTTTGCAGAATTACCTAAATCAAAAGGGTTTAAGTATTTATTGGTATACGTATGTACCTTTTCAGGGTGGCTAGAAGCATTTCCCTGTAGAACGAATCAAGCTAGAGAAGTAGTAAAAACTTTGTTAAAAGAGATCATACCTAGATTTGGGGTACCTTTAGGAATTTCTTCAGATCGAGGCCCACACTTTATAGCTAAAATAGTACAGGAAATTAGTGAAATGCTTGGAATTAGCTGGGATTTACATACACCGTGGAGGCCACAATCTAGTGGAAAGGTAGAAAGGATGAATCAAACATTAAAAGGACAAATTAAAAAGATATGCCAGGAAGCTCAAATCCAATGGCCACAGGCATTGCCCCTTGCTTTATTGAGAATTCGTATAAAACCTAGAGAAGGGTTGTCTGTAAGTCCCTATGAAATTCTGTACGGTAAGCCATATACTGCACCAACGAAGGGAATGGGAAGTGCAGATTTACACCTCCAAGGAGATCAAGATGTTTATAGTTATATAATTTCTTTAAGCAGATTACTCACAGCCTTACGTGCCGCGATCATCTGGAATCGCCCTTTGCCGTTGGAGAATCAACCAGGAGACCAAGCGTATGTTCGAAATTGGCAAACGGAGCCTTTAAAGGAACAGTGGCATGGACTTTATTTGGTGCTATTGATAACATTTACCGCTGTGAAAGTAGCAGGAATTGATAATTGGATTCATTATACCAGAGTGAAGAAGGTACCATCACAATGGGGGGTAAAAATGATCACTCCTACAAAACTGAGATTTACATCTTGGTAATACTATGCTGGGTAGGATTAAGTAATGGTTTCGCTCAAATAATACATACATATGCTACTGTACATATAGAAGAACGAATGGATGTAAATTTGACTTGTGATTTTGTTGGAGATATGAGAAGTTCAATCCAAGACATTAGTTGCTATTGGCAGAAGAATGAGTCCAAATTGTCAACTGGGTTTACAATCCGATGGGATAGTGATACACGAAGGGGTACTATGATTTTATCATTGCGAAATGTAAGTAAGACAGATGTAGGAAACTACACCTGTATTGTTTGGATTAAAGAGAGTTTTGATTATGGAAAAAGGGCATTAGAGGTTACTGCAAAATCAGAACCTATGCAGAAAAGAAACAGAGCCAGGAGAGAGTTAAAAGATTTGGAAAAAGACGAAATGCAACCAATACAAATAATCCAGGCGCCACAACAGGAAACACAAGAAAATCCAATGCAAAAGAAAGTTAGCTGAAAAACACCCAGTCTAGAACTGTACAAAAGTATACACTTGTGACACCCCGAAAGTGAAGCTACCTTTCCACCTGTGGTCCTTGCATTAAGGACAGGTTGTGCCTGTAGAGGAATTAAATACTCCATGAGTGAACCTGTAATACAATTCGGAGTGGGAATAGATTGTAGAACTACGATCAGGAGCACAGGAAATTTAGTTTGGGTTACTAGTGATGGACAATGGACGACTCACCTCCCCTTGGATGGGTTGGTGACTGAAATAACTTTAGGGTTACCAACTCTCTGCCCAATTTGGAAGAAAGCGCCATTTAAGGGTAGATTAGAAAATTTATGGATAATGAAGAGAGAAATAAAGGATGATGATGATTGGCAAGAACCATCATCCGGTGTGAAGTTAGGTTGGGCTTTAGAATCATTGTTTGCTCCAATTAGTACTTATCGGAATAGAGAAATGTTGTACCGGTTGTTAGGACAAACGGAAAGGCTAGCAAGAGTGACTAAAGAAGGATTTAAGGAAATAAACTTACAATTACAGGCAACCACAAAAATGACCCTGCAAAATAGAATGGCATTAGATATGCTGTTGCTAAAAGAACATGGAGTATGTGGTTATTTACGAGATAAGATTGATCATTGTTGTGTACATATTCCGAATGTTACAGCCGCGGCAGAACGTGATTTGTCTCAGCTAACGCAAATTGAACATGCAACTGAGGAAGAAAGAGAAGAAAGTACCCATAATTGGGTTGCTGCTTTAGCAAAGTCATTTGGATTGAACATCTCTGGTTGGGTAGCATCTTTAATTCAATGGTGTATAATAATTATAATTATTATGTTAGCTATTATGGGAGTGTTGCGTTTGATTCAAAATATTGTTAATAAGGAACGGCAACGCTTGGGGAAAATTTTAAAAGCTGTTACCAGGAAGAATCATGAACTTCCCCCGAGATATGAAGACATTGGAAATAATTCATTGCAGCTACAATCACCAGTTTGAGACGGTCCAAAGAATATGGAAATCTGCGGAACTGATGATGAAAATCCTTGCAGTCTGGAAGACTTGAAGTATTTTCAAAGGGGGGAATTGTTACATTATATTGATTAGAATAGGTTATACTTGGTAGACAAGATGAAGGTATAATTGCAGGTGTTGGGTACAGTACAATCTGATGAACTGGGTACAGTACAATCTGATGAACTAGGTACAGCACAATCTGATGAACTAGGTAAATGATAAGCAAATCTTGGCAACAGTAACTGAAGAAACTATAAATGGGAAACAATCATGTAGCTTAGCAATTCTGTTGATTATGTTACGTAACCGAACACTATAAATATTAACCAAGTTAAACGGGGATTTGGGATTCTCAGCTTTGGACATGAGTCCCTGAGACCCCGGGCCCCGAATAAAGCACCGCATATAACTGCTTTCGTAGTTATGTGTTTCTTTACGGGCAACAGTTTTCTGGCGACCCAGATGGGACTTCGGGAGTAGTGTTGACGGTTCGCTTTCCGATTTTGCTCCGTGCCGGCACCGAGGAATTCTCGGGGAGCCATCGGCTGCGCCCGCTCTGCGCTGCTCCTGACGTCCCAAAGTGGTAAGCCCGAAGGTGCTTTATTGTAATATTTGGTCGGGTGCCTGCCTAATAAGACGTGACGGCGATTCACGCAAGGTTGGGCTAACGAGCTCGAGGTCTGGTCTGTGGAAGCCTAGGCGCTGGCCGTCAGACGGAGCGAAAGCCCCGCAGGTCCAGCACTCACGGACATACGTGGCTGTCTCGTGAGTTTGGTTTGGTCTTTTGTTTCCCATCAGAGGCTATCTTTCCGTTTTCTACCCCGTAGATTTAGTGTGTGTGTGTGGAGTGAATGTGTAAGACCATGGTAATACCGGATAATTCTCCGTTAGGATGTTTATTAAAGCATTGGAAAAGTGCGGGATATTTTCAGAGTATGAGTAAAAGTCGATTTATAGATTATTGTACGAATTGGTGGCCACAATATGAGTATGATGGACCCCGGTGGCCTGAACACGGAAGTTTAGATCCGGGTGTTATAGGTCCATTAATGAGATATTGTTAAGAACTTGAAAAATGGGATGAAGTACCATATGTTGATCTATTTTATGATATACGTAATCATCCAGATATGCAGAGAGAATGTGGAATGTTGTTGGTACATCCCGAAAAAAAGATAAAACAAAATGTGAAGGATGTGTAGGTAATAAGAAGCGTATGACTTGTTTGGCAATACAAAATTCAATAAGAGAGCCAGAGGAGGTATCACTTTTAGCATCACCGACGGCCCCTGTGATGTCCGATATAGATGCAGGGGACGATAGTGATACTGATAGTATTAAGGCGGTAAAACCGTCAGAATCAATTAATACTGGAGCGATCCAGATTAAGTTAACACCGAAGGGTTCGCCAGGGCATTCATCATGCCCAAGACAAGCGCAACGAACCCCAATTGCACAGAGAACAAGACAAGGGAGGAAGGAACAAGAGCAAAACAGTAAAGTATTATTAGCCCCTTTACGAGAGGCAATTTCGGGGACTGATAAAGTATATGGGAAAGTTCCTTTTTCCCCAGGAGATTTAGTAATTTGGAAGCAATCAGCTGGAAAGTGTACAATGATAGGGAGAAAAAAAAAAAAAAAAAAACACAAAGAGAAATCAGGCAGGATTATTAGCAATGTTACAACGAGTAAATCAAGGAATAAGAGGCAGAAGTAGAGGACGAGGTCGAGGAGGATACAGGGTAGGAGGCATGCGGGGAATACCTCAAAATCAGCTAGGGATAAATCAGTGTGCGTTTTGCAGACAACAGGGACATTGGAAAAATGAGTGCCCAGTGAAAATGAATTTGGCCCAGCAGACTTCAGTAGGAGGAACACCAATGGCAGAAACAATGATGTTAGGACATTTGGGGCAACATAGTAGCTGACTAAGTGATGGATTAAAAGTGACAACAGAAATTGATGGGGAAGAGAAACAATTATTGGTAGATACTGGGGCAACTTATTCTGTTTTAAATACTTGTTTAGGAAAGATAGGAGATACGATGATAACTGTGGTAGGAGCTACAGGAAAAACAGAGCAACGGCCCTTTCTGCGGCCATTGCATCTAAATTTTAGGGGTAAAGAATTAGATCATGAATTTCTCTATGTACCGGATTGTCCTACATCTTTGTTAGGACGAGATTTATTGTCAAGATTTAATGCTAAAATAATATTTGAAAATGGAAAAGCTAAGTTGCAGATACCTGAGGAAGAAATAGCTAGAATATTTATAGTAAAAGAAATAGCTAATACAACAATACCAATAGAGGTAGAAAACGCTGTAGTACCATGGGTATGGGAGACACAAGTACCGGGATTAGCGAAAGCAGCAAAACCTGTCATAGTAGAATTGAAAGAAGGTGTCCAACCGGTAAGAGTTAGACAATATCCTATACAGTTAGAAGCTAGGAAAGGGGTAGCACCATTAATTGCAAAATTTTTGATGCACAATGTGTTAGAAGAATGTGAATCTGAATATAATACACCAATATTTCTTATAAGAAAACCTAACGGAGATTATAGGTTAGTTCAAGATTTAAGAGCTGTAAACGAAATAGTTAAAGATATACATCCAGTAGTAGCAAATCCTTATACATTGTTAACATCTGTGGCAGAACAATTTAGATACTTTTCTGTAATTGATTTAAAAGATGCTTTCTTCTGCATCCCATTGGCATTACAAAGTAGGAAATTATTTGCGTTTGAATGGGAAAATCCGGATACAGGACGAAAACGACAGCTGACCTGGACCAGGTTACCACAAGGCTTCAAAAACAGTCCTACAATATTTGGGAATCAGCTGGCACGAGAACTGGAGGATTGGAAGGAGCAAGGATATTTTCAATTACCATCAAAAGCATACTTATTGTTGCAATATGTGGATGACATTTTCGTGGCGACAGAAAGGTATGAAAACTGCATTACTGTTACAGTTGCATGATTAAATTTACTGGGACAGAGCGGTTATCGAGTTTCTAAGGAAAAAGCCCAAATTGCCCAGGAAAAAGTGATATATCTGGGATGTGAAATTTCCCAAGGACAAAGACGGTTGGGGGTGAATAGAATACAAGCGATTTGTGCCATCCCTGAACCTAGAAATTTGCACGAGTTACGAACTTTTCTAGGAATGACAGGGTGGTGCAGACTCTGGATTTTGAATTATGGACTGTTAGCCAAACCACTGTATGCAGCTTTAAAAGAGCCACAATTAGTTTGGAGTTTAGAGTGTAAAAGGGCTTTTCAAGACTTAAAACAGGCTCTGCAAGAAGCCCCAGCATTAGGATTGCCTGATTTGACAAAAACATTTCAACTCTTTGTACATGAGCGGCAACGACTAGCGCTTGGAGTTTTAACTCAACGAATTGGATCATGGAAGAGACCGGTGGGCTATTTTTCCAAGCAGTTGGATATGGTAAGTGCCGGATGGCCTTCTTGCCTCCGAGCAGTGGCTGCTACTGTAATGTTAGTCCAAGAAGCTAGAAAATTGACATTGGGAACAAAAATGGAAGTATTTGTGCCCCACATGGTGATTGCAGTTTTGGAACAAAAGGGGGGTCATTGGTTGTCATCCAGTAGAATGTTGAAATATCAAGCAATATTGAGAGAACAGGATGATATATTTTTAAAGATAACAACATGTTTGAATCCCGCTGAATTTTTAGGTAGCAAAATAGAGGAAGGCGAGCTGGAACATGATTGTATTGAGGTGATCGAACAAACTTACGCCAGTAGGGTAGATCTGAAAGATATTCCCCTTGTAAATCCTGACTGGACATTATTTACAGACGGTAGCAGCTTTGTTGAGAATGGAACACGATATTCTGGATATGCTGTGGTTACTAAGCTTGAAGTAATTGAAGCAAAGGCATTAATGCCAGGAACGTCAGCGCAAAAGGCAGAACTGGTCGCTCTAATTCGGGCTTTAATACCGAGTACGGATAAGAGGGTGAATATTTGGGCAGATTCTAAATACGCTTTTGGAATAATACATATACATGGAGCTTTATGGAAGGAAAGAGGATTGTTGACGGCTCAAGGTAGTATTACTAAATATCGAACCGAGATCTTACAGTTATTAGAGGCTGTGGTACTACCTCAGCAAGTGGCTGTAATGCATTGTCGAGGACATCAGAGGGATGACAGCGATGTGGCACAAGGAAACATGAAGGCAGACCAGGCAGCCAAAATTGCTGCACGGCAAGTATGGACTGAATTAGCTCTAATACCTACTAAGGTAAGCCCGATTACTGCTCATCTCTCTGTAAATCCCTTTTATACCCAAGAAGATGAAAAATTAGCCGATTTGGTAAAGGCACAGAAGAATTCACATGGATGGTATGTAACAGGTAATGGACAAGTAGTAGTGCCTGCTACAATTATGAAACGAATAATACAAACTGAACATAATAAATGCCATTGGGGAGCAGAAGCATTGGTGCAGTTTTTAAAGCGGAGCATTATATCTGCACAAATGTTAACAATAGCAAAAGGGGTGAATGCGAAGTGTCCAGTATGTTTAAAGAATAATCCGGTAATACGAAAACAAATTCCAATGGGAACTTTGAAAGTGGGAATAGAACCAGGTGACTATTGGCAAGTGGATTTTGCAGAATTACCTAAATCAAAAGGGTTTAAGTATTTATTGGTATACGTATGTACCTTTTCAGGGTGGCTAGAAGCATTTCCCTGTAGAACGAATCAAGCTAGAGAAGTAGTAAAAACTTTGTTAAAAGAGATCATACCTAGATTTGGGGTACCTTTAGGAATTTCTTCAGATCGAGGCCCACACTTTATAGCTAAAATAGTACAGGAAATTAGTGAAATGCTTGGAATTAGCTGGGATTTACATACACCGTGGAGGCCACAATCTAGTGGAAAGGTAGAAAGGATGAATCAAACATTAAAAGGACAAATTAAAAAGATATGCCAGGAAGCTCAAATCCAATGGCCACAGGCATTGCCCCTTGCTTTATTGAGAATTCGTATAAAACCTAGAGAAGGGTTGTCTGTAAGTCCCTATGAAATTCTGTACGGTAAGCCATATACTGCACCAACGAAGGGAATGGGAAGTGCAGATTTACACCTCCAAGGAGATCAAGATGTTTATAGTTATATAATTTCTTTAAGCAGATTACTCACAGCCTTACGTGCCGCGATCATCTGGAATCGCCCTTTGCCGTTGGAGAATCAACCAGGAGACCAAGCGTATGTTCGAAATTGGCAAACGGAGCCTTTAAAGGAACAGTGGCATGGACTTTATTTGGTGCTATTGATAACATTTACCGCTGTGAAAGTAGCAGGAATTGATAATTGGATTCATTATACCAGAGTGAAGAAGGTACCATCACAATGGGGGGTAAAAATGATCAGTCCTACAAAACTGAGATTTACATCTTGGTAATACTATGCTGGGTAGGATTAAGTAATGGTTTCGCTCAAATAATACATACATATGCTACTGTACATATAGAAGAACGAATGGATGTAAATTTGACTTGTGATTTTGTTGGAGATATGAGAAGTTCAATCCAAGACATTAGTTGCTATTGGCAGAAGAATGAGTCCAAATTGTCAACTGGGTTTACAATCCGATGGGATAGTGATACACGAAGGGGTACTATGATTTTATCATTGCGAAATGTAAGTAAGACAGATGTAGGAAACTACACCTGTATTGTTTGGATTAAAGAGAGTTTTGATTATGGAAAAAGGGCATTAGAGGTTACTGCAAAATCAGAACCTATGCAGAAAAGAAACAGAGCCAGGAGAGAGTTAAAAGATTTGGAAAAAGACGAAATGCAACCAATACAAATAATCCAGGCGCCACAACAGGAAACACAAGAAAATCCAATGCAAAAGAAAGTTAGCTGAAAAACACCCAGTCTAGAACTGTACAAAAGTATACACTTGTGACACCCCGAAAGTGAAGCTACCTTTCCACCTGTGGTCCTTGCATTAAGGACAGGTTGTGCCTGTAGAGGAATTAAATACTCCATGAGTGAACCTGTAATACAATTCGGAGTGGGAATAGATTGTAGAACTACGATCAGGAGCACAGGAAATTTAGTTTGGGTTACAAGTGATGGACAATGGACGACTCACCTCCCCTTGGATGGGTTGGTGACTGAAATAACTTTAGGGTTACCAACTCTCTGCCCAATTTGGAAGAAAGCGCCATTTAAGGGTAGATTAGAAAATTTATGGATAATGAAGAGAGAAATAAAGGATGATGATGATTGGCAAGAACCATCATCCGGTGTGAAGTTAGGTTGGGCTTTAGAATCATTGTTTGCTCCAATTAGTACTTATCGGAATAGAGAAATGTTGTACCGGTTGTTAGGACAAACGGAAAGGCTAGCAAGAGTGACTAAAGAAGGATTTAAGGAAATAAACTTACAATTACAGGCAACCACAAAAATGACCCTGCAAAATAGAATGGCATTAGATATGCTGTTGCTAAAAGAACATGGAGTATGTGGTTATTTACGAGATAAGATTGATCATTGTTGTGTACATATTCCGAATGTTACAGCCGCGGTAGAACGTGATTTGTCTCAGCTAACGCAAATTGAACATGCAACTGAGGAAGAAAGAGAAGAAAGTACCCATAATTGGGTTGCTGCTTTAGCAAAGTCATTTGGATTGAACATCTCTGGTTGGGTAGCATCTTTAATTCAATGGTGTATAATAATTATAATTATTATGTTAGCTATTATGGGAGTGTTGCGTTTGATTCAAAATATTGTTAATAAGGAACGGCAACGCTTGGGGAAAATTTTAAAAGCTGTTACCAGGAAGAATCATGAACTTCCCCCGAGATATGAAGACATTGGAAATAATTCATTGCAGCTACAATCACCAGTTTGAGACGGTCCAAAGAATATGGAAATCTGCGGAACTGATGATGAAAATCCTTGCAGTCTGGAAGACTTGAAGTATTTTCAAAGGGGGGAATTGTTACATTATATTGATTAGAATAGGTTATACTTGGTAGACAAGATGAAGGTATAATTGCAGGTGTTGGGTACAGTACAATCTGATGAACTGGGTACAGTACAATCTGATGAACTAGGTACAGCACAATCTGATGAACTAGGTAAATGATAAGCAAATCTTGGCAACAGTAACTGAAGAAACTATAAATGGGAAACAATCATGTAGCTTAGCAATTCTGTTGATTATGTTACGTAACCGAACACTATAAATATTAACCAAGTTAAACGGGGATTTGGGATTCTCAGCTTTGGACATGAGTCCCTGAGACCCCGGGCCCCGAATAAAGCACCGCATATAACTGCTTTCGTAGTTATGTGTTTCTTTACGGGCAACAGTTTTCTGGCGACCCAGATGGGACTTCGGGAGTAGTGTTGACGGTTCGCTTTCCGATTTTGCTCCGTGCCGGCACCGAGGAATTCTCGGGGAGCCATCGGCTGCGCCCGCTCTGCGCTGCTGCTGACGTCCCAAAGTGGTAAGCCCGAAGGTGCTTTATTGTAATATTTGGTCGGGTGCCTGCCTAATAAGACGTGACGGCGATTCACGCAAGGTTGGGCTAACGAGCTCGAGGTCTGGTCTGTGGAAGCCTAGGCGCTGGCCGTCAGACGGAGCGAAAGCCCCGCAGGTCCAGCACTCACGGACATACGTGGCTGTCTCGTGAGTTTGGTTTGGTCTTTTGTTTCCCATCAGAGGCTATCTTTCCGTTTTCTACCCCGTAGATTTAGTGTGTGTGTGTGGAGTGAATGTGTAAGACCATGGTAATACCGGATAATTCTCCGTTAGGATGTTTATTAAAGCATTGGAAAAGTGCGGGATATTTTCAGAGTATGAGTAAAAGTCGATTTATAGATTATTGTACGAATTGGTGGCCACAATATGAGTATGATGGACCCCGGTGGCCTGAACACGGAAGTTTAGATCCGGGTGTTATAGGTCCATTAATGAGATATTGTTAAGAACTTGAAAAATGGGATGAAGTACCATATGTTGATCTATTTTATGATATACGTAATCATCCAGATATGCAGAGAGAATGTGGAATGTTGTTGGTACATCCCGAAAAAAAGATAAAACAAAATGTGAAGGATGTGTAGGTAATAAGAAGCGTATGACTTGTTTGGCAATACAAAATTCAATAAGAGAGCCAGAGGAGGTATCACTTTTAGCATCACCGACGGCCCCTGTGATGTCCGATATAGATGCAGGGGACGATAGTGATACTGATAGTATTAAGGCGGTAAAACCGTCAGAATCAATTAATACTGGAGCGATCCAGATTAAGTTAACACCGAAGGGTTCGCCAGGGCATTCATCATGCCCAAGACAAGCGCAACGAACCCCAATTGCACAGAGAACAAGACAAGGGAGGAAGGAACAAGAGCAAAACAGTAAAGTATTATTAGCCCCTTTACGAGAGGCAATTTCGGGGACTGATAAAGTATATGGGAAAGTTCCTTTTTCCCCAGGAGATTTAGTAATTTGGAAGCAATCAGCTGGAAAGTGTACAATAATAGGGAGAAAAAAAAAAAAAAACCACAAAGAGAAATCAGGCAGGATTATTAGCAATGTTACAACGAGTAAATCAAGGAATAAGAGGCAGAAGTAGAGGACGAGGTCGAGGAGGATACAGGGTAGGAGGCATGCGGGGAATACCTCAAAATCAGCTAGGGATAAATCAGTGTGCGTTTTGCAGACAACAGGGACATTGGAAAAATGAGTGCCCAGTGAAAATGAATTTGGCCCAGCAGACTTCAGTAGGAGGAACACCAATGGCAGAAACAATGATGTTAGGACATTTGGGGCAACATAGTAGCTGACTAAGTGATGGATTAAAAGTGACAACAGAAATTGATGGGGAAGAGAAACAATTATTGGTAGATACTGGGGCAACTTATTCTGTTTTAAATACTTGTTTAGGAAAGATAGGAGATACGATGATAACTGTGGTAGGAGCTACAGGAAAAACAGAGCAACGGCCCTTTCTGCGGCCATTGCATCTAAATTTTAGGGGTAAAGAATTAGATCATGAATTTCTCTATGTACCGGATTGTCCTACATCTTTGTTAGGACGAGATTTATTGTCAAGATTTAATGCTAAAATAATATTTGAAAATGGAAAAGCTAAGTTGCAGATACCTGAGGAAGAAATAGCTAGAATATTTATAGTAAAAGAAATAGCTAATACAACAATACCAATAGAGGTAGAAAACGCTGTAGTACCATGGGTATGGGAGACACAAGTACCGGGATTAGCGAAAGCAGCAAAACCTGTCATAGTAGAATTGAAAGAAGGTGTCCAACCGGTAAGAGTTAGACAATATCCTATACAGTTAGAAGCTAGGAAAGGGGTAGCACCATTAATTGCAAAATTTTTGATGCACAATGTGTTAGAAGAATGTGAATCTGAATATAATACACCAATATTTCCTATAAGAAAACCTAACGGAGATTATAGGTTAGTTCAAGATTTAAGAGCTGTAAACGAAATAGTTAAAGATATACATCCAGTAGTAGCAAATCCTTATACATTGTTAACATCTGTGGCAGAACAATTTAGATACTTTTCTGTAATTGATTTAAAAGATGCTTTCTTCTGCATCCCATTGGCATTACAAAGTAGGAAATTATTTGCGTTTGAATGGGAAAATCCGGATACAGGACGAAAACGACAGCTGACCTGGACCAGGTTACCACAAGGCTTCAAAAACAGTCCTACAATATTTGGGAATCAGCTGGCACGAGAACTGGAGGATTGGAAGGAGCAAGGATATTTTCAATTACCATCAAAAGCATACTTATTGTTGCAATATGTGGATGACATTTTCGTGGCGACAGAAAGGTATGAAAACTGCATTACTGTTACAGTTGCGTGATTAAATTTACTGGGACAGAGCGGTTATCGAGTTTCTAAGGAAAAAGCCCAAATTGCCCGGGAAAAAGTGATATATCTGGGATGTGAAATTTCCCAAGGACAAAGACGGTTGGGGGTGAATAGAATACAAGCGATTTGTGCCATCCCTGAACCTAGAAATTTGCACGAGTTACGAACTTTTCTAGGAATGACAGGGTGGTGCAGACTCTGGATTTTGAATTATGGACTGTTAGCCAAACCACTGTATGCAGCTTTAAAAGAGCCACAATTAGTTTGGAGTTTAGAGTGTAAAAGGGCTTTTCAAGACTTAAAACAGGCTCTGCAAGAAGCCCCAGCATTAGGATTGCCTGATTTGACAAAAACATTTCAACTCTTTGTACATGAGCGGCAACGACTAGCGCTTGGAGTTTTAACTCAACGAATTGGATCATGGAAGAGACCGGTGGGCTATTTTTCCAAGCAGTTGGATATGGTAAGTGCCGGATGGCCTTCTTGCCTCCGAGCAGTGGCTGCTACTGTAATGTTAGTCCAAGAAGCTAGAAAATTGACATTGGGAACAAAAATGGAAGTATTTGTGCCCCACATGGTGATTGCAGTTTTGGAACAAAAGGGGGGTCATTGGTTGTCATCCAGTAGAATGTTGAAATATCAAGCAATATTGAGAGAACAGGATGATATATTTTTAAAGATAACAACATGTTTGAATCCCGCTGAATTTTTAGGTAGCAAAATAGAGGAAGGCGAGCTGGAACATGATTGTATTGAGGTGATCGAACAAACTTACGCCAGTAGGGTAGATCTGAAAGATATTCCCCTTGTAAATCCTGACTGGACATTATTTACAGACGGTAGCAGCTTTGTTGAGAATGGAACACGATATTCTGGATATGCTGTGGTTACTAAGCTTGAAGTAATTGAAGCAAAGGCATTAATGCCAGGAACGTCAGCGCAAAAGGCAGAACTGGTCGCTCTAATTCGGGCTTTAATACCGAGTACGGATAAGAGGGTGAATATTTGGGCAGATTCTAAATACGCTTTTGGAATAATACATATACATGGAGCTTTATGGAAGGAAAGAGGATTGTTGACGGCTCAAGGTAGTATTATTAAATATCGAACCGAGATCTTACAGTTATTAGAGGCTGTGGTACTACCTCAGCAAGTGGCTGTAATGCATTGTCGAGGACATCAGAGGGATGACAGCGATGTGGCACAAGGAAACATGAAGGCAGACCAGGCAGCCAAAATTGCTGCACGGCAAGTATGGACTGAATTAGCTCTAATACCTACTAAGGTAAGCCCGATTACTGCTCATCTCTCTGTAAATCCCTTTTATACCCAAGAAGATGAAAAATTAGCCGATTTGGTAAAGGCACAGAAGAATTCACATGGATGGTATGTAACAGGTAATGGACAAGTAGTAGTGCCTGCTACAATTATGAAACGAATAATACAAACTGAACATAATAAATGCCATTGGGGAGCAGAAGCATTGGTGCAGTTTTTAAAGCGGAGCATTATATCTGCACAAATGTTAACAATAGCAAAAGGGGTGAATGCGAAGTGTCCAGTATGTTTAAAGAATAATCCGGTAATACGAAAACAAATTCCAATGGGAACTTTGAAAGTGGGAATAGAACCAGGTGACTATTGGCAAGTGGATTTTGCAGAATTACCTAAATCAAAAGGGTTTAAGTATTTATTGGTATACGTATGTACCTTTTCAGGGTGGCTAGAAGCATTTCCCTGTAGAACGAATCAAGCTAGAGAAGTAGTAAAAACTTTGTTAAAAGAGATCATACCTAGATTTGGGGTACCTTTAGGAATTTCTTCAGATCGAGGCCCACACTTTATAGCTAAAATAGTACAGGAAATTAGTGAAATGCTTGGAATTAGCTGGGATTTACATACACCGTGGAGGCCACAATCTAGTGGAAAGGTAGAAAGGATGAATCAAACATTAAAAGGACAAATTAAAAAGATATGCCAGGAAGCTCAAATCCAATGGCCACAGGCATTGCCCCTTGCTTTATTGAGAATTCGTATAAAACCTAGAGAAGGGTTGTCTGTAAGTCCCTATGAAATTCTGTACGGTAAGCCATATACTGCACCAACGAAGGGAATGGGAAGTGCAGATTTACACCTCCAAGGAGATCAAGATGTTTATAGTTATATAATTTCTTTAAGCAGATTACTCACAGCCTTACGTGCCGCGATCATCTGGAATCGCCCTTTGCCGTTGGAGAATCAACCAGGAGACCAAGCGTATGTTCGAAATTGGCAAACGGAGCCTTTAAAGGAACAGTGGCATGGACTTTATTTGGTGCTATTGATAACATTTACCGCTGTGAAAGTAGCAGGAATTGATAATTGGATTCATTATACCAGAGTGAAGAAGGTACCATCACAATGGGGGGTAAAAATGATCACTCCTACAAAACTGAGATTTACATCTTGGTAATACTATGCTGGGTAGGATTAAGTAATGGTTTCGCTCAAATAATACATACATATGCTACTGTACATATAGAAGAACGAATGGATGTAAATTTGACTTGTGATTTTGTTGGAGATATGAGAAGTTCAATCCAAGACATTAGTTGCTATTGGCAGAAGAATGAGTCCAAATTGTCAACTGGGTTTACAATCCGATGGGATAGTGATACACGAAGGGGTACTATGATTTTATCATTGCGAAATGTAAGTAAGACAGATGTAGGAAACTACACCTGTATTGTTTGGATTAAAGAGAGTTTTGATTATGGAAAAAGGGCATTAGAGGTTACTGCAAAATCAGAACCTATGCAGAAAAGAAACAGAGCCAGGAGAGAGTTAAAAGATTTGGAAAAAGACGAAATGCAACCAATACAAATAATCCAGGCGCCACAACAGGAAACACAAGAAAATCCAATGCAAAAGAAAGTTAGCTGAAAAACACCCAGTCTAGAACTGTACAAAAGTATACACTTGTGACACCCCGAAAGTGAAGCTACCTTTCCACCTGTGGTCCTTGCATTAAGGACAGGTTGTGCCTGTAGAGGAATTAAATACTCCATGAGTGAACCTGTAATACAATTCGGAGTGGGAATAGATTGTAGAACTACGATCAGGAGCACAGGAAATTTAGTTTGGGTTACTAGTGATGGACAATGGACGACTCACCTCCCCTTGGATGGGTTGGTGACTGAAATAACTTTAGGGTTACCAACTCTCTGCCCAATTTGGAAGAAAGCGCCATTTAAGGGTAGATTAGAAAATTTATGGATAATGAAGAGAGAAATAAAGGATGATGATGATTGGCAAGAACCATCATCCGGTGTGAAGTTAGGTTGGGCTTTAGAATCATTGTTTGCTCCAATTAGTACTTATCGGAATAGAGAAATGTTGTACCGGTTGTTAGGACAAACGGAAAGGCTAGCAAGAGTGACTAAAGAAGGATTTAAGGAAATAAACTTACAATTACAGGCAACCACAAAAATGACCCTGCAAAATAGAATGGCATTAGATATGCTGTTGCTAAAAGAACATGGAGTATGTGGTTATTTACGAGATAAGATTGATCATTGTTGTGTACATATTCCGAATGTTACAGCCGCGGCAGAACGTGATTTGTCTCAGCTAACGCAAATTGAACATGCAACTGAGGAAGAAAGAGAAGAAAGTACCCATAATTGGGTTGCTGCTTTAGCAAAGTCATTTGGATTGAACATCTCTGGTTGGGTAGCATCTTTAATTCAATGGTGTATAATAATTATAATTATTATGTTAGCTATTATGGGAGTGTTGCGTTTGATTCAAAATATTGTTAATAAGGAACGGCAACGCTTGGGGAAAATTTTAAAAGCTGTTACCAGGAAGAATCATGAACTTCCCCCGAGATATGAAGACATTGGAAATAATTCATTGCAGCTACAATCACCAGTTTGAGACGGTCCAAAGAATATGGAAATCTGCGGAACTGATGATGAAAATCCTTGCAGTCTGGAAGACTTGAAGTATTTTCAAAGGGGGGAATTGTTACATTATATTGATTAGAATAGGTTATACTTGGTAGACAAGATGAAGGTATAATTGCAGGTGTTGGGTACAGTACAATCTGATGAACTGGGTACAGTACAATCTGATGAACTAGGTACAGCACAATCTGATGAACTAGGTAAATGATAAGCAAATCTTGGCAACAGTAACTGAAGAAACTATAAATGGGAAACAATCATGTAGCTTAGCAATTCTGTTGATTATGTTACGTAACCGAACACTATAAATATTAACCAAGTTAAACGGGGATTTGGGATTCTCAGCTTTGGACATGAGTCCCTGAGACCCCGGGCCCCGAATAAAGCACCGCATATAACTGCTTTCGTAGTTATGTGTTTCTTTACGGGCAACAGTTTTCTGGCGACCCAGATGGGACTTCGGGAGTAGTGTTGACGGTTCGCTTTCCGATTTTGCTCCGTGCCGGCACCGAGGAATTCTCGGGGAGCCATCGGCTGCGCCCGCTCTGCGCTGCTCCTGACGTCCCAAAGTGGTAAGCCCGAAGGTGCTTTATTGTAATATTTGGTCGGGTGCCTGCCTAATAAGACGTGACGGCGATTCACGCAAGGTTGGGCTAACGAGCTCGAGGTCTGGTCTGTGGAAGCCTAGGCGCTGGCCGTCAGACGGAGCGAAAGCCCCGCAGGTCCAGCACTCACGGACATACGTGGCTGTCTCGTGAGTTTGGTTTGGTCTTTTGTTTCCCATCAGAGGCTATCTTTCCGTTTTCTACCCTGTAGATTTAGTGTGTGTGTGTGGAGTGAATGTGTAAGACCATGGTAATACCGGATAATTCTCCGTTAGGATGTTTATTAAAGCATTGGAAAAGTGCGGGATATTTTCAGAGTATGAGTAAAAGTCGATTTATAGATTATTGTACGAATTGGTGGCCACAATATGAGTATGATGGACCCCGGTGGCCTGAACACGGAAGTTTAGATCCGGGTGTTATAGGTCCATTAATGAGATATTGTTAAGAACTTGAAAAATGGGATGAAGTACCATATGTTGATCTATTTTATGATATACGTAATCATCCAGATATGCAGAGAGAATGTGGAATGTTGTTGGTACATCCCGAAAAAAAGATAAAACAAAATGTGAAGGATGTGTAGGTAATAAGAAGCGTATGACTTGTTTGGCAATACAAAATTCAATAAGAGAGCCAGAGGAGGTATCACTTTTAGCATCACCGACGGCCCCTGTGATGTCCGATATAGATGCAGGGGACGATAGTGATACTGATAGTATTAAGGCGGTAAAACCGTCAGAATCAATTAATACTGGAGCGATCCAGATTAAGTTAACACCGAAGGGTTCGCCAGGGCATTCATCATGCCCAAGACAAGCGCAACGAACCCCAATTGCACAGAGAACAAGACAAGGGAGGAAGGAACAAGAGCAAAACAGTAAAGTATTATTAGCCCCTTTACGAGAGGCAATTTCGGGGACTGATAAAGTATATGGGAAAGTTCCTTTTTCCCCAGGAGATTTAGTAATTTGGAAGCAATCAGCTGGAAAGTGTACAATGATAGGGAGAAAAAAAAAAAAAAAAAAACACAAAGAGAAATCAGGCAGGATTATTAGCAATGTTACAACGAGTAAATCAAGGAATAAGAGGCAGAAGTAGAGGACGAGGTCGAGGAGGATACAGGGTAGGAGGCATGCGGGGAATACCTCAAAATCAGCTAGGGATAAATCAGTGTGCGTTTTGCAGACAACAGGGACATTGGAAAAATGAGTGCCCAGTGAAAATGAATTTGGCCCAGCAGACTTCAGTAGGAGGAACACCAATGGCAGAAACAATGATGTTAGGACATTTGGGGCAACATAGTAGCTGACTAAGTGATGGATTAAAAGTGACAACAGAAATTGATGGGGAAGAGAAACAATTATTGGTAGATACTGGGGCAACTTATTCTGTTTTAAATACTTGTTTAGGAAAGATAGGAGATACGATGATAACTGTGGTAGGAGCTACAGGAAAAACAGAGCAACGGCCCTTTCTGCGGCCATTGCATCTAAATTTTAGGGGTAAAGAATTAGATCATGAATTTCTCTATGTACCGGATTGTCCTACATCTTTGTTAGGACGAGATTTATTGTCAAGATTTAATGCTAAAATAATATTTGAAAATGGAAAAGCTAAGTTGCAGATACCTGAGGAAGAAATAGCTAGAATATTTATAGTAAAAGAAATAGCTAATACAACAATACCAATAGAGGTAGAAAACGCTGTAGTACCATGGGTATGGGAGACACAAGTACCGGGATTAGCGAAAGCAGCAAAACCTGTCATAGTAGAATTGAAAGAAGGTGTCCAACCGGTAAGAGTTAGACAATATCCTATACAGTTAGAAGCTAGGAAAGGGGTAGCACCATTAATTGCAAAATTTTTGATGCACAATGTGTTAGAAGAATGTGAATCTGAATATAATACACCAATATTTCTTATAAGAAAACCTAACGGAGATTATAGGTTAGTTCAAGATTTAAGAGCTGTAAACGAAATAGTTAAAGATATACATCCAGTAGTAGCAAATCCTTATACATTGTTAACATCTGTGGCAGAACAATTTAGATACTTTTCTGTAATTGATTTAAAAGATGCTTTCTTCTGCATCCCATTGGCATTACAAAGTAGGAAATTATTTGCGTTTGAATGGGAAAATCCGGATACAGGACGAAAACGACAGCTGACCTGGACCAGGTTACCACAAGGCTTCAAAAACAGTCCTACAATATTTGGGAATCAGCTGGCACGAGAACTGGAGGATTGGAAGGAGCAAGGATATTTTCAATTACCATCAAAAGCATACTTATTGTTGCAATATGTGGATGACATTTTCGTGGCGACAGAAAGGTATGAAAACTGCATTACTGTTACAGTTGCATGATTAAATTTACTGGGACAGAGCGGTTATCGAGTTTCTAAGGAAAAAGCCCAAATTGCCCAGGAAAAAGTGATATATCTGGGATGTGAAATTTCCCAAGGACAAAGACGGTTGGGGGTGAATAGAATACAAGCGATTTGTGCCATCCCTGAACCTAGAAATTTGCACGAGTTACGAACTTTTCTAGGAATGACAGGGTGGTGCAGACTCTGGATTTTGAATTATGGACTGTTAGCCAAACCACTGTATGCAGCTTTAAAAGAGCCACAATTAGTTTGGAGTTTAGAGTGTAAAAGGGCTTTTCAAGACTTAAAACAGGCTCTGCAAGAAGCCCCAGCATTAGGATTGCCTGATTTGACAAAAACATTTCAACTCTTTGTACATGAGCGGCAACGACTAGCGCTTGGAGTTTTAACTCAACGAATTGGATCATGGAAGAGACCGGTGGGCTATTTTTCCAAGCAGTTGGATATGGTAAGTGCCGGATGGCCTTCTTGCCTCCGAGCAGTGGCTGCTACTGTAATGTTAGTCCAAGAAGCTAGAAAATTGACATTGGGAACAAAAATGGAAGTATTTGTGCCCCACATGGTGATTGCAGTTTTGGAACAAAAGGGGGGTCATTGGTTGTCATCCAGTAGAATGTTGAAATATCAAGCAATATTGAGAGAACAGGATGATATATTTTTAAAGATAACAACATGTTTGAATCCCGCTGAATTTTTAGGTAGCAAAATAGAGGAAGGCGAGCTGGAACATGATTGTATTGAGGTGATCGAACAAACTTACGCCAGTAGGGTAGATCTGAAAGATATTCCCCTTGTAAATCCTGACTGGACATTATTTACAGACGGTAGCAGCTTTGTTGAGAATGGAACACGATATTCTGGATATGCTGTGGTTACTAAGCTTGAAGTAATTGAAGCAAAGGCATTAATGCCAGGAACGTCAGCGCAAAAGGCAGAACTGGTCGCTCTAATTCGGGCTTTAATACCGAGTACGGATAAGAGGGTGAATATTTGGGCAGATTCTAAATACGCTTTTGGAATAATACATATACATGGAGCTTTATGGAAGGAAAGAGGATTGTTGACGGCTCAAGGTAGTATTACTAAATATCGAACCGAGATCTTACAGTTATTAGAGGCTGTGGTACTACCTCAGCAAGTGGCTGTAATGCATTGTCGAGGACATCAGAGGGATGACAGCGATGTGGCACAAGGAAACATGAAGGCAGACCAGGCAGCCAAAATTGCTGCACGGCAAGTATGGACTGAATTAGCTCTAATACCTACTAAGGTAAGCCCGATTACTGCTCATCTCTCTGTAAATCCCTTTTATACCCAAGAAGATGAAAAATTAGCCGATTTGGTAAAGGCACAGAAGAATTCACATGGATGGTATGTAACAGGTAATGGACAAGTAGTAGTGCCTGCTACAATTATGAAACGAATAATACAAACTGAACATAATAAATGCCATTGGGGAGCAGAAGCATTGGTGCAGTTTTTAAAGCGGAGCATTATATCTGCACAAATGTTAACAATAGCAAAAGGGGTGAATGCGAAGTGTCCAGTATGTTTAAAGAATAATCCGGTAATACGAAAACAAATTCCAATGGGAACTTTGAAAGTGGGAATAGAACCAGGTGACTATTGGCAAGTGGATTTTGCAGAATTACCTAAATCAAAAGGGTTTAAGTATTTATTGGTATACGTATGTACCTTTTCAGGGTGGCTAGAAGCATTTCCCTGTAGAACGAATCAAGCTAGAGAAGTAGTAAAAACTTTGTTAAAAGAGATCATACCTAGATTTGGGGTACCTTTAGGAATTTCTTCAGATCGAGGCCCACACTTTATAGCTAAAATAGTACAGGAAATTAGTGAAATGCTTGGAATTAGCTGGGATTTACATACACCGTGGAGGCCACAATCTAGTGGAAAGGTAGAAAGGATGAATCAAACATTAAAAGGACAAATTAAAAAGATATGCCAGGAAGCTCAAATCCAATGGCCACAGGCATTGCCCCTTGCTTTATTGAGAATTCGTATAAAACCTAGAGAAGGGTTGTCTGTAAGTCCCTATGAAATTCTGTACGGTAAGCCATATACTGCACCAACGAAGGGAATGGGAAGTGCAGATTTACACCTCCAAGGAGATCAAGATGTTTATAGTTATATAATTTCTTTAAGCAGATTACTCACAGCCTTACGTGCCGCGATCATCTGGAATCGCCCTTTGCCGTTGGAGAATCAACCAGGAGACCAAGCGTATGTTCGAAATTGGCAAACGGAGCCTTTAAAGGAACAGTGGCATGGACTTTATTTGGTGCTATTGATAACATTTACCGCTGTGAAAGTAGCAGGAATTGATAATTGGATTCATTATACCAGAGTGAAGAAGGTACCATCACAATGGGGGGTAAAAATGATCACTCCTACAAAACTGAGATTTACATCTTGGTAATACTATGCTGGGTAGGATTAAGTAATGGTTTCGCTCAAATAATACATACATATGCTACTGTACATATAGAAGAACGAATGGATGTAAATTTGACTTGTGATTTTGTTGGAGATATGAGAAGTTCAATCCAAGACATTAGTTGCTATTGGCAGAAGAATGAGTCCAAATTGTCAACTGGGTTTACAATCCGATGGGATAGTGATACACGAAGGGGTACTATGATTTTATCATTGCGAAATGTAAGTAAGACAGATGTAGGAAACTACACCTGTATTGTTTGGATTAAAGAGAGTTTTGATTATGGAAAAAGGGCATTAGAGGTTACTGCAAAATCAGAACCTATGCAGAAAAGAAACAGAGCCAGGAGAGAGTTAAAAGATTTGGAAAAAGACGAAATGCAACCAATACAAATAATCCAGGCGCCACAACAGGAAACACAAGAAAATCCAATGCAAAAGAAAGTTAGCTGAAAAACACCCAGTCTAGAACTGTACAAAAGTATACACTTGTGACACCCCGAAAGTGAAGCTACCTTTCCACCTGTGGTCCTTGCATTAAGGACAGGTTGTGCCTGTAGAGGAATTAAATACTCCATGAGTGAACCTGTAATACAATTCGGAGTGGGAATAGATTGTAGAACTACGATCAGGAGCACAGGAAATTTAGTTTGGGTTACTAGTGATGGACAATGGACGACTCACCTCCCCTTGGATGGGTTGGTGACTGAAATAACTTTAGGGTTACCAACTCTCTGCCCAATTTGGAAGAAAGCGCCATTTAAGGGTAGATTAGAAAATTTATGGATAATGAAGAGAGAAATAAAGGATGATGATTGGCAAGAACCATCATCCGGTGTGAAGTTAGGTTGGGCTTTAGAATCATTGTTTGCTCCAATTAGTACTTATCGGAATAGAGAAATGTTGTACCGGTTGTTAGGACAAACGGAAAGGCTAGCAAGAGTGACTAAAGAAGGATTTAAGGAAATAAACTTACAATTACAGGCAACCACAAAAATGACCCTGCAAAATAGAATGGCATTAGATATGCTGTTGCTAAAAGAACATGGAGTATGTGGTTATTTACGAGATAAGATTGATCATTGTTGTGTACATATTCCGAATGTTACAGCCGCGGCAGAACGTGATTTGTCTCAGCTAACGCAAATTGAACATGCAACTGAGGAAGAAAGAGAAGAAAGTACCCATAATTGGGTTGCTGCTTTAGCAAAGTCATTTGGATTGAACATCTCTGGTTGGGTAGCATCTTTAATTCAATGGTGTATAATAATTATAATTATTATGTTAGCTATTATGGGAGTGTTGCGTTTGATTCAAAATATTGTTAATAAGGAACGGCAACGCTTGGGGAAAATTTTAAAAGCTGTTACCAGGAAGAATCATGAACTTCCCCCGAGATATGAAGACATTGGAAATAATTCATTGCAGCTACAATCACCAGTTTGAGACGGTCCAAAGAATATGGAAATCTGCGGAACTGATGATGAAAATCCTTGCAGTCTGGAAGACTTGAAGTATTTTCAAAGGGGGGAATTGTTACATTATATTGATTAGAATAGGTTATACTTGGTAGACAAGATGAAGGTATAATTGCAGGTGTTGGGTACAGTACAATCTGATGAACTGGGTACAGTACAATCTGATGAACTAGGTACAGCACAATCTGATGAACTAGGTAAATGATAAGCAAATCTTGGCAACAGTAACTGAAGAAACTATAAATGGGAAACAATCATGTAGCTTAGCAATTCTGTTGATTATGTTACGTAACCGAACACTATAAATATTAACCAAGTTAAACGGGGATTTGGGATTCTCAGCTTTGGACATGAGTCCCTGAGACCCCGGGCCCCGAATAAAGCACCGCATATAACTGCTTTCGTAGT